>NC_092229.1:33438843-33498843 GCF_036320965.1 Panulirus ornatus
ATGTATGAATGGAAGTAAAAGGCAAAATGTTTCTTTAGCTATTCCTCTATTGTGGAGGTCTGGAGGGAGTCTGTCTGCTACGTCATCCTACAAAACCCTTCCTCACATTAACTAATAGTAATTACCTCTGGCAAGATGACTGACTTATCTGCTCCTTCATGACCTGTGTCTCGACCTCATTACTTGGCTTGTGTTCACGTTGAACACATCATCAGCGACGCAGCTGACTGAAGCTGGAGCACAACAAAGTCTCCACACAAAGGAATAAGAGGGACAGCGACGGACCACGGGGTCCCTTGAGGCTGTTTGCTGTAGAAGAGACCTGAACCTGATAGATCATTGTGGTAAGAGAAGACTAGAAAATAGAAATATGAATAAAAACATAAAAATAATGAGATGAAAGAAAAGGAGAGATAGATAGTATGTTTGAGGAAAGGAGCCTGGATGTTTTGGCTTTGAGTGAAAAGAAGCTCAAGGGGAAAGGGGAAGAGAGGTTTAGGGATGTTTTCGGAGTTAAGTCAGGGGTTGGTGAGAGGACAAGAGCAAAGGGAGGAGTACCACTAATGAAACAGGAGCTGTAGGAGTATGTGATAGAGCGTAAGACAGTAAACTCTAGATTAATATGGGTTAAACTGAAAGTGGATGGAGAGAGATGGATGATTATTGGTACCTATGCACCTGGGCATAAGAAGAAAGCTCATGAGAGGCAAGTGTTTTGGGAGCAGGTGAGTGAGTGTGTTAGCAGTTTTGATGCACGAGACCGGGTTATAGTGATGGGTGATTTGAATGCAAAGGTGAGTAATGTGGCAGTTGAGGGAATAATTGGTGTATGAGGTGTTCAGTGTTGTAAATGGCAATGGTGAAGAGATTGTTGATTTGTGTGCTGAAAAAGGACTGATGATTGGGAATACCTGGTTTGAAAAGAGATATATACAAGTATACGTATGTAAGTAGGAGAGATGGCCAGAGAGCGTTATTGGATTACGTATTGATTGATAGGCGCGTGAAAGAGAGACTTTTGGATGTTAATGTGCTAAGAGGTGCAACTGGAGGGATGTCTGATCATTATCTTGAGGCGAAGGTGAAGATTTGTAGAGAGGGTCAGAAAGAACGGTTTGATAAACAGATAATAGGTAGTGAAAGCTTTGCGGAAGATGAAAGCCGGCAAGGCAGCGGGTTTGGATGGTACTGCAGTGGAATTTATTGATAAAGAGGGTGACTGTGTTGTTGACTGGTTGTGAGGATATTCAGTGTATGTATAGCTCATGGTGAAGTGCCTGAGGATTGGCAGAAAGCATGCATAGCGCCATTGTACAAAGGCAAAGGGGATAAAGGTGAATGTTCAAATTACAGAGGTATAAGTTTGTTGACTATTCCCGGGGATTTATATGGGAGGGTATTGATTGAGAGGGTCAAGACAGGTAAAGCGCATCAGATTGGGGAAGAGCAGTGTGGTTTCAAAAGTGGTAGAGGGCGTGTGGATTAGGTGTTTGCTTTGAAGAATGTATGTGAGAAATACTTAGAAAAACAGATGGATTTGTATGTAGCATTTATGGATCTGGAGAAGGCATATGATATAGTTGATGGAGATGCTCTGTGGAAGGTATTAAGAATATGTGGTGTGGAAGGCAAGTTGCTAGAAGCAGTGAAAAGTTTTTATCGAGGATGTAAGGCATGTATGCGAGTAAGAAGAGAGGGAAGGGATTGGTTCTCAGTGAATGTCGGTTTGCGGCAGGGGTGCGTGATGTCTCCATGGTTGTTTGATTTTGTTTTTGGATGAGGTTGTTAGGGAGGTGAATGCAAGAGTTTTGGAGAGAGGGGCAAGTATGCAGTCTGTTGTGGATGAGAGGGCTTGGGAAGTGAGTCAGTTGTTGTTCGCTGATGATACAGCGCTGGTGGCTGATTCAGGTGAGAAACTGCAGAAGCTGGTGACAGTTCGGTAAAGTGTGTGAAAGAAGAAAACTGAGAGTGAATGTGAATAAGAGATAGAATAAGAGATAGAGTAGGATTAAGGGACAAGTCAATTGGGAGGTAAGTTTGAATAGAGGAAAACTGGAGGAACTGAAGTGTTTTAGATATCTGGGATTGGATTTGGCAGCGGATGGAACTATGGAAGCGGAAGTGAGTCACAGGGTGGGGGAGCGTTCTAAGAGCGTTGAAAAATGTGTGGAAGTCGTGAACATTATCTCGGAATGCAAAAATGGGTATGTTTGAAGGAATAGTGGTTCCAACAATGTTATATGGTTGCGAGGCGTGAGCTATAGATAGGGTTGTACGGAGGAGGGTGGATGTGTTGGAAATGAGATGTTTGAGGACAATATGTGGTGTGAGGTGGTTTGATCGAGTAAGTAATGAAAGGGTAAGAGAGATGTGTGGCAATAAAAAGTGTGGTTGAGAGAGCAGTAGAGGGTGTATTGAAATGGTATGGTCACATGGAGAGAATGAGTGAGGAAAGATTGACAAAGAGGCTATATGTGTCAGAGGTGGAGGGAACGAAGAGAAGTGGGAGACCAAATTGGAGGTGGAAAGATGGAGTGAAAAAGATTTTGAGCGATCGGGGCTAAACATGCAGGAGGGTGAAAGGTGTGCAAGGAATAGAATGAATTGGAGCGATGTGATAAGGGTCGACGTGCTGTCAATGGATTGAACGAGGGCATGTGCAGCGTCTGGGGTAAACCATGGAAAGTGTGTGGGGCCTGGATGTGGAAAGGGAGATGTGGTTTCGATGCATTATTACATGACAGCTAGAGACTGAGTGTGAACGAATGTGGTCTTTTTTGTCTTTTCCTGACGCTATCTCGCGCGCGTGCGTGGTGCGTGGGTTGTCATTTCATGTGTGGCGGGGTGGCGACGGAAATGAATAAAGGCAGCAAGTATGAATTATATACATGTATATATATGTATATGTCTGTGTATGTATATATATGTGTACGTTTAAATGTGTAGGTATATATATATATATATATATATATATATATATATATATATATATATATATATATATATATATATATATATATATATATATATATATATATATATTTTTTTTTTTTTAAACTATTTGCCATTTCCCGCGTTAGCGAGGTAGCGTTAAGAACAGAGGACTGGGCCTTTGGGAGAATATCCTCACCTAGTCCCCTTCTCTGTTCCTTCTTTTGGAAAATTAAAAAAAAAAAAACGAGAGGGGAGGATTTCCAGCCCCCCGCTCCCTCCCCTTTTAGTCGCTTTCTACGTCACGCAGGGAAAACGTGGGAAGTATTCCTTCTCCCCTATCCCCAGGGATAATGGTATTGTCACATATTTTGATAAGTTTGAATGCCTGTATTAGATTACCTTTAACCTTCTCTTTTGTTCTTTGATGTAAAATGTTTAGTCGGTTCTCATAGGATTTGTTTCTCATTCCGGGAATCATCTCGGTAGTTCGGCTGTGAGCATTCTTCATTCTATGTACGTCCTTTTTCAAGTTGGATGACCAAACCTGAAGATAATAATCAAGATGGGGACACACCAGTGACTCAGAGAGAGTAAAAGTAATTTCCCTCGAATTAAATTCGGTTTAAAACTCGATAGCCCAATCTAATACCCAAGAATTATGTTCGCCCTTTTAACTGCTTCTGTCTGCTGCATACGAGGCCACAAACAAGTAATTTTCCTCAATTGAACTTTTGTAGTTCAAAAGAATTCAAATTGTAGCTTGCCTTTTCATTCTCACCACCAATATGTAACATTTTGCACATAGCAATTTAAAAATTCATTTGCCATCTATTAATCACGACCATCATTTTGTCTACGCCAGTTTAAAGCTTCAGAGGTTAATTTTCTGCAAAAGAAAAATTTCCCAGTGAACTTCGATATATTGCATTGCAGCTATTCCCTGCATCATTTACATGTATGAGAATGAGAACCGATCTGAAGACTGATCCTTGTGGTACGCCACTTGTTACGTTCAACCATTCTCAGGTTTAGCAATTAATTACAACGGAATTTACGGTCAGTCAACCAATATCCTAACCACCCAAGCACAGTCCTATATCTACCATGTGAGTCACCTTTGATGTAGAACTTTATCAATTATTTTTGAAGATCTAGACAGATGACATCAAATGCTTTACTTTCATCGTACATGCTGATGACAACATAAAGAAAAAGAAATTCTGAGAGTCAATTATTAAGTGGTGGTTCTCTGAATGGTTCAGTCTTGTCTCGAATGATGGTTTCTGTAAGTTTGTCAGTCACAGAATTACGCTAATTGAGCGATGATTACCGGGCGGTAATCTATTACCTTTTTTGAAAATACGTTTTATATTAGGAAGCTTCCGTTCCTGTGAAACTTTCCCTGTGTGTAGCAAGTGACTTACTAAAATGATCATTCAAGGGTTTAACTCTTTCATTATTCGCCTCCATTGTTTTCGGTTAAAACTTATCTGGTTCTGCTGTTTTATATGTTTTTATTTTAGTTAATACTAATAATACATCTTCAATCTTTTTGTCAATATGTTGCAAAACTTTTTCCTCTTTCAGCAACGTAAATGGAAGCGGAACATGAGCTGTATCTTCAATTGTAAACGTAAATACGGAAGAATCATCTAAAATCTTTGCCATGTCTTCGTTGTCTTGAACCATGTCACCATTTTTCCGTTATAATGGGCCAGTCTCTGTGTTATCAGCAGTATGTGCTTTACACTGACGTTTACTTTGACGATTAAGTCTTAGTTTCTCTACGCAGACTTATATGATCTACTGTATCATTTTGGATATTGGTCTCTTTGAGTGTATTATGTGCTGCTTTTGTAGACAACAGATACTTCTTTAAGTCATCATCCCACCATTTTGACCTCACATTGGAAAAAGACAGTCTATTGCAGGTTGGCACAAATGTTCCCTCCACTGCTTTGAACGTTTTACTGAAGCTGTCCTACGCTCTGTCCATATCATATTCTTTGATAATATCATCCCAATTTTACCTGTCAAGAGCAATGCGAAGATATTTGGAATTTGTAAGTATAAAATCTGGCATATTTTCACGACTCTAATGTTGACCGGCATTACAAGCAATGTTGAAAGTTAACTCAAAGGGGATCACTTTTACCAAACTCTCTTCATACTTCAACACTGTTGGCGATATCATCATTTGTAGCTAGAATTAGATATAACATTCTCTTCGTGAACTAACTTTTCAACTAACTGTATTAGGGCATCATCAAGCAGATTTTACTTAATTAAACCCGCACCCCGAACTACTGGAAAGGGATTCTGCTTTGTTATCTGTCCAGTTTAAAGAGGCACCTGTGATATACGTCCTTTGTTCCATCCTACGCACAGTTCATTCCATCCATTGAAGGAGTACCACTCTAGAATCCAATTTTCTTAGCGTTTTGTGCGGGACACTGTCCAATTCCTTCCCACAGTTCAAGATTACCCAATCCACTCACTCATATGCATCTAGGCCAGTGTTCACTCTGTCGTAGAAGCTTATGGGGTCTGTTATGTATGACTCTCGCTTGTCAGTTCATACTTAAGTAATTTAATCCAAACTTGTAATCATCCTTCTGTTCTCTGATTATGTTTTCCAGCTTCTTATAAGCCATTTTCCTTATAGGCTCTTGCGTTTTCTTTATCTTTCTTGGAAATAGGTATGTTATATGCTCTTCTGTGTATCCTTCCATCGATTTTTTGAACAACAATTCGAGAGGACTGTCAAGTGAGGTCGCACTTTCATGGGTCATCTAGTTGGTTCATGCGTCGTGTGGATCAAGATCCTACAGCATCCTAAACATGTCATGTCTTCTCCATTTGATTTCCTTTGTGTAGCGGCAACGTGTCTTTTGCTGTGAATGCAACAAAAATTTGTCTAATTCTACTCATGTATCCATCTACCGCAAATCTTCCCTCAACATCCTTCTGTCTGATAATATCATTTTTAAATGAAAATTCATGGCAGACGTTTGGTTTGTCCACAATAATACCTTACTCTACTCATTTATGTATCTTTCTTGCATGATTCTGTGTGGCACTTCCATCCTTCATCTGGGGTCTCGTAAAGCTTTGATCATCTCCTGAGCATAAAGAAGACGAAATCTCATTGTTTAAAACGAGAATAAATTCTTTTGCCTTCGTACTATACTAGAATAGTTCAGGTGCCAATGAAACAATGTCTTTGACCAGTCTCCCAGGTTAGGTCAACACTGATAAAGCAAACGAATAGATACGTCTCAGCCGAAGGAATAAATGACACCCTAACAGTTCTGAGCTCAATGAGTAAACTAAACGACCGACTTATGAGAGACGCTCATATTCATTTTCTCAGTGAGTTAGGCTCAGGCGGGTATGATCCATATGAGACGTGCGGGTCCACGTAAGACTGGTGCTCGACTTTGTGCAAATGTACAACAAAAAATAATCCTCCCAAGACCACAACAAAGCTCATAGTCACGCACAAGGCGTCCTCTCTCTCTCCTCCTCCTTCCTCCCTGACCACACCCGGGAAGCCGTATATAAACAGGAAGAAACGAGCGAGAAAGCGATTAACCTTGTACGGACAAGTCGGCCTTGTATGGTAGGGAGCCGACGGGAAAACAGTTTTGCCGGGTTCATCTGAGAAGTCCACATGAGGCTCGGGGAAGCAGGGGAAAGGTAGCGAGGATAAGGGGGACAACAAGGGCTGGCAGGGGGAGGGTAGTGAGTGCAGGGAGTACATTGGATGGACGTAACGGTAGCTGACCTGATGGTTCCTGCGGTTATCTGCCGGAGGACCATACTAATGGCCAGAGGTCATAATCTTATTCATGGTAGAAACAAAATACGACACAAAGCCACTTCCCCAACCACCACCTCTCCCTCAGACACAAAAACCGTGTAGAGTCTGGAGAAAATATACTGTCATGGAAATCTTACATGAGAGTATGGATGGATAAAGTTTCTTACACTAACAGCTGTGGGCCTCTTCATGGAGAAGGTTCTAATATAAAAAGGTAAAAAGTTGATCTTTTCATCAGTAAGTTTAGATATAGTTTTTTTCCCCCTCTTGTAAAAGGACTATGTACTAATAACAGATGACAGTGATGTGTTTGTCGAGCCTTGACTTGAAGATGCTGATGATCTTTGCACTGATAATATCTGATGGTAATTTACTCTAACGTTTAGCAGTTCTGTCCACTTTCCTGTCATATCTCCTTCCCTTACATTTCAATCTACAATTACTGGTCGTTCAATCTATCTAATGTGATGACATTTTCGTATATCTTCGAAGTTTTTGTTGCTTTGAAAACTTCTATTAGGTCTTCTTAATGTCTTTGGCGAGAACCATTTTAGATTTGTGGGTCTTACTTGATAGTTGTTTTGAGTGAAGTTCAGTAATAGTTTATTGTGTATTCTTCGTCGTTTTTATTTTGGCTTTGATAAAGCTGGTGACCAGAACTGAACAGCCTATCTCAAATGAGGTTTGGTTAGGGCAACTTTGATTGTAAACATTTCTAGCTATGAAATCTTTCATTCTGTTGGTTTTATCATATGCATCTTGGCATAGTTTTTTCGTATTCTTTGTCAATACTGATAGTCACTTTCTCGTGTTATACTCCTGAAATGGTTTGCCGAACATTTGATATTCGTGACTTTATTCTCATCACCAGAAAGTATTGCTTTTCATTTGTCTATAATGAAGATCACTTGTTTGTGTTTTACCATCATCATTTCATCAAGATTACTTCGAATCTCTGGGCAGTCCGGGCTCTATTCACTAATTTCGTGTCTTCGGCAAATCTCGAAATTTTACTGGTGATTCCCGTGTCCAGACCACTGACAGAGACCATGAAAAGTGAGGGTATCAGAAGTGAGCCTTGTGGGGCCCCACTCGTCACGTTAAGCCAGTTGGAAGCGTCCCATCACACACCACGCGTTTCCTGTCTGTGAGGCACTGCACGTGCAGAGTCGATTTTTCTGTTCGGTGAGACTTGATTTTACACAGGAGTATTTCACATGTTATTTTGTTGAATGAGTTTTGAAACTCTTGGTGCACAATGTTTGAGAGCATTTTGAAAATCTAACTATAATCCACATAGCGGAAGATTTTGAATTAGCTTTGTTAAACAAGATCATTTGTCTCGAGATGCATATCATTTGAACATCTAAAGGTTCACGGTGTTCTTAGAACTGTACTTCCAATTGTCTTTTGTATCTTAGTTTTGAAATTTGGTGTCACATTAGCAGGCTTTCCAGTCTTTTGGCAGTTTTTCTTCTTGTTGCAATCTTCCAAGAAAATTTTCGTCATTGGAAATCTTCTTACCGGCTGACGTCTTTTTAGTATTCTGGAAGAGAGATCATCAGGACCAGCTGACTTGTTCTAGCTATTTCAGTACTTCACATCACTGAATATTTTGTATGTTTACTTCCTCTTTATCTAAGTCCTTGAAAAGCATTACTTATATGAGGATTTTTGGATTATAAACACCATATCGAAAAACTTGTATAATAAAGAAGCCATATCTTTATCGCCAGTAGAGATACCACATTCATTTCATGATAGTTCAATGGAATCTAAGCTTTTTCTTGCTTCTCACATATCTAACTAATAATCCAGATCTTTTTTTATATATTTTTATATATTTTTTTATATATATCTTTATATGTTGGAAAGAATCACAATTTTGAGCGTGATCAAGATATTCCTATGAGTCCACGGGCAAAATGAAACACGATAAGTTTCCAAGTGCATTTTCGTGTAATAATCACATCATCAGGAAAGACACAAGAGAGAAATAGAAGTCAACTGATATACATCGAAGAGACGAAGCTAGGACGCCATTTGGTAAACATGCGATTGTCTCCCGCGTTAGCGAGGTAGCGCAAGGAAACAGACGAAAAAATGGCCCAACCCAACCACATACACATGTATATACATACACGTCCACACACGCACATAGACATACTTATACATTTCAACGTATACATATGTATACTCACACACAGACATCTACATATATAGACATGTACATAATCCATACTGTCTGCCCTCATTCATTCTCGTCGCCACCCTGCCACACATGAAATAACATCACCCTCCCCACGCATGTGCGCGAGGCGCTAGGAAAAGACAACAAAGGCCACATTCGTTCACGCTCAGTCTCTAGCTGCCATGTATAATGCACCGAAACCACAGCTCCCTTTCCACATCCAGGCCCCACACAACTTTCCATGGTTTGCCCCAGACGCTTCACATGCCTGGTTCAATCCATTGACAACACGTCGATTCCGGTATACCACATCGTTCCAATTCACTCTATTCCTTGCACGCCTTTCTCCCTCCTGCATGTTCAGGACTCGACCACTCAAAATCTTTTTCACTCCATCTTTCCACCTCCAATTTGGTCTCCCACTTCTCCTCGTTCCCTCCACCTCTGACACATATATCCTCTTTGTCAATCTTTCCTCACTCATTCTCTCCATGTGACCAAACCATTTCAAAACACCCTCTTCTGCTCTCTCAACCACACTCTTTTTATTACCACACATCTTTCTTACCCTTTCATTACTTACTCAATCAAACCACCTCACACCACATATTGTCCTCAAACTTCTCATTTCCAGCAAATCCACCCTCCTCCGCACAACTCTATCTATAGCCCACTCCTCGCAACCATATTTCATTGTTGGAGCCACTATTCTTTCAAGCATATCCAGTTTTGCTTTCCAAGATAACGTTCTCGACTTCCACACATTCTTCAAGGCTCCCAGAATTTTCGCCCCCTCCCCCACCCTATGATTTACTTCCGTTACCATGGTTCCATCCGCTGCCAAATCCACTCCCAGATATCTGAAACACTTCACTTCCTCCAGTTTTTCTCCATTCAAACTTACCTTCCAAATGACTTGTCCCTCAACCCAACTGTAACTGATAACCTTGCTCTTATTCACATTTACTCTCAGCTTTCTTCTTTCACACACTTTTCCAAACTCAGTCACCAGCTTCTGCAGTTTCTCACCCAAATCAGCCACCAGCGTTGTATCATCAGCGAACAACCGACTGACTTACCAGGCCCTCTCATCCACAACAGACTGCATACTTGCCCCTCTTTCCAAAACTCTTGCATTCACCTCCCTAACAATCCCATCCATAAACAAATTAAACAACCATGGAGACATCACGCAACCCTGCCGCAAACCAACATTCACTGAGAACCAATCACTTTCCTCTCTTCCTACACGTACACATGCCTTACATCCTTGATAAAAACTTTTCACTGCTTCTAACAACTTGCCTCTCACACCATATATTCTTATTACCTTCTACAGAGCATCTCTGTCAACTCTATCAAATGCCTTCTCCAGATCCATAAATGCTATATACAAATCCATTTGCTTTTCTAAGTACTTCTCACATACCTTCATCACAGCAAACACCTGATCCACACATCCTCTACCACTTCTGAAACCGCACTGCTCTTCCCCAATCTGATGCTCTGTACATTCCTTCACCCTCTCAACCAATACCCTCCCATATAATTTCCCAAGAATACTCAACAAACTTATACCTCTGTAATTTGAGCACTCACTTTTATCCCATTTCCTTAGTACAATGGCACTATGCAAGCATTCTGCTAATCCTCAGGCACCTCACTATGAGTCATACATACATCAAATAATCTTACCAACCAGTCACCAATACAGTCACCCCTTTTTTTGATAAATTCTACTGCAATATCATTCAAACCCGCTGCCTTGCAGGCTTTCATCATCCGCAAATCTTTTACTACCTCTTCTCTGTTTACCAAATCATTTTCCCTAACCCTTTTCTCACTTTGCACATCACCTCGACCAAAACACCCTATATCTGCCACTCTATCATCAAACACATTCAACAAACCTTCAAAATACTCACTCCATCTCCTCACATCACCACTACTTGTTATCACCTCCCCATTAGCCCCCTTCACTGATGTTCTCATTTGTTCCCTTGTCTTACGCAATTTGATTCCCTTATTCCGAAACATCTTTTTATTCCCCCTAAAATTTAATGATACTCTCTCACCCCAACTCTCATTTGCCCTCTTTTTCACCTCTTGCACCTTTCTCTTGATCTCCTGCCTTTTTCTTTTATACATATCCCACTCATTTGCATCATTTCCATGCAAAAAATCGTCCAAATGTCTCTCTCTTCTCTTTCACTAATAATCTTACTTCTTCATCCCACCACTCACTACCCTTTCTAATCTGCCCACCTCCCACGCTTCTCATGCCACAAGCATCTTTTGCACAAGCCATCACTGCTTCCCTAAATACATCCCATTCCTCCTCCACTCCACTTACGTCCTTTGTTCTCACCTTTTTCCATTCTGTACTCAGTCTCTCCTGGTACTTCCTCACACAAGTCTCCTTCCCAAGCTCACTTACTCTCACCACTCTCTTCACCCCAACATTCTCTCTTCTTTTCCGAAAACCTCTACAAATCTTCACCTTCGCCTCCACAAGATAATGATCAGACATCCCTCCAGTTGCACCTCTTGGCACATTAACATCCAAAACTCTCTCTTTCGCGCGCTTGTCAATTAACACGTAATCCAATAGCGCTTTCTGGCCATCTCTCCTACTTACATACGTATACTTATGTATATCTCTCTTTTAAACCAGTTATTCCCAATCACCAGTCCTTTTTCAGCACATAAATCTACAAGCTCTTCACCATTTCCATTTACAGCATTGAACACCCCATGTACACCAATTATTCTCTTAACTGCTACATTACTCACTTTTGCATTCTAATCACCCATCACTATAACCCGGTCTTGTGCATCCGAACTACTAACACACTCACTCAGCTGCTCCCAAAACACTTGCCTCTCATGATTTTTCTTCTCATGTCCAGGTGCATATGCACCAATAATCACCCATCTCTCTCCATCCACTTTCAGTTTTACCCATATCAATCTAGAGTTTACTTTCTTACACTCTATTACATACTCCCACCACTCCTGTGTCAGGAGTAGAGCTACTCATTCCCTTGCTCTCGTCCTCTCACTAACCCCTGACTTTACTCCCAAGACATTCCCAAACCACTCTTTCCCTTTACCCATGAGCTTCGTTTCACTCAGAGCCAAAACATCAGGTTCCTTTCCTCAAACATACTACCTATCTCTCCTTTTTTCTCATCTTGGTTACATCCACACACATTTAGACACCCGAATCTGAGCCTTCGAGGAGGATGAGCACTCCCCGCGTGACTCCTTCTTCTGTTTCCTCTTTTTATTAATTTATTATACATAATAGCTGTTTCCCGCGCCAGCGAGGAGGCGTCTGGAAAAAGACGAAGAATGGCCCATCCACTCGTATAAACATATACATACATAAACGCCCACACACGCACATATACAAACATATACATATCAACATTTACATACGCATACGTAGACATTACATACATACACATGTACATATTCATATTTGCTTGCCTTCATTCATTTCTGTCGCTACCCTGCTCCACACGAAAACAGCATCGTTATCCCCTGCCTCATGGAGGCAGCGTCAGGAAACCCTTGCACCTTCCTCTTGACCACCTGTATGAAAGTTGAACATGCATGTGCGCACTCCCGCCTGGAAGCCAGTCCAACATCCACATACCTACTCCCAACTGTGAACCAGTCCACCATCCACGTACAAACTTCACGCTGTAAGCCAGTCCAAAATCCACATTTATACTTCCACCTGTAAGCCAGTCCACTACACACACACACACACACACACACACACACACACACACACACACACACACACACACACACACACACACACACACACACACACACACACACACACACACACACACACACACACACACTCCCACCTGTAAACTACTTCAGTATCCACGTACACACTGTCACCTGTAAACCAGGCCACTATCCATCTACACACTCCCGCCTGTAATCCAATTAACCATACACGCCAATACTCCCTCCTGTGAGCCGTTCCTACATTCATGTTCACACTTCCATCTGTAAGCCAGTCCACCATTCACATACAAACTTCAACCTCTAATCCAGTGCACGTTCCACATATATATTCCCACCTGTAGGCCAGTCCTCTATACACGCACACACTCCTACCAAAAAGCCAGTTCAGTATCCACGTAAACACTCCCACCTGTAAACCAGTCCACCATACACGCACACACTACCACCTTCAAGCCAGTCCACCGTAAAATTACACACCCTCATCTGTAATTCAGTCCACCATACACGCACACACCCCCATATGTAAGCAGCTCCGCAATCCACGTACACACTTCCACCTGCAATCCAGCCACCATACACGCACATACTCCCATCTGTAAGCCAATTCAGCATACATGAACACATTCAAACCTGTAAACCAGTCCACCACACACGCACAATCTCCCACCTGTAAGCCAGTCCACCATACACGCACACATTCTCGCCTGTACGCTAGTCCAACATCCAGGAACACATTCAAACCTGTAAACAAGTCCACCATACACTCTCACCTGTAAGGTAGTCCACGATACACTTACACGCTCCATCTGTAAGGCAATCCACCATCCACGTACATAATGCCTCCTTTAATCAGGTCTGCCATCAACGTACTCACTCCCATCTGGAAGCTAGTCCACCATCCACGTAAGCACTCCCACCTGTAAGCCAGTCCACCATCCACACAACCACTCCCACCTGTAAGCCGGTCCACTCTCCACGTTCACACTTCCACATGTGAGAAAGTTCACTGTCAACGTACACATTCCTATCTGCTAGCCAGACCACCTGACGCGTACACACTTCCACTTGTAAGCCAGTCCACCATACACGTACAAACACTCATCTCTAAGTCAGTTTACCATCCATGTACACCTTCCCACCTGTAAGCCAGTCCACAATCCATGTACACAACCAAACCTGTAAGCCACTCCATCGCCCACGTGCACATTCCCGCTTGAAATCCAGTCCACCATACACGTAAACACTCCCATCTGTTAGTCAGTCCACCATGTACGTAAACATTCCCATCTGTAAGCCAGTCCAACATACATGTACATACTCTCACCTGTAAGCCAGTCCACAATCCACATACAGACTCCACCTATAAGCCAGTCCACAATCCACGTACACACTCCAACCTGTAAGACAATCCACCATACGCATGCACACTCCCATCTGTTAGCAGGTCCAACATCCAAGTATACAATCCCACCTGTCAACCAGTACAACATACATTTACACATTCCCACCTGTTAGTCGGTCCACCATCCACATAGACGCTCCCACCTGTAAGCGAGTCCACCATCCAAGTATACATTCCCATCTGCGAGCCAGTCCACCATACACCCACACACTTCTACCTGAAAGGCAGTCCATCATCCACGTACGCACTCCCACCTATAAGCCAGTCGACCATACACGCACACACTCCCACATGCAAGCCAGTCCATAATATCCGTACACCTCCCACATGTAAGACAGTTCACAATCCATGTACACAACCCCACCCGTAAGCCACTTCACCGTCCACGTACACACTCTTTCTTCTTAGCCAGTCCATCATCCATATACACACTCCTACCTGTAAGCCAATCCACCAACACGTACACAATCCCACGTGTAAGCCAATCCACCATACACGTACATACTCCCCTCTGTAAGACAGTCAAATCATCCACGTACACGCTCCATCTTTAAAGCCAGTCCACACACACACTTCCATCTGAGAGCCGGTCCACCATTCACGTACACACTCCCATCTTTGGGCCGGCCCACCATCCACGTACACACCCCCAACTGTAGGCCAGTCCAACATCCACGTACACTGCCCACCTGTAAGCCAGTCCAACATCCACGAACACCCTCCCAACTGTAAGCCACTCCAACATCCACGAACATATTCAATCCTTCAAACAAGTCCACCATGCAAGCACAAACTCCCACCCGTAAGAGCGTCCACCATTCTCTTACATACTTCACCTATAAGACAGTCCAACATCCACGTACACACTCCCACCTGTAAGGCAATCCAACATCCACGAACACATTCCCACCACGTTCACACTCCCTTATGTGAGAAAGTTCATCATCCACGTACACACTCCCACCTGTAAGCCAGTCCACCATCCACATACGCAGTTCTATTTGTAAGCCAGTTCACCTTACGTGTACACACTTCCACTTGAAAGCCAGTTCATCATCCACGTACGCACTCCCACCTGTAAGCCAGTCCACAATATACGTACACACATCCATCTGTGAGCCAAATCAGCATTCACGTACACACTCCCATCAGTAAACCGGTCCAACAGCCAAGTATACACTCCCACCTGTAACCAGTCCAACATACACATACACACTCCCACCTGTAAGTTGGTCTACCATCCAAGTACAAACTCCTACCTGTATGCTAGTCCACCATACAAGCACACTCTCCCGCCTGTATGCCAGTCCATCATTCACGTAAGCACTCCTACCTGTTTGACAGTCCATCACCCACGTACGCACTCAGCTGTAGGCCAGTCTACCATACAAGTACAAACTCCCACCTATAAGAAAGTCGATCATCCACACACGAACTCCCACCTGTAAGCCAGTCCATCATACATTCACACACACTCCCATCACTATGCCAGTCCACAATTCAGGTACACACCCTCACCTGTAAGATACTTCACCGGCAGTTAAACACACTCCCACCTGTCAGTCAGTCAGCCATCCACTTACACACTCCCACTTTTAAGTCGGTCCAACATTCACGTACATACTCCCACCTGTAAGCCAGTACATCATTTACATAAGCACTCCCACCTGTGAGCAGTTCCATCTTCCACGTACACATTCGAATCTGCAAGCCATTTCACTATACATGTACACACTCCCACCTGTAAGCCGGTCCACTATCCACGTTCACACACCCACACGTGAGAAAGTTCACATCCACGTACATACTCCCAAATATATGCCAGTCCACATTCCACATACACATTCCAATCTGTAAGCCAATCCACAATACACGTACACATTCCTATATCTATGACAGTCCATGATCCACGCACGCCCTCCCATCTGTAGGCCAGTCCACCATACAAGTACACATCCCCAACTATAGGTAATCCACCATCCACATACACTCTCCCACCCGTAAGTATGTCCACAATACGCGTACACACTTCCATTTGTGAGCCAGTTCACCATTCACGTACGCACTCCCATCTGTAAGCAGGTCCAACATCCAAGTACACTGTCCCACCTGCAAACCAGTCCAACATACACATACACACTCCAACCACTTAAACACTCCCACTTATAAGCGGGTCCACCATCCAAGTACTCACACCCACCTGTAAGCGAGTCCACTATACACGCCTGTATGCCAGCATCGACGTACGCACTCTCACCTATGAGCCAGTCTACCATACACGCACACACTTCCACCTGTAATGCGGTCCATCATCCACGTACGCACTCCCACCTGTAAGCCTATCTACCATACACGCACACACTTCCACCTGTGATGCGGTCCTTCATCCACGTACGCACTCCCACCTGTAAACCAGTCCACCATCCAAGCACACAATCCCACCAATGAGCCAGTCCTCCATACACTTACACACTTTCAACTTTAAGTTAGTCCATCGTCTACGCACACACTCCCACAGCAAGTCGACCATCCACATAGAAACTCCCACCTGTAAACCAGTCCACCATCCACGTACACAATCCCACGGGAAAGCCATTCCACCTTACACACACACACACCCACCTGTAAGTCAGTCCACCATTTACGTACACACTCCCACAATTAAGCCAGTTCGAAATCTACTTACACACTGCCACCTGTAAGTCAATCCACCATCCACGTAAGCTCTCAAACCTGTCAGTCATTTCAACATCAAGCACACACTCCTAGTTGTGAGGAAGTTTAATATCCACGTAGACACTCCCACCTGTAAGACAGTTCACCACCCACGTAAAAACTTCAAACTGTAAGCCAATCCACCATCCACATACATACTCCCAACTGTGAGCCATTCCTCTATCAACGTACAAACTTCAACCTGTAAGCCAGTTCAACAAGCACGTACTTGATCCCAACTGCAAGTCAGTTCAACATCCACGTACGAACTCCCATGTGTAAGCCATTCGAATATCCACGAACCCATTTCTGCCTATAAACCAGTCCTTCATCCATGTACACAATCCCAACTTCAAGCTAGTTCAACATCCACGTAAACATTCCCACTTGTAAGCCTGTCCAGCATTCACATACACATCCCCACCTATACGCCGGTCCAACATCAACGCACACACTTCAAACTGAAAATCGGTCCAACATCCACATACACACTCCCACCTGTAAGCCAGTCTACCATCCACGTAAAACCCCTAAATATGAGCCGGCACACCATTCACGTTTAGACTCCCACCTGAAAGGCAGTCCAACATCCACGTACATATTCCTATCTGTAAGGCAGTTCCCCCATCCACATACATACTCCCACTTGTAAGCCAGGCCAGATCCATGTACTCTCTCGCACCTGTAAGCCAGTCAACTATACACGTACACACTCCCACCTAGCAGACAGTCCAACATCCACGCATACTCCCATCTGTAAGCCACGCCACCGTCCACGTTACACACTCCCACCTAGAAGACAGTCCAACATCCATGTACACATTCCGCCTGTAAGCCATTTCACTAAACACGTACACACTCTCCCTTATAAACCAATCCATCATCTACGTATACACTTCCACCTGTAAGCCAATCCACGTACACAGCCCCGCCTTTAAGCCGGTCCATCAACCATGTACACACTCCCACTTGCAAGCCGATCCACCATCCACGTACAGTCTCCCATCTGTAAGCCAGACCACAATGCACTTGCACACACCCACTTGTAAGCCAGTCCATCATCCACATACACACTCCCACCTGTAAGCCAGTCCACCATCCACGTACATACTCCCCCCTTTAAGTCATTTTATAATCCACGTACACACTCTCACCCGTAAGCCATCCAACATCAACGTACATATCCCCACTTGTAAACCAGTCCAACATCCACGTACACACTCCCACCTGTAGGCCAGTCCATCATCCACATCAACGTTCCCACCTGTAAGCCAGTCCAACATCCACCAACAAATTCCCACCTATAAATCAGTTTAACAAGCACAAACTCCCATCTGAAAGCCAGTCCAAAATCCTCGTACACGCTCACACCTGCAAGCCAGTCTACCATATACGCACACACTCCCACCTTGAAGTCACTCCAATATCCACGTACACATTCCCGCCTGTAAGCGAATCAACCATCCACGTACACACGCCCAACCATAAGCCAGTCCACCATACACGTACAAATCCCCACATGTAAGCCAGTCCAACATGCACGCACACACTCTCACCTGTAAGGTAATACACCATACACGCACACATTCCCACCTGGAAACCAGTGTTTCATACACGTACACAGTTCCACCTGTAAGTCAATCCAATATCCACGTATACACTCCTACCTGTAAGCCAGTCCACCATACACGTACAAACTCCCACCTGTAAGCTAGTCCACCATCCACATAAACACTCCCACCTGTAAGCCAGTCCAACATCTACGTACAAACTCCCTTCTGTAAGCATTCGAATATCCCTGTACAAACTCCATGTAAACCATTTTAACATCTATGCACATTCTCCCACCTGCATGCCAGTCCAACGTCCACATACACATTCCCACGTATGAGGACGTCAAATATCCATGTACACACTCCCACCTGTAAGCCAGTCGAATATCTACGCACACACTTCCACCTCTAAGCCATTCTGACATCCACATACACATTACCACCTGCAAATAGTCCAACATCCTGGTACATACTACAATCCGTAAGCCAGTCCAACATCCACGTAAAAACTCCCACCTGTAAGCCAGTCCAACATCCAGTACTCACTTCCACTTGTAAGCTATTCGAACATCCGCTGACGATACTAAACTAGAAGGTAGAGTTGTAAACAGGCGGGACTGCGAAATGATTCAGAGATATTAACTTACTAGCAGAGTGGGCAGACAGATGGCTAATGAAGTTTGATGCAGACAAGTGTGAAGTTATGAACTTTGGAGACAAGAATTACGATTACAGACTATTTGGAAACTCTCTAACTAAAGTAAATGAAGAAAAGGACCCTGGAGTTGTCACTAGCAACAATCTGATATACACAAAACAGTGTCAAGCAGCAAGTATAAAAGGCAACCAGATGTTAGGTTTCATAGCCAGGAACATAGATTACAAGACACTAGAAACAATTCTCACACTTTATAATTCTCTAGTAAGACCACACCTTGAATATGCAGTTCAGTTTTGGTAAAAAAAAAACTATAAAAAGACGAGAAAGAATTAAGACAAGTACAAAGACGCGAGACAAAATTGATCCCATCCTTTAGAAATCTGGCATACGAAGAGATGCTAAACCGACTGGATCTCTTTCTCCCATGAAAAACGTTGACTTCGCGGCGACTTAATCCAAGTGTTGAAAATTCTGAACAAGTTCGATAACGTAGATCACGAACATCTTTTCGAAATACAGGAAAATACGGATACCAGAACTAATGAAAAAAAACTCAAAGCTAAGATATATAGTACGGACGTGGGGTGAAGCTTCTATTCCTATAGGTGTGTTGAACATTGGAATAAGTTACCGTCAAATGTCGTGAATGCTAAGACTATAAACAACTTCAAAAGTCATTTAGGCAAATACTTTATAAATTCAGGTATACTCTGAGAAAAACGACAGAAATAAACTGTATGAACGACAGCGGTAACGGGGACACTCGAAGGATAATGTACAGCAACGCGGAGTCGGTGATAGCTTAAAAAACTTATTAGCGGAATTACATTTTCTTGTAAAGTTCCTTTTCTTTTCATTTACCAGTCAACCCAGTAGTGGGCCAATTAGGTCTCCTGTATCTGTTTTTCTCATGTTAGCTCATGTACGTACACACTCCCATCTGTAAGCCTTGTAGCATATACGTACACACTCCCATCTGTAAGCCACTGTAACATATACGTACACACTCCTATCTGTAAGCCTTTCCGATATCCAAGTACACCATCCCGCCTGTAAGCCAGTGCGAAATCCACGTCCACACCCACCAGTAAGCCAGTCCAACATCCAAGTACACATTCCCAACAATAAGCCAGTCCAACAAGTACACACTCCAGCCTGCAAGACAGTCGAACTTCCACTACACATTTCCACCTGTAAACCTGTCTAAAATCCACATAGACACTCCCACCCGTAACCTAATGCAACATCCACGTATAAAGTCAAACTTGTTAGCCAGTCCAACACCCACATAAAGACTCCACTCCCACCTGTAAACCAGTCCAACATCCACGAACACACTCTCACCTGTGAGCCAGTCCAACATCCACGAATACACTCTCACCTGTGAGCCAGTCCAACATCCACGAACACACTCTCACCTGTGAGCCAGTCCAACATCCACGAACACACTCTCACCTGTGAGCCAGTCCAACATCCACGAAAACACTCCCACCTGTGAGCCAGTCCAACATCAACGCAAATCCTCCCACCTATTAGCCAGTCGAACATCGCCGTCCACATTTCCAATTTTAACCGATGAGGGAGGGAAGGGAAGGAAGTGAGGATGATGAAGGAGTGGAGGGAAGGAAGGGTGGATGATGAGGGAAGGGAGGGAAGGAAGTGGGGATGATGAAGGAGTGGAGGGAAGGAAGGGTGGATGATGAGGGAGGGGAGGGAAGGAAGGGTGGATGATGAGGGAGGGGAGGGAAGGAAGGGTGGATGATGAGGGAGGGGAGGGAAGGAAGTGAGGATGATGAAGGAGTGGAGGGAAGGAAGGGTGGATGATGAGGGAAGGGAGGGAAGGAAGTGAGGATGATGAAGGAGTGGAGGGAAGGAAGGGTGGATGATGAGGGAGAGGAGGGAAGGAAGTGAGGATGATGAAGGAGTGGAGGGAAGGAAGGGTGGATGATGAGGGAGGGGAGGGAAGGAAGTGAGGATGATGAAGGAGTGGAGGGAAGGAAGGGTGGATGATGAGGGAGGGAGGGAAGGAAGTGAGGATGATGAAGGAGTGGAGGGAAGGAAGGGTGGATGATGAGGGAGGGGAGGGAAGGAAGTGAGGATGATGAAGGAGTGGAGGGAAGGAAGGGTGGATGATGAGGGAGGGGAGGGAAGGAAGTGAGGATGATGAAGGAGTGGAGGGAAGGAAGGGTGGATGATGAGGGAGGGGAGGGAAGGAAGTGAGGATGATGAAGGAGTGGAGGGAAGGAAGGGTGGATGATGAGGGAGGGGAGGGAAGGAAGTGAGGATGATGAAGGAGTGGAGGGAAGGAAGGGTGGATGATGAGGGAGGGGAGGGAAGGAAGTGAGGATGATGAAGGAGTGGAGGGAAGGAAGGGTGGATGATGAGGGAGGGGAGGGAAGGAAGGGTGGATGATGAGGGAGGGGAGGGAAGGAAGTGAGGATGATGAAGGAGGGGAGGGAAGGAAGGGTGGATGATGAGGGAGGGAGGGAAGGAAGGGTGGGTGATGAAGGAGTGGAGGGAAGGAAGGGTGGATGATGAGGGAGGGGAGGGAAGGAAGGGTGGATGATGAGGAGGGGAGGGAAGGAAGGGTGGATGATGAGGGAGTGGAGGGAAGGAAGGGTGGATGATGAGGAGGGGAGGGAAGGAAGGGTGGGTGATGAAGGAGTGGAGGGAAGGAAGGGTGGATGATGAGGGAGGGGAGGGAAGGAAGGGTGGGTGATGAAGGAGTGGAGGGAAGGAAGGATGGATGATGAGGGAGGGGAGGGAAGGAAGGGTGGATGATGAGGGAGGGGAGGGAAGGAAGTGAGGATGATGAAGGAGTGGAGGGAAGGAAGGGTGGATGATGAGGGAGGGGAGGGAAGGAAGGGTGGGTGATGAAGGAGTGGAGGGAAGGAAGGATGGATGATGAGGGAGGGGAGGGAAGGAAGGGTGGATGATGAGGAGGGGAGGGAAGGAAGAGTGGATGATGAGGGAGGGGAAGGAAGGGTGGATGATGAAGGAGTGGAGGGAAGGAAGGGTGGATGATGAGGGAGGGGAGGGAAGGAAGGATGGATGATGAGGAGTGGAGGGAAGGAAGGGTGGATGATGAAGGAGGGAGGGAAGGAAGGGTGGATGATGAGGAGGAGGAGGGAAGGAAGGGTGGATGATGAGGGGGAGAGGGAAGGAAGGGTGGATGATGAGGGGGAGGAGGAAGGGATGATGAGGAGTGGAGGGAAGGAAGGAGTGGATGATGAGGAGGGGAGGGAAGGAAGGGGGATGATGATAGGAGTGGATGGAAAGGAAGGGTGGATGATGAGGGAGGGGAGGGAAGGAGGTGGGTGATGAAGGAGTGGAGGGAAGGAGTGGATGATGAGGAGGGAGGAAGGAAGGGGGAGTGAGGAAGAGGAGGTGTAGGATGATGATGAGAGGGAGTGGAGGGGATGGAAGAGGTGGGAGAAGGGTGATGGGAGGGAGGAAGGAAGGGATGAGAGATGAAGGAGTGGAGGAAAGGATGATGGATGATGAAGGGAGGGAGGGAAGGAAGGGTGGATGATGAGGGAGGAGAGGGAAGGAAGGGTGGATGATGAAGGAGTGGAGGGAAGGAAGGATGGATGATGAGGGAGGGGAGGGAAGGAAGGATGGATGATGAGGGAGGGAAGGGAAGGAAGGGTGGATGATGAAGGAGTGGAGGAAAGGATGATGGATGATGAAGGAGGGGAGGGAAGGAAGGGTGGATGATGAGGGAGGAGAGGGAAGGAAGGGTGGATGATGAGGGAGTGGAGGGAAGGAAGGATGGATGATGAAGGAGGGGAGGGAAGGAAGGCTGGATGATGAGGGAGTGAAGGGAAGGAAGGGTGGATGATGAGGGAGGGGAGGGAAGGAAGGGTGGATGATGAGGGAGGGGAGGGAAGGAAGGGTGGATGATGAGGAAGGGGAGGGAAGGAAGGGTGGATGATGAGGAGTGGAGGGAAGAAGGATGGATGATGAAGGAGTGGAGGGAAGGAAGGCTGGATTATAGGGGGGGGAGGGAAGGAAAGATGGATGATGAAGGAGTGGAGGGAAGGAGGGGTGGATGATGAGGGAGTGGAGGGAAGGAAGGGTGGATGATGAAGGAGTGGAGGGAAGAAAGGGTGGTTGATGAAGGAGTGGAGGGAAAGAAAGGTGGATGATGAAGGAGTGGAGGGAAGGAAGGGTGGATGATGAGGGAGGGAAGGGAAGGAAGGGTGGATGATGAAGGAGGGGAGGGAAGGAAGGGTGGATGATGAAGGAGTGGAGGGAAGGAAGGGTGGATGATGAGGGAAGGGAGGGAAGGAAAAGTGGATGATGAAGGAGTGGAGGGAAGGAAGGGTGGATGATGAGGGAGGGGAGGGAAGGAAAAGTGGATGAATGAAGGAGTGGAGGGAAGGAAGGGGGGATGATGAGGGAGGGGAGGGAAGGAAAAGTGGATGATGAAGGAGTGGAGGGAAGGAAGGGGGGATGATGAGGGAGGGGAGGGAAGGAAAAGTGGATGATGAAGGAGTGGAGGGAAGGAAGGGGGGATGATGAGGGAGGGGGAGGGAAGGAAAAGTGGATGATGAAGGAGTGGAGGGAAGGAAGGGTGGATGATGAGGGAAGGGAGGGAAGGAAAAGTGGATGATGAAGGAGTGGAGGGAAGGAAGGGTGGATGATGAGGGAGGGGAGGGAAGGAAAAGTGGATGATGAAGGAGTGGAGGGAAGGAAGGGTGGATGATGAGGGAGGGGAGGGTAGGAAAGTTGATTATAGGAGAGGAGGGAAGGGAGGATAATGAGTGTAGGGTGGCTAGGGATGGTAATGAAGGGAGGGGAGGGAAGGGGGGGGGCAATGAGCGGAGGGGACTAAAGGTTGGCTAATGAGGGAGGGAGGGAGGGAAGGGAGGGTAATGAGGGTAGGGAAGGGAAGTGATGATGATAAGGGGAGGTAGCGCGGGATAGATAAGGCAGGAAAATAATAATCACCGGAAATGTGGACTAAATGCTGGATACCGTGAGGAAGACATTCTTCGTTCGTGTGTGTGTGTGTGTGTGTGTGTGTGTGTGTGTGTGTGTGTGTGTGTGTGTGTGTGTTGTGTATGTGTGTGATGGTCGCATGTGTATAGTACACTTTGCTGTGCTTTTGTTTGCATGTATGAGTAGGTAGCACTGCACACATAACTGCCTCTTATATGTGGCAATCATCCAGGTTGGTTTACATGAGTGTACGTGTCAGTATGTGTCAGGTGTTCTGAGCACAGTATCATCACCGTGTGTGGTGCACAGTCCCAGCCAGCACTCAGCGGGCGTCTCCCTGGCTGTCCACAGGGACGCACCTTCCGAGGCATCATCGAGGACTTCCTGGCATCCTTCAAGGAGCTGCAAGACAACCTCCTGCCGGCCTACGAGTCCCCCAAGGGCCGGGCCGCATACGACCAGACTCTGTCCAGCCTTCAGGATAACTTCCCGCAGTATGTGAGGGAGCTCCAGGGCATGGCTGATGGCGCCCACGTACCCTTCCATCATGTGAGTTGACCCCACCTAGAGCCAAGTCCTCCTTACACCATGTGTGTTGACCGTACCTACACTCAGGTCCTCCTTACACCACGCGAAGTGACCCCAGCTAGAGCCAGGTCCTCCTTCCATCATGTGAGTTGACCCCACCTAGAGCCAGGACCCTCTTCCTCCATATAAGATGACACAACTTAGAGCCAGGTCCCCCTTCCACAATCTGAGTTGACTCCACCCACAGCCAGGTCCCCATTCCTCCATGTGAAGTGATCCCACCTATAGCCATGTCCTCCTGCCGTATGAGTTGTCCCCCTTTCACAGTGTGAGTTAACCCCACCTAGATCCAGGTCCCTTTTCCACCATGTAAGGTGTTCCACACATAGTTCTCCTTCCCTCATGTGAAAAATAAAGAGGTTTTGAAGTATTTAAATGCCTGAACCAATTTAATAGTAACAAATCTAACGGCCCAGATAACTTGGATCCAAAATTTCTAAAAACGGTTAGGGGTCAGCTGATATATCCCATAACAAAAATATTCAACAAATCTATCGGATGGTCAGGTGCCAACTGACTGGAAACTAGCAAATAGTTACTCCATTATATCAAAAAGGAGACAAAAAGCGTGCCTTGAGCTACCGCACAATTAGCCTTACGTCAGTGTCAGTAAAAAAGAAGTATGAAATAACACAAGATAAAGTTATCACGTTTCTAGATCACAAAATCATATAAGATCCCGCCTGACAAATTTACAAGAATTTGTTGATATTATTTATCAGAACTGGGACGAAATCGTACCACCTGATGTAGTATATTTAGATTTCCAAAAGGCTTTCGATGAAATACCTCGCAGGAGACTTTTACATAAACTCAAAGCACACGGAATCGGTGAAGAACTCTGTACATGGATCAGAGTCTGGCTTACTGGAAGAAAGCAACGTGTAGTATTAAACGGATTGGCTAGACGTAACGAATGGTGTGCCACAGGGATCGGCCCTAGGCCCAGTTCTTTTCATAATATACATTAATGACCTTGAACTCGGTCTCATATCTGAGCTTTCCAAATCTGCTGACGTTACCAAACTAGGAGGTAGAGCTGTAAACAGGCGGGACTGCGAAATGATTCAAAGATAACTTACTAGCAGAGTGGTCAGACAGATGGCACATGAAGTTTAATGTTGACAAGTGTAAAGTTATGCTCTTTGGAGACAAAAATATACGTTACAAATACAAACTATTCGGAAAATCTCTAATTAAAGCAAATTAAGCGAATGACTCTGGAACGGTCATTAACAACAATCTGAAGTACACTAAATAGTGTCAAGCAGCAAGTAAAAAAGGCAACCAAATGTTAGGTTTTATAGACAGGAACATAGATTACAAGACATCAGAAATTATTCTCACATTCTATAATTCTCTAGTAAGACCACACCCTGCATATGCAGTCCAGTTTTGGTCCCCAAACTATCAAAAATACGAGGAAAAATTAGAGCAAGCACATACACGCGCGACAAAATTAATCCCACTTCCTTAGAAATCTGGCATACGAAGAGACGCTAAAATGATTGGATCTCTTCTTCCTTAAAAAATGGAGACTTCGAGGCGACTAAATCCAAGTGTTCCAAATTCTGAACAAGTTCGACCAAGAAAATCAGGAACATCTTTTCAAAAAATAAGAAAATACGGTTACCAGGACAAATGGAATAAAACTCAAAGCTAGAAGATATAGTACGGACGTGGGAAAAAACTTCTGATCCAACGGGTGTGTTGAGCAGTAGAATAAGTTACCGTCAGACGTAGTGAATGCTAAGACTACAGATACCTTCAAAAGTCGTTTAGAAAAATATCTTATAGATTTAGGTATAGTCTAAGAAAAATGCCAGAAATAAAATGTATAAACGACAGCGTTAACGGGGACACTGGAAGGCTAATGTACAACAGCGGGGAGTCGGTGATAACTTAAAAAGATATGCTGAGCGGAATGACATTTTCTTGTCGAGTTGAACTCCTTTTTTATATTTATCTATTTTTTCTTTTACCAGACAACCCATTCGTGGGCCAATCAAACCTCCTGTTGTCTGTTTTCTCATGTAGACTCAACTTAGAGCCACGTCCCCACTCCATCATGTAAGATAACTCTACCTAGAGCCAGGTTTCTATTCCACCATGTAACTTGACCTCATCTAGAGCCAGGTCCACCTTCCAACAAGTAAGCTGACCCCACCTCGAGCCACGTCCCCCTTCCACCACGTCAACTAACCAGACATGTAGGCAAGTCCTCTTCCCATCTTGTAATTTGTTCTGACATAACTAAGGTCTTTCTACCATGAATTTTGACACACAGGTCAGTCCATCTCCTTCATATTACTACTGACCTGACTCACAGGTCAGGCCCCTTAAGCATGATATTTGTTATCACTACCAGTTCCCGATCACAGCGTGAGTAGACGTGGCCACATCCAGGTCCCTTCCACCATGTGAGTGGAGTGACTTTTTATTGATGCTTGAAGTTTATGAATGTGGCCACGTACTAGGAACGTGTGGTGATTTATACACCAGACTACTGTCCTCAGTATATCTATAATGTGAGTTATCATTTACACTGACGATATGATCAGAATTTTGAACAGTCCTCCTATGCCTTTATTCATAGTTCTGTCAAAGCTAACCAGAATACAGCGAAGACCAGAAGTTTCGACATCCTTCTGGCATCTCAAGCTCTCCATATAACAATTATTTGCTCATGGAAAAATTGCCGAGATTCACTAAAAATTCAGTAAACCAAATAGAAGTAAACTGTCTTTAGACGCACAATGGCAGTTTGTTTAAGATAACTGTACAACAATACAAGCGACGAACTATAGTTATTTCCGGTCGTGCCCGTTGGCAGGAGGCAGCAGACGACACTTATCTGTTGGGAGGATTCAGTGAGGTATTCAGGTCTGTTTGTTGCTACTTGTGTTTCGCTTATTTCTCACTCTGAATGGTCACTTATTTTCCCTGATCTTCATTACTCTTCCCACTATCCAACTCATTTACAGACCGACCTACTCTGTCTTATGTAAGGGTTTGTGAAAGACTTCTTAGAATTAATTGAACCTGTGAAATCTTCACCTAACTTTCCCTTGCAGCCGTGATTTATAGTCGAAATATATTGATTAACTGTCGCTCCTCTGAGGACCATGGCGAATGTCAAATTAATAATTCCACAAACCGTAATCTGGAATTTGCTGATCCACTGTGTTCGTTGCGCTTTTAGAGTTTCCTTCAGTTTATACTTCCTGTAGAAAACAATATGACGAGGTTAGATAACTCTTACTTTTAGACTTTCCTTTAGTTTATACTTCTTGTAGAAAACAATATGACGAGGTTAGATAACTCTTACTTTCTGTATAAACGCAATAAGTTCACAAAGAGAAGTGATGATACAAATATGATAAGTGTTATATTTACATTTAGCTGATGTTTACATACTGTGAATACTAGAAGTATGACTAATTGTTTGGTTTATATTGAACAGTTGATGCTGCTCCACATGGACCAGGTCGTCCCTATGAACTGTGGGCAGGAGCGGTCGGCTGGGACCAATGGATGTTCCTCCGTCTGTGTAAACCATGATGGACAGGTATGGACGGGCAGGCTAGGGGGTAGGGGACAAGACAGATGGTGACAGTTGGCAGGACAGGTGGTGGTGGTGGTGACAGGTTGGAGGACAGGTGGTGGTGGTGGTGAGATTTGGCAGTACAGGTGGTGGTGGTGATGATGACAGTTGGCACGACAGATGGTGATGGTAGTGACAGGTGACAGGACAGGTGGTGGTGGTGGTGACAGTTGGCTGGACAGATGGTGTTGGTAGTGACAGCTGGTAGGATAGATGGTGGTGGTGATGACGGTTAGCAGTACAGGAGGTGGTGGTGGTGACAGTTGGCACGACAGATGGTATTGGTGGTGACAGCTGGTAGGACAGGTGGCGGTAGTAGTGACAGTTAGCAGGACAGGTGGTGGTGGTGATGACGGTTAGCAGCACAGGTGGTGGCGGTGGTGGTGACAGTTGGCGGTACAGGTGGTGGCGGTGGTGGTGACAGTTGGCAGGACAGGTGGTGGTGGTGGTGGTGACAGTTGGCAGGACAGGTGGTGGTGGTGGTGACAGTTGGCAGGACAGGTGGTGGTGGTGGTGGTGACAGCTGGTAGGACAGGTGGTGGTGGTGGTGACAGTTGGCAGGACAGGTGGTGGCGGTGGTGACGGTTGGCAGTTCAGATGGTGGTGGTAGTGACAACTGGCAGGTCAGGAGGTGATGGTAGTGACAGTTGGCAGGACAGGTGGTGGTGATGTGACACCTGGCAGGGTAGGTTGTGGTGGTGGTGGTGACAGCTGGCAGGTCAAGTGGTGTTGCTGGCCATACGGTGTGGTGCAGGTCCAGCTGGCCACACGGTGTGGTGGAGGGCCAGCTGGCCACACGGTGTGGTGCAGGTCCAGCTGGCCACACGGTGTGGTGCAGGTCCAGCTGGCCACACGGTGTGGTGCAGGCCCCGCTGGCCACACGGTGTGGTGCAGGCCCCGCTGGCCACACGGTGTGGTGCAGGCCCCGCTGGCCACACGGTGTGGTGCAGGTCCAGCTGGCCACACGGTGTGGTTGGGGTGGTGCTGATCAGACAGTGTGTATCATACCGTTCATGAACATCACCTCCTCGTGTCTCACTGGACCACATGATATACTTCATATTTCATCTGTGAAATCATGTGTGAAAATCGCTGGATGAAAGGTTGTGTCTACCTCCCCAACCCCACCGTCTGACCTTGACCTGGTTTGATACAGTTACCCCTATCACATTCCCTCACCAACTGACCTTGACCTGGTGTGATGCAGGTACTACTGGGTCACACAGAGGACGCCTTGCCTGAGACTCTCAACCACGTGTACCTGGTGTCGGCGCACATCACTGAGGAGGAGCCGCAGGGAAAATGGGGCATCCGCAGAGAAGGCTTCACCGCTCTGTGCTACGCCGGGCATCTGCCTGGGTTCTGTATGGGTTATAACCACCATGGGCTCGTCTTCTCAATCAATGTCATCAGTCCGAAGAAGGTCCTCGCTGGCAAGACCCGTAAGTCACTTTCATAGTTTGTGAGGCTGCTTGTGCAAGATACCTTATCCATTTTCATTTTTTTAAAGGGAAAAACTTAGTATTTTCATTAAACTCGAGAGCATATAGGCATACATTCTCATCATTATTTCTCTGTCTATTGGAAGCGCAATACCCAAGGACCAATTTCTATAAAGATTCCTGGTGTTACCCAAGATCTCCTTCCAGAGGTTCCTATAGCCCAGGGCAACACATATCTCTTATCCTTTCATTACTTACTCGATCAAACCACCTCACACCATATATTGTCCTCGAACATTTCATTTCCAACACAGCCAGCCCCCCTCCGCACAACCCTATCTATAAACCTTGCCTTGCAGCCATACAGTACTCGCATGCCCGCAACCATTAATGGAGCTACTATTCCCTTTCCACATCCAGGCCCCACAGAACTTTCCATGGTTTACCCCAGACGCTTCACGTGCCCTGGTTCAATCCATTGACAGCTCGTCGACCCCGGTATACCACATCATTCTAATTCACTCTATTCCTTGCACGCCTTCCACCCTCCTGTATGTTCAGGCCCCGATCGCTCAAAATCTTTTTCACTTCATCCTTACACCTCCAGTTTGGTCTCCCACTTCTCGTTCCCTCCACCTCTGGCACATACATCCTCTTTGTCAATATTTCCTCACACATTTTCTCCATGTGACCAAACCACTTCAATACACCCTCTTCTGCTCTCTCAACCACACTCTTTACATTACCATATATCTCTCTTACTCTTTCATTACTTACTCGATCAAACCACCTCACACCACATATTGTCCTCAAGCATCTCATTTCCAACACATCCTCCCTCCTCCGCACAACCCAATCTATAGCCCATGCCTCGCAACCTTATAACTTTGTTGGAACCACTATTCCTTCAAACATAACCATTTCTGCTCTCTGAGATAACGTTCTCGCCTTCCACACAGTCTTCAACACTCCCAGAACCTTCGCCCCCTCCCCCACCCTGTGACTCACTTCCGCTTCCATGGTTCCATCCGATGCTTAATCTACTCCCAGATATCTAAAACATTTCACTCCTCCAGTTTTTCTCCATTCAAACTTACCTCCCATTTAACTTTTCCCTCAACCCTACTGTACCTAATAACCTTGCTCTTATTCACATTTACTCTCAGCTTTCTTCTTTCACACACCTTATCAAACTCAGTCACCAGCTTCTGCAGTTTCTCACTCGAATCATCCACCAGCGCTGTATCATCAGCGAACAACAACTGACTCACTTCCCATGCCCTCTAATCTACAACATACTGCATACTTGCCCCTCTCTCCAAAAGTCTTGCATTCACTTCCCTAACAACCCATCCATAAACAAATCAAACAACCATGGAGACATCACGCACCCCTGCCGCAAACCGACATTCACTGGGAACCAATCACTCTCCTCCTTTCCTCCTCGTACACATGCCTTAAATCCTCGATGAATAATTTTCACTGCTTCTAGCGACTTACCTCCTACACCATATCCTCTTGATACCTTCCACAGAGTATCTCTATCAACTCTATCATATGCCTTCTCCAGATCCATAGATGCTACATACATTTGTTTTTCTAAGTATTTCTCATATACATTCTTCAAAGCAAACACCTGATCGACACATCCTCTCTCACTACTGAAACCACACTGCTGTTCCCCAATCTGATGCTCTGTACATGCCTTCACTCTCTCAGTCAAGACCTTCCCATATAATTTCCCTGAAATAATCAACAAACTTATACCTCTGTAATTTGAACACTCACTTTTATCCCCTTTGCCTTTGTACAATGGCACTATGCATGCATTCCGCCAATCCTCAGGCCCTTCACCATGAACCATACATACATTGAATATTCTCACCAACCAGTCTACAACACAGTCACCCCCTTTTTAAATAAATTCCACAGCAATACTATCCAAACCCGCCACCTTGCTGGCTTCCATCTTCCAGAAAGCTTTCACTACCTCTTCTCTGTTTACCAAATCATTCTCCATGACACTCTCACTTCGCACACCACCTAGACCAAAACACCCTATATCTGCCACTCTATCATCAAACACACTCAACAAACCTTCAAAATACTCACTCCATCTTCCTCTCACTTCACCAGTACTTGTTATTACCTCCCAATATGCGTAATTCACCGATGTTCCTATTTGTTCCCTTGTCTTACGCACTATAATTACCTCCTTCCAAAACATCATCTTATTCTCCCTAACATTTCTTTATCATTATACTTTGTCGCTGTGTCCCGAGTTAGCGAGGTAGCGCAAGGAAACAGACGAAAGAATGCGCCAACCCACCGACATACGCATGTATATATATACACGTCCACACACGCACATATTCATTCCTATACATTTCAACGTATAGATATATATATACATACACAGACATATACATATATACGTGTACATTAATCATACTTGCTGCCTTTATTCATTCCCGTCGCCATCCCGCCACACATGAAATGACAAACCCCCTCCCCCCGCATGCGTGCGAGGTAGCGCTAGGAAAAGACACTCAGTCTCTAGTTGTCATGTATAATGCACCGAAACTACAGCTCCCTTCCCACATCCAGGCCCCACAAAACTTTCCATGGTTTACCCCAGACGCTTCACGTGCCCTGGTTCAATCCATTGACAGCACATCGACTCCGGTATACCACATCGTTCTAATTCATTCTATTCCTTGCACGCCTTTCAACTTCCTGCATGTTCAGGCTTCGATCGCTCAAAATCATTTTCACTCCATCTTTCCACCTCCAATTTGGTCTCCCACTTCTCCTCGTTCCCTCCACCTCTGACACATATATCCTCTTTGTCAATCTTTCCTCACTCATTCTTTCTATGTGACCAAACCTTTCAATGCACCCTCTTGTGTTGTACTGTCACACTGTTGTGTTGTACTGTCCACAATCTCGTTAGGCACTGTCACAATGTTGAGTTGTACTGTCACAATCTCGTTAGGCACTGTCACATGTTGTGTTGTACTGTCTCAATGTTGTGTTGTACTGTCCACAATCTCGTTAGGCACTGTCCACAATGTTGTGTTGTACTGTCCACAATCTCGTTAGGCAACTGTCACAATGTTTGTTGTACTGTCACAATTCTCGTTAGGCACTGTCACAATTTGTGTTGTACTGTCACAATTCTCGTTAGGCACTGTCCACAATGTTGTGTTGTCTGTCACAATCTCGTTAGGCACTGTCCACAATGTTGTGTTGTACTGTCACAATTCTCGTTAGGCACTGTTCACAATGTTGTGTTTGTACTGTCACAATCTCGTTTGGCACTGTCACAATGTTTGTTGTACTGTCCACAATCTCGTTAGGCCTGTCACAATGTTGTTTTGTACTGTCACAATCTCGTTAGCACTGTCACAATGTTGTTGTACTGTCACAATTCTCGTTAGGCACTGTTCACAATGTTGTGTTGTTCTGTCACAATGTTGTGTTGTTACTGTCACAATCTCGTAGGCACTGTCACAATGTTGAGTTGTACTGTCACAATCTCGTTAGCACTGTCACAATGTTGTGTTGTACAGTCACAATGTTGTATGGTATTGCAACAACGTTGTGTGACATTTCTACAATGTTGTGTTGTACAGTCACAATGTTGTGTTTACTGTATCATTGTTGTCTAGCAGTCAAAATGTTGTGTTGTACTGTCCACAATCTCGTTAGGCACTGTCCACAATGTTGTGTTGTACTGTCACAATCTCGTTAGGCAACTGTCACAATGTTGTTGTACTGTCACAATCTCGTTAGGCACTGTTCACAATGTTGTGTTGAACTGTCACAATGTTGTTGTACTGTCACAATCTCGTTTGGCACTGTCACAATGTTGGGTTGTACTGTCACAATCTCGTTAGGCACTGTCACAATGTTGTGTTGTCTGTCACAATCTCGTTAGGCCTGTCACAATGTTGTTGTACTGTCACAATCTCGTAGGCACTGTCACAATGTTGTGTTGTATGTCACAATCTCGTTAGGCACTGTCCACAATGTTGTGTTGTACAGTCACAATGTTGTGTTTTGTACTGTCACAATTCGTTAGGCACTGTCACAATGTTGTTGTACTGTCACAATTCTCGTTAGGCACTGTCACAATGTTGTTGTACTGTCACAATCTCGTTAGGCACTGTCCACAATGTTGTGTTGTACTGTACAATGTTGTGTTGTCTGTCACAATCTCGTAGGCACTGTCACAATGTTTGTGTGGTACTGTAACAATGTTGTGTGGCACTGTAACAATATACTCTGTGGCACTGTAACAATGTTGTGTTGTACAGTCACAATGTTGTGTTTGTACTGTCACATTGTTGTGTTGTACTGGCACAATGTTGTGTTGTACTGTCATCAATGTTGTGTTGTACTGTCCACAATCTCGTTAGGCCTGTCACAATGTTGTGTTGTAACTGTCACAATGTTGTGTTGTACAGTCACAATGTTGTATGGTATTGCAACAACGTTGTGGGGCACAGTCACAATGTTGTGTTGTACAGTCACAATGTTGTGTTTTGTACTGTCACAATCTCGTTAGGCACTGTCCACAATGTTGTGTTGTACTGTCCACAATCTCGTTAGGCACTGTCCACAATGTTGTGTTGTACTGTCACAATCTCGTTAGGCACTGTCACAATGTTGTTGTACTGTCACAATCTCGTAGGCACTGTCACAAGTTGTGTTGTACTGTCACCAATGTTGTGTTGTACTGTCATCAATGTTGTGTTGTACGGTCACAATCTCGTTAGCACTGTCACAATGTTGTTGTACTGTCACTATGTTGTGTTGTACTTCACAATGTTGTGTTTACTGTCACAATGTTGTTTGTACTGTCACCAATGTTGTGTTGTTACTGTCACAATCTCGTTAGCACTGTCACAATGTTTGTTGTACTGTCCACAATCTCGTTAGGCACTGTCCACAATGTTGTGTTTACTGTCACAATGTTGTGTTGTACTGTCACAATGTTGTGTGGTACTGTCACAATGTAGTGTTGTACTGTCACAATCTCGTTAGGCACTGTCCACAATGTTGTGTTGTACTGTCACAATTCGTTAGGCACTGTCCACAATGTTGTGTTGTCTGTCACAATCTCGTAGGCACTGTCACAATGTTTGTGTGGTACTGTAATTGTAGATTGTGTGGCACAATAACAATAGGTTGTGTGGCACTGTAACAATAGATTATGTGGCACTGTAACAATGTTGTGTTGTAACTGTCACAATGTTGTTGTTGTACTGTCACAATTCTCGTTAGGCACTGTCACAATGTTGAGTTGTACTGTCACAATCTCGTTAGGCACTGTCCACAATGTTGTGTTGTACTGTCACAATCTCGTTAGGCACTGTCACAATGTTGTATGGTATTGCAACAACGTTGTGGGGCACAGTCACAATGTTGTGTTGTACTGTCCACAATCTCGTTAGGCCTGTCACAATGTTGTTGTACTGTCACATGTTGTGTTGTACTGTCACAATTCTCGTTAGGCACTGTTCACAATGTTGTGTTGTACTGTCACAATCTCGGTAGGCACTGTCACAATGTTGTTGTACTGTCACAATTCTCGTTAGGCACTGTTCACAATGTTGTGTTTACTGTATCATTGTTGTCTAGCAGTCAAAATGTTGTGTTGTACTGTCCACAATCTCGTTAGGCACTGTCCACAATGTTGTGGTGTACTGTCACAATCTCGTTAGGCCTGTCACAATGTTGTTGTACTGTCACATATGTTGTGTTGTACTTGTCACAATCTCGTTTGGCACTGTCACAATGTTGTTTGTACTGTCACAATCTCGTTAGGCACTGTCACAATGTTGTTGTACTGTCACAATCTCGTTAGCACTGTCACAATGTTGTGTTGTTACTGTCACAATCTCGTTAGGCACTGTTCACAATGTTGTGTTGTAACTGTCACAATCTCGTTAGCACTGTCACAATGTTGTGTTGTCTGTCACAATCTCGTTTGGCACTGTCACAATGTTGTTGTACTGTCACAATCTCGTTAGGCACTGTCACAATGTTGTTGTACTGTCACATTGTTGTGTTGTACTGTCACTATGTTGTGTTGTACTTCACAATGTTGTGTTGTCTGTCACAATCTCGTTTGGCACTGTCACAATGTTGTTGTACTGTCACAATTCGTTAGGCACTGTCCACAATGTTGTGTTGTTCTGTCACAATGTTGTGTTGAACTGTCACAATGTTTGTTGTACTGTCACAATGTTTGTTGTACTGTCCACAATGTTGTGTTTGTACTGTCACAATTCTCGTTAGGCACTGTCCACAATGTTGTGTTGTACTGTCCAATGTTGTGTTGTTACTGTCACAATGTTGTGTTTACTGTCACAATGTTTGTTGTACTGTCACAATCTCGTTAGGCAACTGTCACAATGTTGAGTTGTACTGTCACAATCTCGTTAGGCACTGTCACAATGTTGTATGGTATTGCAACAACGTTGTGTGACATTTCTACAATGTTGTGTTGTACAGTCACAATGTTGTGTTGTACTGCACAATGTTGTGTTGTACTGCACAATGTTGTGTTGTCTGTCACAATCTCGTTAGGCACTGTCACAATGTTGAGTTGTACTGTCACAATGTTGTGTTGTACTGTAACAATGTTGTATGGTATTGCAACAACGTTGTGGGGCACAGTCACAATGTTGTGTTGTACTGGCACAATGTTGTGTTGTACTGTCACAATCTCGTTTGGCACTGTCACAATGTTGTTGTACTGTCACAATCTCGTTAGGCACTGTCCACAATGTTGTGTTGCACTGTTACGATGTTGTGTTGTACTGTCACAATTCTCGTTAGGCACTGTCCACAATGTTGTGTTCTACTGTATCAATGTTGTCTAGCAGTCAAAATGTTGTGTTGTACTGTCACAATGTTGTGTTGTACTGTCACAAGTTGTGTTGTACTGTCCACAATGTTGTGTTGTACTGTCAACAATGTTGTGTTGTACTGTCACAATCTCGTTAGGCACTGTCCACAATGTTGTGTTGTACTGTCACACTGTTGTGTTGTACTGTCCACAATCTCGTTAGGCACTGTTCACAATGTTGTGTTCTACTGTATCAATGTTGTTTAGAACTGTAACAATAGATTATGTGGCACTGTAACAATAGATTATGTGGCACTGTAACAATATACTCTGTGGCACTGTAACAATGTTGTGTTGTAACTGTCACAATGTTTGTTGTACTGTCCACAATGTTGTGTTGTTACTGTCACAATGTTGTTGTACTGTCACAATCTCGTTAGGCACTGTCACAATGTTGTGTTGTAACTGTCACAATGTTGAGTTGTACTGTCACAATTCTCGTTAGGCACTGTCACAAGTTGTGTTGTACTGTCACAATTCGTTAGGCACTGTCACAATGTTGTTTTGTACTGTCACAATTCGTTAGGCACTGTCACAATGTTGTTGTACTGTCACAATCTCGTTAGCACTGTCACAATGTTGGGTTGTACTGTCACATTGTTGTGTTGTACTGTCCACAATCTCGTTAGGCACTGTTCACAATGTTGTGTTGTACTGTCTACAATGTTGTGTTGTACTGTCACAATCTCGTTAGGCACTGTCACAATGTTTGTTGTACTGTCCACAATCTCGTTAGGCACTGTCACAATGTGTGTGGTACTGTAACCATATTATGTGGCACTATCACAATGCTGTGTGGTACTGTAACAATGTTGTGTGGCACTGTAACAATATACTCTGTGGCACTGTAACAATATACTCTGTGGCACTGTAACAATGTTGTGTTGTACTGTCCACAATCTCGTTAGGCACTGTTCACAATGTTGTGTTGTTACTGTCACAATGTTGTGTTGTACTGTCCACAATCTCGTTAGGCACTGTCCACAATGTTGTGTTTACTGTATCATTGTTGTCTAGCAGTCAAAATGTTGTGTGGAACTGTAACAATAGATTATGTGGCACTGTAACAATGTTGTGTTCTACTGTATCAATGTTGTCTAGCAGTCAAAATGTTGTGTGGAACTGTAACAATAGATTATGTGGCACTGTAACAATAGATTATGTGGCACTGTAACAATAGATTATGTGGCACTGTAACAATAGATTATGTGGCACTGTAACAATATACTCTGTGGCACTGTAACAATAGATTATGTGGCACTGTAACAATAGATTATGTGGCACTGTAACAATAGATTATGTGGCACTGTAACAATAGATTATGTGGCACTGTAACAATAGGTTTTATGGCACTGTAATATTTTGTTATGCACCATAACAGTAGGCTGTGTGGTATGTATATTTGCGTGTGTGGACGTATGTATATACATGTGTATGGGGGTGGTTGGGCCATTTCTTTCGTCTGTTTCCTTGCGCTACCTCGCAAACGCGGGAGACAGCGACAAAGCAAAAAAAAAAAGAAAATATATATATATATATAATATATATATATATACATACACAGACATATACATATATACGTGTACATTAATCATACTTGCTGCCTTTATTCATTCCCGTCGCCATCCCGCCACACATGAAATGACAAACCCCCTCCCCCCGCATGCGTGCGAGTAGCGCTAGGAAAAGACACTCAGTCTCTAGTTGTCATGTATAATGCACCGAAACTACAGCTCCCTTCCCACATCCAGGCCCCACACAACTTTCCATGGTTTACCCCAGACGCTTCACATGCCCTGAATCAATCCACTGACAGCAGTCAGTGGATTGATTCATTCCCTCCATGTGCCCAAACCATTTCAAAACACCCTCTTCTGCTCTCTCAACCACGCTCTTTTTATTTCCACACATCTCTCTTACTCTTACGTTACTTACTCGATCAAACCACCCCACACCACACATTGTCCTCAAACATCTCATTTCCAGCACATCCATCCTCCTGCGCACAACTCTATCCATAGCCCACGCCTCGCAACCATACAACATTGTTGGAACCACTATTCCTTCAAACATACCCATTTTTGCTTTCCGAGATAATGTTCTCGACTTCCGCACATTCTTCAAGGCTCCCAGAATTTTCGCCCCCTCCCCCACCCTATGATCCACTTCCGCTTCCATGTTTCCATCCGCTGCTAGATCCACTCCCAGACATCTAAAACACTTCACTTCCTCCAGTTTTTCTCCATTCAAACTCACCTCCCGATTGACTTGACCCTCAACCCTACTGTACCTAATAACCTTGCTCTTATTCACATTTACTCTTAACTTTCTTCTTTCACACACTTTACCAAACTGAGTCACCAGCTTCTGCAGTTTCTCACATGAATCAGCCATAAGCGCTATATCATCAGCGAACAACAACTGACTCACTTCCCAAGCTCTCTCATCCCCAACAGACTTCATACTTGCCCCTCTTTCCAAAACTCTTGCATTCACCTCCCTAACAACCCCATCCATAAACAAATTAAACAACCATGGAGACATCACACACCCCTGCCGCAAACCTACATTCACTGAGAACCAATCACTTTCCTCTCTTCCTACACGTACACCTGTCTTACATCTTCGATAAAAACTTTTCACTGCTTCTAACAACTTGCCTCCCACACCATATATTCTTAATACCTTCCACAGAGCATCTCTATCAAGTCTATCATATGCCTTCTCCAGATCCATAAATGCTACATACAAATCCATTTGCTTTTCTAAGTTTTTCTCACACACATTCTTCAAAGCAAACACCTGATCCACACATCCTCTACCACTTCTGAAACCACACTGCTCTTCCCCAATCTGATGCTCTGTACATGCCTTTACCCTCTCAATCAATACCCTCCCATATAATTTACCAGGAATACTCAACAAACTTATACCTCTGTAATTTGAGCACTCACTCTTATCCCCTTTGCCTTTGTACAATGGCACTATGCAAGCATTCCGCCAATCCTCAGGCACCTCACCATGAGTGATACATACATTAGATAACCTTACCAACCAGTCAACAATACAGTCACCCCCTTTTTAATAAATTCCACTGGAATACCATCCAAACCTGCTGCCTTGCCGGCTTTCATCTTCCGCAAAGCTTTTACTACCTCTTCTCTGTTTACCAAATCATTTTCCCTAACCCTCTCACTTTGCACACCACCTCGACCAAAACACCCGATATCTGCCACTTTATCATCAAACACATTCAACAAACCTTCAAAATACTCACTCCATCTCCTTCTCACATCACCACTACTTGTTATCATCTCCCCATTTGCGCCCTTCACTGAAGTTCCCATTTGCTTCCTTGTCTTACGCACTTTATTTACTTCCTTCCAGAACATCTTTTTATTCTCCCTAAAATTTAATGATACTCTCTCACCCCAACTCTCATTTGCCCTCTTTTTCACCTCTTGCACCTTTCTCTTGACCTCCTGTCTCTTTTTTTTTATACATCTCCCACTCAATTGCATTTTTTCCCTGCAAAAATCGTCCAAATGTCTCTATCTTCTCTTTCACTAATACTCTTACTTCTTCATCCCACCACTCACTACCCTTTCTAATCAACCCACCTCCCACTCTTCTCATGCCACAAGCATCTTTTGCGCAATCCATCACTGATTCCCTAAATACATCCCATTCCTCCCCCACTCCCCTTACTTCCATTGTTCTCACATTTTTCCATTCTGTACTCAGTCTCTCCTGGTACTTCCTCACACAAGTCTCCTTCCCAAGCTCACTTACTCTCACCACCCTCTTCACCCCAACATTCACTCTTCTTTTCTGAAAACCCATACAAATCTTCACCTTAGCCTCCACAAGATAATGATCAGACATCCCTCCAGTTGCACCTCTCAGCACATTAACATCCAAATGTCTCTCTTTCGCGCGCCTGTCAATTAACACGTAATCCAATAACGCTCTCTGGCCATCTCTCCTACTTACATAAGTATACTTATGTATATCTCGCTTTTTAAACCAGGTATTCCCAATCATCAGTCCTTTTTCAGCACATAAATCTACAAGCTCTTCACCATTTCCATGTAGAACACTGAACACCCCATGTATGCCAATTATTCCCTCAACTGCCACATTACTCACCTTTGCATTCAAATCACCCATCAATATATATATATATATATATATATATATATATATATATATATATATATATATATATATATATATATATATATATATATATATATATATATATATATATATATATATATATATATATATATATATATATATATATATATATATATATATATATCCTTGGGGATAATTGAGAAATCACACTTTTCACGCATTCCCCGCATCTCGTAGAAGGCGACTAAGGGGGAAGGGATTGATATAGGTAAAACTGAGAGTAGATGGAGAGAGAGAGGTCATTATTGGTGTCTATGCACCTGTTCATGAGGAGAAAGATCAAGAGAGGCAAGTTTTTTGGGAGCTTCAGAGTGAGTGTGTTAGCAGCTTTGATGTGACGATGCTGTATGGTACTATCCGAATTTTTTATGTGGTACTGTAGAGATGGTTTTTGGTAATATCACGGTAGGTTGTGTGGTACTGTCAAAATAGGTTGTTTGTTACCGTAACAATGTTGTGGGGCAGTCAAAATGTTGTGTAGTACTGTACCGATGTTGTGTTCTATTGTATCAATGTTGTCTAGCAGTCAAAATGTTGTGTGGTACTGTAACGATGTTGTGTTCTACTGTATCAATGTTGTCTAGCAGTCAAAATGTTGTGTGGTACTGTAACGATGTTGTGTTCTACTGTATCATTGTTGTCTAGCAGTCAAAATGTTGTGTGGTACTGTAACGATGTTGTGTTCTACTGTATCATTGTTGTCTAGCAGTCAAAATGTTGTGTGGTACTGTAACGATGTTGTGTTCTACTGTATCAATGTTGTCTAACAGTCAAAATGTTGTGTGGTACTGTAACAATGTTGTGTTCTACTGTATCAATGTTGTCTAGCAGTCAAAATGTTGTGTGGTACTGTAATAGTGTTGTGTGCCACAGTCACAATGTTGTATGGTATTGCAACAACGTTGTGTGACATTTCTACAATGTTGTGTGGTACTGTAATAGTGTTGTGTGGCACTGTCATTGTGTTGTGTGGTACTGCAACAACGTTGTGGGGCACAGTCACAATGTTGTGTGGTACTGTAACAATGTTGTATGGTACTGTAACAATATTGTGTAATATTGTAACTATGTTTTGTGATACTGTATCAATGTTGTTTAGAACTGTAACAATGTAGTGAGGCAGTGTTATTGTATCAGTATTGTATGGTACTGTCATAATGGGTTGTGTGGTACTGTAACAATGTTATGTGGTACTGTATCAATGTCGTTAGGCACTGTCACAATGTTGTGTTGTACTGTCACAATGTTGTGTTGTACTGTCACAATCTCGTTAGGCACTGTCACAATGTTGTGTTGTACTGTCACAATGTTGTGTTGTACTGTCACAATGTTGTGTTGTACTGTCACAATGTTGTGTTGCACTGTTACGATGTTGTGTTGTACTGTCACAATGTTGTGTTGTACTGTCACAATGTTGTGTTGTACTGTCACAATGTTGTGTTGTACTGTCACAATGTTGTGTTGTACTGTCACAATGTTGTGTTGTACTGTCACAATGTTGTGTTGTACTGTCACAATGTTGTGTTGTACTGTCACAATGTTGTGTTGTACTGTCACAATGTTGTGTTGTACTGTCACAATGTCGTTAGGCACTGTCACAATGTTGTGTTGTACTGTCACAATGTTGTGTTGTACTGTCACAATCTCGTTAGGCACTGTCACAATGTTGTGTTGTACTGTCACAATGTTGTGTTGTACTGTCACAATGTTGTGTTGTACTGTCACAATGTTGTGTTGTACTGTTACAATGTTGTGTTGTACTGTCACAATGTTGTGTTGTACTGTCACAATGTTGTGTTGTACTGTCACAATGTTGTGTTGTACTGTCACAATGTTGTGTTGTACTGTCACAATGTTGTGTTGTACTGTCACAATGTTGTGTTGTACTGTCACAATGTTGTGTTGTACTGTCACAATCTCGTTAGGCACTGTCACAATGTTGTGTTGTACTGTCACAATTGTTGTGTTTGGACTGTCACAATGTTGTGTTGTACTGTCACAATGTTGTGTTGTACTGTCACAATGTTGTGTTGTACTGTCACAATGTTGTGTTGTACTGTCACAATGTTGTGTTGTACTGTCACAATGTTGTGTTGTACTGTCACAATGTTGTGTTGTACTGTCACAATGTTGTGTTGTACTGTCACAATGTTGTGTTGTACTGTCACAATCTCGTTAGGCACTGTCACAATGTTGTGTTGTACTGTCACAATCTCGTTAGGCACTGTCACAATGTTGTGTTGTACTGTCACAATGTTGTGTTGTACTGTCACAATCTCGTTAGGCACTGTCACAATGTTGTGTTGTACTGTCACAATGTTGTGTTGTACTGTCACAATGTTGTGGTGACGCTCCTGTCACAATGTTGTGTTGTACTGTCCACTCGTTAGGCTTGTCTCATGTTGTGTTGTACTGTCACAATGTTGTGTTGTACTGTCACAATGTTGTGTTAGTACTGTCACAATGTTGTGTTGTACTGTCACTATGTTGTGTTGTACTGTCACAATGTTGTGTTGTACTGTCACAATGTTGTGTTGTACTGTCACACTGTTTGTGATTGTACTGTCACAATGTTGTGTTGTACTGTCACAATGTTGTGTTGTACTGTCACAATGTCGTGTTGTCACTGTTCACAATGTGTGTAGTACTGTCACAATGTCGTGTAGTCACTGTACACAATGTTGTGTTGTACTGTCACAATGTTGTGTTTACTGTCACAATGTTGTGTTGCACTGTTACGATGTTGTTATGGTCTGTCACAATGTTGTGTTGTACTGTCACAATGTTGTGTTGTACTGTCACAATGTTGTGTTGTACTGTCACAATGTTGTGTTGTACTGTCACAATGTTGTGTTGTACTGTCACAATCTCGTTAGGCACTGTCACAATGTTGTGTTGTACTGTCACAATGTTGTGTTGTACTGTCACAATGTTGTGTTGTACTGTCACAATGTTGTGTTGCACTGTTACGATGTTGTATGGTACTATAACAATGTTTTTGTGGTACTGTTACAATGTGTTGCGTGGCACTGTAACAGCGTCACATTGATGCGTGGTACTGCAGGAAGGTTTTGTAGCACTGTAACAATGTTGTGTGGCACTGTTAGAATGTATTGTACTGTAACAATGTTATGTGGTACTGTAACAATGTTATGTGGTACAGTAACAACAATTTTTGTTACTGCAAAAAAAATTTGTGTCGCTGTGACAATGTTGTGTGGTACTGTAGCAATGTTGTGTGGCTCTGTCTGAGTATTTTGTGGTACTGTAACCATATTATGTGGCACTATCACAATGCTGTGTGGTACTGTACCAACGTTGTGTGGCACTGTCACAATGCTGTGTGGTACAGTAACAATGTTGCGTGACATTGTAACACTGTTGTGTGGCACACTCACAGTAGGTTGTCGGATACTTATCAGTGTTGTGTAACACTCACAATACGTAATGTGTGACACTCAGAATTTTGTGTGGCACTGTAACAATGTTGTTTAGCATTGGAACAGTTTTGTGATATTGTAACAATGTTTTTGGCACTGTGAAAATGGTACTCAAACAATATTTTTTCTTTTTACTGTAACAATGCATTTTGGCAGTCAGAATAGTGTGTGGTACTGTAAGATTTTGTGTGGCGCTGTCACGATCTTGTGTTGCACAGTGTTTTGTGGAACAGTTACAATGTTGTTTGGCTCTGTCAAAATGTTGTGTGGAACTGTAACAAAATTGTTTGGTAATTCATCAATGTTGTATGGTACTGTAGCAAAGTTTTGTGGCATTGTGACAATGTTGTGTGGTACGGTAACAATTGACTGCATGACACTATCGCAATTGGTTTTGTATCACTCTAACAAACGCTTTTCTAACAATAGGTTGTGTGGTTCTTTAGAAATACTTTGTGTGCCACTATAACAATGGATTATGTAGCACTGTAACAATAGGTTTTGTGTCACTAGAAAGTAGGCTATATGGCACTGTAACAATAGATTGTGTTGCGCTGCAACAATAGATTATGTAGCACTGGAACAATAGATTGTGTGGCACAATAACAATAGGTTGTGTGGCACTGTAACAATATACTCTGTGGCACTGTAACAATAGATTATGTGGCACTGTAACAATAGATTGTGTGGCGCTATAACAATTGACTGTGTGGCACTGTAACAATAGATTATGTGGCATTTAATAATAGATTTTGTTGCACTGTAGCAATAGATTGCTTGGCACTGTAACAATAGATTGTGTGGCACTATAACAATAGATTTTGTCGCACTGTAATAAAAGGTTATGTTGCACTGGAACAATAGACTGTGTGGTACTATGACAATGTATTGTGTGGCACTGGAACAACAAATTGTATGGCAATGTAACAATAGGTTATGTGTCACTGTGTCAATAGGATGTGTGGCACTGTTACAATAGATTTTGTGGCACTGTAAATGTAGATTGTTTGGCACTGTAACAATAAATTGTGTGGAACTGTAACAATAGATTATGTGGCACTGTAACAATAGATTTTGTGAGACTGTAGTTGTAGATCGTGTGGCACTGTAACAATAGATTATGTGGCACTGTAACAATAGGTTTTATGGCACTGTAATATTTTGTTATGCACCATAACAGTAGGCTGTGTGGTACTGTAATTGTAGATTGTGTGGCACTGTAATAGTAGATATTGTGGCACCGTAACAATAGACTGTGTGGAACTGTAACAATAGATTGTGTGGCACTTTAACATTAGATTATGTGACCCTGTAACAATAAATTATGTTTAGTACTGTAACAATAGATTGTGCGTGGCACTGTAACAATAGATTGTGCGTAGGACTGTAACAATAGATTGTGTGTGGCACTGTAACAGTAGATTATGAGTAGCACTGTAACAATAGATTGTGTGTGGCACTGTAACAATAGATTATGAGTAGCACTGTAACAATAGATTGTGTGTGGCACTCTAACAATAGATTGTGCGTAGCACTGTAACAATAGACTCTGTGTGGCACTGTAACAATAGATTATGAGTAGCACTGTAACAATAGATTGTGTGTGGCACTGTAACAATAGATTACGTGTAGCACTGTGACAATAGATTGTGTGTAGCACTGTAACAATATATTGTGTGTAATACTGTAACAATATATTGTGTGTAACACTGTACCAATAGATTGTGTGTGGGACTGTAACAATAGATTATGTGTAGCACTGTGACAATAGATTGTGTGTGGCACTGTAACAATAGATTACGTGTAGCACTGTGACAATATATTGTGTGTAACACTGTACCAATAGATTGTGTGTGGGACTGTAACAATATATTGTAATGCGTCATAACAGTAGTATATATATGGACAGGTTGTAGACAAAGGGAATGTTGTTATCTCACGATATACACAAATGTTAACAAAGAACAACCGTGTCATGTCTGTGTGCCTTTCAGCCCGTCATTTCCTGTGCCGCGCGTTGCTCTCTGCCAAGACAATGGAGAAGGCCCAGCAGATCCTCAGAGACCGGGGCACGGGCTCAGCCGATGGCTTTAGCGTTAACATGAGCTTCACCAGGCAGGAAGGCGACCACCTGTTTCACAACGCCGAGGTTGGCCCAGCCGAGGAAGCCGACGAGAGCCCCATGTCTATCTTGACCATCAGCCCTGGCGAGCACCTTCTCCACACTAACAAGTGAGGGAGGGAGATGCCCTTGTTCGTCCTGACCATCAGCCCCCCAGGGAACACTTTCTCTGTAGCATTAAGTGGAGGACGAAGTGGGAAGAACTTACTTTGCCAGATGCCACTTGCTCTCTTGTAGAAGTTCAGGACAGTTATAACATACGTCTTCTCTTAAGCCCGTCATGTTGCTTCTTACTTCTTTTAACAAAAACATCATTAGCTTGGCTCTTCATTACCTCTCCCATTAGCTAGCAGACCACGCTTGACGGTAACACAAGCATTGCCTCCCCGTCCTCTTACTACTCCATCTCAGTGTTAGAGAAACTTCCTCAGGTGTGAGGTTCATCAACGTCTTGTGTGGGTCCCTGCAGTATCGCCACACGCTTTCACCAGTAGGTGTTAGGCTGCAGCCTTTGTAGACAGTATAGTTTGTGGCGCTAGAGTTGGGTTCCGGGCCATCTTACACCCGTGTTGGAAAATTCCTCCATCCTGACTTACGAGTGTTAAAGCAGTGTCAGGGAGCATCGTACACCCCCTACATCAGTAGGCTGTAGACGGCAGCCGCTCAGGGAAGTACTGCTTTCTCGGCTAACTTATATTAACGTAATGTCATACTTTCCATATCAGAGTTGGAAGTTTTATATTCTGTGTCATAAAACTAATCTTATGGGACAGTCTTGATACATTCCAACTTACACTATATAACAGTACTTACAGTCTTTCGAAGTGTCCTCTCTCATTATGAATTCTACGTCCCAAAAGTTATGAAATGCTATTTTTGGAAAGCAGGGTAACCATCTCAGAATTTCTTTAGATAGGTCTTCACCTTTTTCTCCTCCCCCCTTAACGCCTGCATTTCATGAGGACCTTTGCCCATACCTGCAATTTTGACACAAAAAAACCAAGTGTCAAGGAACCATGTGATGTACGGGTCTTCTTTAAGTCTTGTTGTCTCAGGTTCTCCTATAACGTTTCTGTTGGTCAACATATCTCAGGGTCTCATGTCTATCTTAATCCATAGATGGCAGAGCCGTAAATCATTTATGACAAACACACTTTGAAACGTAACATTTACCTCGACAGATCTTGATCAGTGATCCTTTGATTCGTCATGTATTCTTTCAAGATGAGATTTTGATTTCTTATCTTACTACATCACGTTCTTACCTCGTGTTATTCGTTTGCTTTGTTTGTCTTTGCGACTCCAATATGTTATTTCGCTTCTTATATTTTGTCCACGTCTTTATTCTCCTCTGCTTGATGAACAACGTTGAGGCAAAATCCTTGTTTCACTGACCTCTATTCTCTCTTCTATTCTGTTGTTACCCACCTCACCATATATACTACCCACTATGCTATGTATCTCAAGCACATATTCTTTGATATCATATCTTTTACCAGTTATTGTGGCTAATGTTGATCCATGTCTGAAACTGAGTAGATCAGACAGTTGTCCTCCTCTCTATCTCATCTTCATCATGAACTTTCGTATCTTTCTTTGGCACTCTCACTTAACACACATTCCAACATCTATTCCTCGCAGAAAATTGTGATCTGGTGTGAGCTGCAAGTAACCAAGACTGTCATTCATTGTGTTTCGTGATGTTTTGCGTCACACATGCCTAAGGCCGTCCCCCTTCAAGTGTTGTGAAGCAGCGTGTGTTGCAGGTCCCTCCCTCTGTCCCTTCCCGAACGTTCTGACATAGTATGTATTGCATGACTTGGAATGAGCGCTCCTTTCTGTGTTGTTATCTGGTGTGCATGACAGGAATTTCGAAAGTCGTTGCACACGTATTTCCGCCTCTTCTTCCCAATTATTGTCCGACATGCACATCCTGTCTCGCCTTCCTTAAACGTCTAGTGTGGTGGATATCTTTGTATGTAGCTCCTTCCTGGCTACTTACCTGTTGCAGGTACCTCCCTCTGGCTCCCCCTGAGTGTTGTTCGTTGCACGTATCTCCGTCAGTCCCTCCCTGAATAACGTGTTTTGTAGGATTCGTTTCCTGAGGGGTTTATACTACACGGATTCTTATTTCTTGTATCATATGAGTTGCAGGAGAAATCGTATGTTCTTCCCTCAGTGTTGTCTATTGCAGGTATGTTCCACTTCATCTTAATGTTGTATCATATCTTATGTTATAGGTACCTCTGTCTGTCCCTTCCTGGATGTTGTATGTCTAATGCATGTATTAACATAAGTGTTGTAACATGTTGCGCGTTGCAGGTACCTACGTCTGGCCATTCCTGAGGCAAACGGGCTATGCATGGAGAGTAGCAATCACCGACATGCTCGCGCCAACGACTGCTGCCCACCCGAGACCCGCGCCGCTCTCCTCGCCCTCCTCTCCGACACCAACGACACCGTCTACCCCTTCTTCAGGGAAGGAGGAGACCCAGACTTCGTTAAGACTGTTGCTCTTGGTCAGTAGTAGGACGGCTGGCGATGGTAGTGTGGGAGGGAGTAATGTTGGTCAGTAGGAGGGCTGGCGATGGTAGTGTGGGAGGGAGTAATGTTGGTCAGTAGTAGGACGGCTGGCGATGATTGTGTGGGAGGGAGTGATGTTGGTCAGTAGGACGGCTGGCGATGGTAGTGTGGGAGGGAGTAATGTTAATCAGTAGTACGGCTGGCGATGGTAGCGTGGGAGGGAGTAATGTTGGTCATTAGTACGGCTGGCGATGGTAGTGTGGGAGGGAGTAATGTTGGTCAGTAGTAGTACGGCTGGCGATGGTAGTGTGGGAGGGAGTAATGTTGGTCAGTAGTAGGACGGCTGGCGATGGTAGTGTGGGAGGGAGTAATGTTGGTCAGTAGTAGGTCGGCTGGCGATGGTAGTGTGGGAGGGAGTAATGTTGGTCAGTAGTAGGACGGCTGGCGATGGTAGTGTGGGAGGGAGTAATGTTGGTCAGTAGTAGGACGGCTGGCGATGGTAGTGTGGGAGGGAGTAATGTTGGTCAGTAGTAGGACGGCTGGCGATGGTAGTGTGGGAGGGAGTAATGTTGGTCAGTAGTAGGTCGGCTGGCGATGGTAGTGTGGGAGGGAGTAATGTTGGTCAGTAGTAGGACGGCTGGCGATGGTAGTGTGGGAGGGAGTAATGTTGGTCAGTAGGAGGGCTGGCGATGGTAGTGTGGGAGGGAGTAATGTTGGTCAGTAGTAGGTCGGCTGGCGATGGTTGTGTGGGAGGAAGTAATGTTGTTCAGTAGGACGGCTGGCGATGGTTGTGTGGTTCTTCCAGTGTGTCGGTATTGTCATTTGAAAGGCACGTTTCTTCTCTCTTGAAATGCGAAAAGCCTCCTCCATTTCAAGTTTCTTTAATTCAATGTTTTTCTTTAGAATAATATTTTGAAATTGGTCAAATGGTCGACCAGACAGCTGCAACAAACGTTGAGGTAGGACAGATCTTGGCATCACTTGCTCATCAAGGCATTTCCTAAGGAATTCAAATCGTAACTTCAGTTGGTGAGCCTTGATTTGCGATTTGGAGATAGCAGTAACGAAAGGAGAAAGTCCAGGACAGCTTGTAGAGAAGTAATAGAAGAGCCGTGTGGGATCCATGGTGGAAAGAATCACAATTTTGCGCGTGATCAAGATATTCCTATGAGTCCACGGGGAAAATGAAACACGAAAAGTTCCCAAGTGCACTTTCGTGTAATAATCACATCATCAGGGGAGACACAAGAGAGAAATATAACAGTCAGTTGATATACATCGAAGAGACGAAGCTAGGACGCCATTTGGTAAACATGTGATTGTCCAAAACGTACAAAGAGCGTTCATAAACTTATCATTTTACAAATCATATCAACAATAAAGTTATCTAATTTGTATAGACCATCACTAATATTAAGATTATAATTCTTTGTGTATCTAATAATAGAAGATTCAAGGATATTTCTCTTGGTAATAGAGTTAATAACTGAGATGGCGTTACTCCAGTAATGCCAACTCAGTTATTAACTCTATTACCAAGAGAAATATTATTGAATCTTCTCTTATTAGATACACAAAGCAGGAAGAGCAGTGTGGTTTCAGAAGTGGTAGAGGATGTGTGGATCAGGTGTTTGCTTTGAAGAATGTATGTGAGAAATACTTAGAAAAGCAAATGGATTTGTATGTAGCATTTATGGATCTGGAGAAGGCATATGATAGAGATGCTCTGTGGAAGGTATTAAGAATATATGGTGTGGGAGGCAAGTTGTTAGAAGCAGAGAAAAGTTTTTATCGAGGATGTAAGGCATGTGTACGTGTAGGAAGAGAGGAAAGTGATTGGTTCTCAGTGAATGTAGGTTTGCGGTAGGGGTGTGTGATGTCTCCATGATTGTTTAATTTGTTTATGGATGGGGTTGATAGGGAGGTGAATGCAAGAGTTTTGGAAGGAGGGGCAAGTATGAAGTCTGTTGTGGATGAGAGAGCTTGGGAAGTGAGTTAGTTGTTGTTCGCTGATGATACAGCGCTGGTGGCTGATTCATGTGAGAAACTGCAGAAGCTGGTGACTGAGTTTGGTAAAGTGTGTGAAAGAAGAAAGTTAAGAGTAAATGTGAATAAGAGCAAGGTTATTAGGTACAGTAGGGTTGAGGGTCAAGTCAATTGGCAGTTAAGTTTGAATGGAGAAAAACTGGAGGAAGTAAAGTGTTTTAGATATCTGGGAGTGGATCTGGCAGCGGATGGAACCATGGAAGCAGAAGTGAATCATAGGGTGGGGGAGGAGGCGAAAATCCTGGGAGCCTTGAAGAATGTGTGGAAGTCGAGAACATTATCTCGGAAAGCAAAAATGGGTATGTTTGAAGGAATAGTGGTTCCAACAATGTTGTATGGTTGCGAGGCGTGGGCTATGGATAGAGTTGTGCGCAGGAGGGTGGATGTGCTGGAAATGAGATGTTTGAGGACAATATGTGGTGTGAGGTGGTTTGATCGAGTAAGTAATGTAAGGGTAAGAGAGATGTGTGGAAATAAAAAGAGCGTGGTTGAGATAGCAGAAGAGGGTGTTTTGAAATGGTTTGGGCACATGGAGAGAATAAGTGAGGAAAGATTGACCAAGAGGAAATATGTGTCGGAGGTGGAGGGAACGAGGAGAAGTGGGAGACCAAATTGGAGGTGGAAAGATGGAGTGAGAAAGATTTTGAGTGATCGTGGCCTAAACATGCAGGAGGGTGATAGGCGGGCAAGGAATAGAGTGAATTGGATCGATGTGGTATACCGGGGTTGACGTGCTGTCAGTGGATTGAATCAGGGCATGTGAAGCGTCTGGGGTAAACCATGGAAAGTTGTGTGGGGCCTGGATGTGGAAAGGGAGCTGTGGTTTCGGGCATTATTGCACGACAGCTAGAGACTGAGTGTGAACGAATGGGGCCTTTGGTGTCTTTTCCTAGCGCTACCTCGCACACATGAGGGGGGTGGGGGAGGGTATTCCAAGTGTGGCGAGGTGGCGATGGGAATGAATAAAGGCAGACAGTGTGAATTGTGTGCATGCGTATATACGTATGTGTCTGTGTGTGTATATATATGTGTACATTGAGATGAATAGGTATGTATATTTGCGTGTGTGGACGTGTTTGTATATACATGTGTATGGGGGTGGGTTGGGCCATTTCTTTCGTCTGTTTCCTTACGCTACCTCGCAAACGCGGGAGACAGCGACAAAGCAAAATAGATAAAATAAATAAATAAATATTTTTTTTTTTTTTTTTTTTTTTTTTTTTTATACTTTGTCGCTGTCTCCCGCGTTTGCGAGGTAGCGCAAGGAAACAGACGAAAGAAATGGCCCAACCCCCCCCCATACACATGTACATACACACGTCCACACACGCAAATATACATACCTACACAGCTTTCCATGGTTTACCCCAGACGCTTCACATGCCTTGATTCAATCCACTGACAGCACGTCAACCCCTGTATACCACATCGCTCCAATTCACTCTATTCCTTGCCCTCCTTTCACCCTCCTGCATGTTCAGGCCCCGATCACACAAAATCTTTTTCACTCCATCTTTCCACCTCCAATTTGGTCTCCCTCTTCTCCTCGTTCCCTCCACCTCCGACACATATATCCTCTTGGTCAATCTTTCCTCACTCATTCTCTCCATGTGCCCAAACCATTTCAAAACACCCTCTTCTGCTCTCTCAACCACGCTCTTTTTATTTCCACACATCTCTCTTACCCTTACGTTACTTACTCGATCAAACCACCTCACACCACACATTGTCCTCAAACATCTCATTTCCAGCACATCCATCCTCCTGCGCACAACTCTATCTATAGCCCACGCCTCGCAACCATACAACATTGTTGGAACCACCATTCCCTCAAACATACCCATTTTTGCTTTCCGAGATAATGTTCTCGACTTCCACACATTTTTCAAGGCTCCCAAAATTTTCGCCCCCTCCCCCACCCTATGATCCACTTCCGCTTCCATGGTTCCATCCGCTGACAGATCCACTCCCAGATATCTAAAACACTTCACTTCCTCCAGTTTTTCTCCATTCAAACTCACCTCCCAATTGACTTGACCCTCAACCCTACTGTACCTAATAACCTTGCTCTTATTCACATTTACTCTTAACTTTCTTCTTCCACACACTTTACCAAACTCAGTCACCAGCTTCTGCAGTTTCTCACATGAATCAGCCACCAGCGCTGTATCATCAGCGAACAACAACTGACTCACTTCCCAAGCTCTCTCATCCCCAACAGACTTCATACTTGCCCCTCTTTCCAGGACTCTTGCATTTACCTCCCTAACAACCCCATCCATAAACAAATTAAACAACCATGGAGACATCACACACCCCTGCCGCAAACCTACATTCACTGAGAACCAATCACTTTCCTCTCTTCCTACACGTACACATGCCTTACATCCTCGATAAAAACTTTTCACTGCTTCTAACAACTTGCCTCCCACACCATATATTCTTAATACCTTCCACAGAGCATCTCTATCAACTCTATCATATGCCTTCTCCAGATCCATAAATGCTACATACAAATCCATTTGCTTTTCTAAGTATTTCTCACATACATTCTTCAAAGCAAACACCTGATCCACACATCCTCTACCACTTCTGAAACCGCACTGCTCTTCCCCAATCTGATGCTCTGTACATGCCTTCACCCTCTCAATCAATACCCTCCCATATAATTTACCAGGAATACTCAACAAACTTATACCTCTGTAATTTGAGCACTCACTCTTATCCCCTTTGCCTTTGTACAATGGCACTATGCACGCATTCCGCCAATCCTCAGGCACCTCACCATGAGTCATACATACATTAAATAACCTTACCAACCAGTCAACAATACAGTCACCCCCTTTTTTAATAAATTCCACTGCGATACCATCCAAACCTGCTGCCTTGCCGGCTTTCATCTTTCGCAAAGCTTTTACTACCTCTTCTCTGTTTACCAAATCATTTTCCCTAACCCTCTCACTTTGCACACCACCTCGACCAAAACACCCTATATCTGCCACTCTGTCATCAGACACATTCAAACAAACCTTCAAAATACTCATTCCATCTCCTTCTCACATCACCACTACTTGTTATCACCTCCCCATTTACGCCCTTCACTGAAGTTCCCATTTGCTCCCTTGTCTTACGCACCCTATTTACCTCCTTCCAGAACATCTTTTTATTCTCCCTAAAATTTACTGATAGTCTCTCACCCCAACTCTCATTTGCCCTTTTTTTTCACCTCTTGCACCTTTCTCTTGACCTCCTGTCTCTTTCTTTTATACTTCTCCCACTCAATTGCATTTTTTCCCTGCAAAAATCGTCCAAATGCCTCTCTCTTCTCTTTCACTAATACTCTTACTTCTTCATCCCACCACTCACTACCCTTTCTAAACAGCCCACCTCCCACTCTTCTCATGCCACAAGCATCTTTTGCGCAATCCATCACTGATTCCCTAAATACATCCCATTCCTCCCCCACTCCCCTTACTTCCATTGTTCTCACCTTTTTCCATTCTGTACACAGTCTCTCCTGGTACTTCCCCACACAGGTCTCCTTCCCAAGCTCACTTACTCTCACCACCTTCTTCACCCCAACATTCACTCCTCTTTTCTGAAAACCCATACTAATCTTCACCTTAGCCTCCACAAGATAATGATCAGACATCCCTCCAGTTGCACCTCTCAGCACATTAACATCCAAAAGTCTCTCTTTCGCACGCCTGTCAATTAACACGTAGTCCAATAACGCTCTCTGGCCATCTCTCCTACTTACATAAGTATACTTATGTATATCTCGCTTTTTAAACCAGGTATTCCCAATCATCAATCCTTTTTCAGCACATAAATCTACAAGCTCTTCACCATTTCCATTTACAACACTGAACACCCCATGCATACCAATTATTCCCTCAACTGCCACATTACTCACCTTTGCATTCAAATCACCCATCACTATAACCCGGTCTCGTGCATCAAAATCGCTAACACACTCATTCAGCTGCTCCCATATATATATATATATATATATATATATATATATATATATATATATATATATATATTATCCCTGAGGATAGGGGAGAAAGAATACTTCCCACGTATTCCCTGCGTGTCGTAGAAGGCGACTAAAAGGGGAGGGAGCGGGGGGCTGGAAATCCTCCCCTCTCGTTTTTTTTTAATTTTCCAAAAGAGGGAACAGAGAATTGGGCCAGGTGAGGGTATTCCCTCAAAGGCCCAGTCCTCTGTTCTTACCGCTACCTCGCTAATGCGGGAAATGGCGAATAGTTTGAAAGAAAAGAAAGAAAGAATATATATATATATATATATATATATATATATATATATATATATATATATATATATATATATATACATATATATATCCTGATCCAAACATCTTCTACCACTTCTGAAACCACACTGCTCTTCCCCAATCTGATGCTCTGCACATGCCTTCACCCTCTCAATCAATGCCTTCCCATATAATTTCCCGGTAATTCTCAACAAACTTATACCTCTGTAATTTGAGTACTCACTCTTATCCCTTTTGCCTTTGTACAATGGCGCTATGCAAGCATTCCGCCAGTCCTCAGGCACCTCACTATGAGTCATACAATAATTGAATAATCTTACTAACAAGTCAACAATACAGTCACCCCCTTTTTTAATAAATTCCACTGCAATACCATCCAAACCTGCTGCCTTGCCGGGTTTCATCTTCCGCAAGGCTTTTACTACCTCTTCTCTGTTTACCAAATCATCCTCCCTAACCCTCTCACTTTGCACACCACCTCCACCAAAACACCCTATATCTGCCACTCTATCATCAAACACATTCAACAAACCTTCAAAATACTCACTCCTCCTTCTCACATCACCACTGCTTGTTTTCACCTCCCCATTAGCCCGTTTTACTGATGTTCCCATTTGTTCCCTTGTCTTACGCACTTTGTTTACCTCCTTCCAAAACATCTTTTCCTTCTTAAAATTGAATGATACTCTTTCACCCCAACTGTCATTTGCCCTCTTTATCACCTCTTGCACCTTTCTCTGGACCTCCTGCCTCTTTCTTTTATACATTTTCCAGTCATTTGCATTATTTCCCTGCAAAAATCGCCGAAATGCCTCTCTCTTCTCTTTAAGTAATAATCTTACTTCTTTATACCACCTCTCGCTACCCCTTCTAATCTGCCCACCTCCCACGCTTCTCATGCCACAAACATCTTTTGCAGAAGCCATCACTGCTTCCCTAAATACATCCCATTCCTCCCCCACTCCCCTTACGTCCTTTGTTTTCACCTTTTTCCTTTCTGTACTCAGTCTCTCCTGGTACCTTTGAAAAATGTATGTGAGAAATACTTTTCGATTTCTATGTAGCATTTATGGATCTGGACAAGGCATGATGATAGAGTTAATAGAGATGCTCTGTGGAAGGTATTAAAAATATATGGTGTGGGAGGTAAGTTGTTAGAAGCAGTGAAAAGTTTTAATCGAGGATGCAAGGCATGTGTACATGTAGGAAGAGAGGAAAGTGATTGGTTTTCTGTGAATGTTGGTTTGCGGTAGGGGTGGGTGATGTCTCCATGGTTGTTTAATTTGAAAAGTTGGGAAAGTTTGGAGTCTATTGTGGATGAGAGAGCATGGGAAGGGACTCAGTTGTTGTTCCCTGATGATACAGCGCTGGTGGCTGATTCGGGTGAGAAACTGCAGAAGCTGGTGACTGAGTTTGGTACAGTGTATGAAAGAAGAAAGCTGAGAGTAAATGTGAATAAGAGCAAGGTTATTAGGTACAGTAAGGTTGAGGGACAAGTCAATTGGGAGGTAAGTTTGAATGGGGAAAAACTGGTGGAAGTGAAGTGCTTTAGATATCTGGGAGTGGATTTGGCAGCGGATGGAATCATGGAAGCGGAAGTGAATCATAGGGTGGGGGAGGGGTCGAAAGTTCTGGGAGCGTTGAAAAATGTGTGGAAGTCGAGAACGTTATCATGGTAAGCAAAAATGGGTATGTTTGAAGGAATAGCGGTTCCAACAATATTATATGGTTGCCAGGCGTGGGATATAGATAGAGTTGTGCGGAGGAGGGTGGGTGTGCTGGAAATGAGATGTTTGAGGACAATATGTGGTGTGAGGTGGTTTGATCGAGTAAGTAATGAGAGGGTAAGAGAGATGTGTGGTAATAAAGAGTGTGGTTGTGAGAGCAGAATAGTGTGTTTTGAAAAGGTCTGTTCACAAGGAGAGAATGAGCGAGGAAACGTTGACAAAGGGGATATATGTGTCAGAGGTGGAGGGAACGAGGAGAAATGGGAGACCAAATTGGAGGCGGAAAGATGGGGTGAGAAAGATTTTGAGTAATCGGGGCCTGAACATGCAGGAGGGTGAAAGGCGTGCAAAGAATAGAGTGAACGATGTGGTATACCGGGGTCGACGTGCTATCAGTGGATTGAATCGGGGCATGTGTATATATATATATATATACATATATATATATATATATATATATTTTTTTTTTTTTTTTTATACTTTGTCGCTGTCTCCCGCGTTTGCGAGGTAGCGCAAGGAAACAGACGAAAGAAATGGCCCAACCCCCCCCCCATACACATGTACATACACACGTCCACACACGCAAATATACATACCTACACAGCTTTCCATGGTTTACCCCAGACGCTTCACATGCCTTGCTTCAATCCACTGACAGCACGTCAACCCCTGTATACCACATGACTCCAATTCACTCTATTTCTTGCCCTCCTTTCACCCTCCTGCATGTTCAGGCCCCGATCACACAAAATCTTTTTCACTCCATCTTTCCACCTCCAATTTGGTCTCCCTCTTCTCCTCGTTCCCTCCACCTCCGACACATATATCCTCTTGGTCAATCTCTCCTCACTCATTCTCTCCATGTGCCCAAACCATTTCAAAACACCCTCTTCTGCTCTCTCAACCACGCTCTTTTTATTTCCACACATCTCTCTTACCCTTACGTTACTTACTCGATCAAACCACCTCACACCACACATTGTCCTCAAACATCTCATTTCCAGCACATCCATCCTCCTGCGCACATCTCTATCCATAGCCCACGCCTCGCAACCATACAACATTGTTGGAACCACTATTCCCTCAAACATACCCATTTTTGCTTTCCGAGATAATGTTCTCGACTTCCACACATTTTTCAAGGCTCCCAAAATTTTCGCCCCCTCCCCCACCCTATGATCCACTTCCGCTTCCATGGTTCCATCCGCTGACAGATCCACTCCCAGATATCTAAAACACTTCACTTCCTCCAGTTTTTCTCCATTCAAACTCACCTCCCAATTGACTTGACCCTCACCCCTACTGTACCTAATAACCTTGCTCTTATTCACATTTACTCTCAACTTTCTTCTTCCACACACTTTACCAAACTCAGTCACCAGCTCCTGCAGTTTCTCACATGAATCAGCCACCAGCGCTGTATCATCAGCGAACAACAACTGACTCACTTCCCAAGCTCTCTCATCCCCAACAGACTTCATACTTGCCTCTCTTTCCAGGACTCTTGCATTTACCTCCCTTACAACCCCATCCATAAACAAATTAAACAACCATGGAGACATCACACACCCCTGCCGCAAACCTACATTCACTGAGAACCAATCACTTTCCTCTCTTCCTACACGTACACATGCCTTACATCCTCGATAAAAACTTTTCACTGCTTCTAACAACTTGCCTCCCACACCATATATTCTTAATACCTTCCACAGAGCATCTCTATCAACTCTATCATATGCCTTCTCCAGATCCATAAATGCTACATACAAATCCATTTGCTTTTCTAAGTATTTCTCACATACATTCTTCAAAGCAAACACCTGATCCACACATCCTCTACCACTTCTGAAACCGCACTGCTCTTCCCCAATCTGATGCTCTGTACATGCCTTCACCCTCTCAATCAATACCCTCCCATATAATTTACCAGGAATACTCAACAAACTTATACCTCTGTAATTTGAGCACTCACTCTTATCCCCTTTGCCTTTGTACAATGGCACTATGCACGCATTCCGCCAATCCTCAGGCACCTCACCATGAGTCATACATACATTAAATAACCTTACCAACCAGTCAACAATACAGTCACCCCCTTTCTTAATAAATTCCACTGCAATACCATCCAAACCTGCTGCCTTGCCGGCTTTCATCTTCCGCAAAGCTTTTACTACCTCTTCTCTGTTTACCAAATCATTTTCCCTAACCCTCTCACTTTGCACACCACCTCGACCAAAACACCCTATATCTGCCACTCTGTCATCAGACACATTCAACAAACCTTCAAAATACTCATTCCATCTCCTTCTCACATCACCGCTACTTGTTATCACCTCCCCATTTACGCCCTTCACTGAAGTTCCCATTTGCTCCCTTGTCTTACGCACCCTATTTACCTCCTTCCAGGTATATATATATATATATATATATATATATATATATATATATATATATATATATATATATATATATATATATATGGGAGCGGGGGGTTGGAAATCCTCCACTCCCATTTTTGATTTCTTAAAGAAGGAACAGAGAAGGGGACCGAGTGAGGATATTTCCTCTACGGCTCAGTCCTCTTTTCTTACCGCTACCTCGCTAATGTGGGAAATGGAGGACTGGGCCTCTGAGGAGGAAACATCCTCACCCGGCCCCCTTCTCTGTTCCTTCCTTTGGAAAATTAAAAAAAAAAATGAGAGGGGAAGATTTCCAGCCTTGCGCTCCCTTCCCTTTTAGTCGCCTTCTACGACACGCAGGGAATACGTGGGAAGTATTCTTTCTCCCCTATCCCCAGGGATGATATATATATATATATATATATATATATATATATATATATATATATATATATATATATATTTTTTTTTTTTTTTTTTTTTTGCCGCTGTCTCCCGCGTTTGCGAGGTAGCGCAAGGAAACAGACGAAAGCATGGCCCAACCACCCACATACACATGTAAATACATACACGTCCACACACGCAAATATACATAACTATACGTCTCAGCGTATACATGTATATACACACACAGACATATATATATATATATACACGTGTACATAATTCGTACTGTCTGCCTTTATTCATTCCCAT
>NC_092229.1:33501343-33516343 GCF_036320965.1 Panulirus ornatus
AAGGCGACTAAAAGGGGAGGAAGCGGGTGGCTGGAAATCCTCCCCTCTCGTTTTTTTTTAATTTTCCAAAAGAAGGAACAGAAAAGGGGGCCAGGTGAGGATATTCCCTCAAAGGCCCAGTCCTCTGCTCTTAACGCTACCTCGCTAATGCGGGAAATGGCGAATAGTATGAAAGAAAAGAAAAAAGATATATATATATATATATATATATATATATATATATATATATATATATATATATATATATATATATATATATTTTATTCATTTATTTATTTTGCTTTGTCGCTGTCTCCCGCGTTAGCGAGGTAGCGCAAGGAAACAGACGAAAGAATGGCCCAACCCGCCCATATACACATGTATATACATACACGTCCACACACGCAAATATACATACCTATACATCTCAATGTACACATATATATATACACACACAGACATATACATATATACACATGTACATAATTCATACTGTCTGCCTTTATTTGTCCCCATCACCACCTCGCCACACATGGAATACCATCCCCCTCCCCCCTCATGTGTGCGAGGTAGCGCTAGGAAAAGACAACAAAGGCCACATTCGTTCACACTCAGTCTCTAGCTGTCATGTAATAATGCCAGAAACCACAGCTCCCTTTCCACATCCAGGCCCCACAGAACTTTCCATAGTTTACCCCAGAAGCTTCACATGCCTTGATTCAATCCATTGACAGCACGTCGACCCCGGTATACCACATTGATCCAATTCACTCTCTTCCTTGCCCGCCTTTCACCCTCCTGCATGTTCAGGCCCCGATCACTCAAAATCTTTTTCACTCCATCTTTCCACGTCCAATTTGGTCTCCCACTTCTCGTTCCCTCCACCTCCGACACATATATCCTCTTGGTCAATCTTTCCTCACTCATTCTCTCCATGTGCCCAAACCACTTCAAAACACCCTCTTCTGCTCTCTCAACCACGCTCTTTTTATTTCCACACATCTCTCTTACCCTTACGTTACTCACTCGATCAAACCACCTCACACCACACATTGTCCTCAAACATCTCATTTCCAGCACATCCATCCTCCTGCGCACAACTCTATCCATAGCCCACGCCTCGCAACCATACAACATTGTTGGAACCACTATTCCTTCAAACATACCCATTTTTGCTTTCCGAGATAATGTTCTCGACTTCCACACATTTTTCAAGGCCCCCAGAATTTTCGCCCCCTCCCCCACCCTATGATCTACTTCCGCTTCCATGGTTCCATCCGCTGCCAGATCCACTCCGACATATCTAAAACACTTCACTTCCTCCAGTTTTTCTCCATTCAAACTCACCTCCCAATTGACTTGACCCTCAACCCTACTGTACCTAATAACCTTGCTCTTATTCACATTTACTCTTAACTTTCTTCTTCCACACACTTTACCAAACTCAGTCACCAGCTTCTGCAGTTTCTCACATGAATCAGCCACCAGCGCTGTATTATCAGCGAACAACAACTGACTCACTTCCCAAGCTCTCTCATCCCCAACAGACTTCATACTTGCCCCTCTTTCCAAAACTCTTGCATTTACCTCCCTAACAACCCATTCCATAAACAAATTAAACAACCATGGAGACATCACACACCCCTGCCGCAAACCTACATTCACTGAGAACCAATCACTTTCCTCTCTTCCTACACGTACACATGCCTTACATCCTCGATAAAAACTTTTCACTGCTTCTAACAACTTTCCTCCCACACCATATATTCTTAATACCTTCCACAGAGCATCTCTATCAACTCTATCATATGCCTTCTCCAGATCCATAAATGCTACATACAAATCCATTTGCTTTTCTAAGTATTTCTCACATACATTCTTCAAAGCAAACACCTGATCCACACATCCTCTACCACTTCTGAAACCACACTGCTCTTCCCCAATCTGATGCTCTGTACATGCCTTCACCCTCTCAATCAATACCCTCCCATATAATTTACCAGGAATACTCAACAAACTTATACCTCTGTAATTTGAGCACTCACTCTTATCCCCTTTGCCTTTGTACAATGGCACTATGCACGCATTCCGCCAATCCTCAGGCACCTCACCATGAGTCGTACATACATTAAATAACCTTACCAACCAGTCAACAATACAGTCACCCCCATTTTTAATAAATTCCACTGCAATACCATCCAAACCTGCTGCCTTGCCGGCTTTCATCTTCCGCAAAGCTTTCACTACCTCTTCTCTGTTTACCAAATCATTTTCCCTAACCCTATCACTTTGCACACCACCTCGACCAAAACACCCCATATCTGCCACTCTATCATCAAACACATTCAACAAACCTTCAAAATACTCACACCATCTCCTTCTCACATCACCACTACTTGTTATCACCTCCCCATTTGCGCCCTTCACTGAAGTTCCCATTTGCTTCCTTGTCTTACGCACTTTATTTACCTCCTTCCAGAACATCTTTTTATTCTCCCTAAAATTTAATGATACTCTCTCACCCCAACTCTCATTTGCCCTTTTTTTTCACCTCTTGCACCTTTCTCTTGACCTCCTGTCTCTTTCTTTTATACATCTCCCACTCAATTGCATTTTTTCCCTGCAAAAATCGTCCAAATGCCTCTCTCTTCTCTTTCACTAATACTCTTACTTCTTCATCCCACCACTCACTACCCTTTCTAATCAACCCACCTCCCACTCTTCTCATGCCACAAGCATCTTTTGCGCAATCCATCACTGATTCCCTAAATACATCCCATTCCTCCCCCACTCCCCTTACTTCCATTGTTCTCACCTTTTTCCATCCTGCACTCAGTCTCTCCTGGTACTTCCTCACACAGGTCTCCTTCCCAAGCTCACTTACTCTCACCACCATCTTCATCCCAACATTCACTCTTCTTTTCTGAAAACCCATACAAATCTTCACCTTAGCCTCCACAAGATAATGATCAGACATCCCTCCAGTTGCACCTCTCAGCACATTAACATCCAAAAGTCTCTCTTTCGCACGCCTGTCAATTAACACGTAATCCAATAACGCTCTCTGGCCATCTCTCCTACTTACATAAGTATACTTATGTATATCTCGCTTTTTAAACCAGGTATTCCCAATCATCAGTCCTTTTTCAGCACATAAATCTACAAGCTCTTCACCATTTCCATTTACAACACTGAACACCCCATGTATACCAATTATTCCCTCAACTGCCACATTACTCACCTTTGCATTCAAATCACCCATCACTATAACCCGGTCTCGTGCATCAAAACCACTAACACACTCATTCAGCTGCTCCCAAAACACTTGCCTCTCATGATCTTTCTTCTCATGCCCAGGTGCATATGCACCAATAATCACCCACCTCTCTCCATCAATATATATAAATATATATATATATATATATATATATATATATATATATATATATATATATATATATATATATATATATATATATATCTTTTTCTGAGAACAAAAAAGCTTCTATCCTGACCCGTGAAGGTCAAGAGCAAATGCATCTTTAATGCATTTTGAGGCCTATGACCCAAGTGAAGATGTAAGTGTGATGAGGATAACCTTTGACCTAAGTTAAAGGCCAGTGATATTTAGGGCGTACTATTGGAAAAATGTGTGGTGTTCACCTCGAATTCTGTAATGGCGGTAAGCACTCGTTTATGCCCATAGACCTGAAGGTCAGATGAAAGGCCAAAGCTTCTTGGATGTGTAAATTTAGTGAGGATGGGACGCGTTTTCTATCGTCCAGTATCATGGCTCGGCCTCTGACCTGACCCATAAGGGTTAGGATAGTATGGTGTTGAAGGTGAAGTGAAGATGAGAGTGTACTGCAGATGGCCTTTGTGATCCAAAAAGTGTAGTCGTATCTTTTCGAGAATGAAATGAATATGTGTTTGTCAAGGGTTCAGTGAATCTTTCTAGGATTAAGATGCGTTTGAAGTGATGATATCTAATATGCAATGATGATGTAGCATGTTCTGATGATGAGAGGATTCAATATAGTAAAGGAAATAGAGTTGCTGTTCCAGTATTGTCAAACGAATCTTTAAAATTACCTTGGTGAGGATTCAGTACGTAGTGTATATATAGCGTAGTGTAGTACGTACTGACGTTGAACGTGTTCCAAGTTCAGTTAGAACTTGTGGTGTTGGAGGTTCCAGTCACGGTCAAAAGTCCGCATCAAATCCAGCCTTGATTTCAATACAGAGAGGGCAATGGAACGGGGAGAAAGGATGAAACACTGGAAAGTATGAGTTTTACAGGAAGCGAAGCACCTGCATTTTAGAATGTATCAGGTCATAGTTATTGGGAAAGACATGAGAGGGCAGACAGAGCCAAAACTTCGAAGTGTAGGAAAAGAAACAGTTGCCATAACGGCCCATCCTTGAGTTGCCAACTGCCACACAGTAACCATGTGACGCAGCAGTTTGCCGAGTATTGCGTAGTCTAACTAGTGGTGGGGACACACAAGCAGCCAGCCGTCGGGAGCAAAACCCAAAGTGATAATTACAGATGAGATAAAGTGAACCAGAGCAAGTGGGCCAAGTATTGGTGTTGATAAGATGAACCACTTTTGACTCAACTCTGTCAAATAAGTATAAAGAGATAGAACAACCCCAGATGTGAGAGCAGTACCCCTTACTAGGACGGATCAGCCTTTTGTATAAAAGGAACAACTATTCGGAGAAAAGAAATTCCTCAACACGAGTCTCAGTTGCTTAGAGACAGAATTAGCTATTTCCATAATGTGGGTGTCCAAGATAAAGTGAGTGTTACAGTAATACTAAGTATGTTCATTAAGAGGTGGAATTATGGATCAGTCGAAGGAGAGAGGAAAGCTGTGAGGAATTTTCGATAGAGATGGGCAGAAACTGGATCTTGGAGGCATTACACTTAATCAGATTTTGTCTACCCCACCGAGATATCCTGTCCAAGTCTGAGTTCATTTACGAAGTGGAGTCGAAACGAATTGTAGATGGATTGAGAGAGGAAGTAGAACTGAAGAATGTGGAGGAGTGAAGTAACGAGTCGTCAGCACATTAGTGATGTTGGTTATTTGTAGAAGAAAGGAAATCGCTGATAAAAAGGAGAAAAAGTTTAGGAGAGAGACAGGACAGAACCTTAAAGAACACCGCTGTTGGAAGGAGAGGCTGATCCATCAAGAACCGTGGAGATAGAACGGTCAGAGAGACAGCAAGATATGAAGGAGGAAAGTAAGATAGCAAAGGAGGGGAGCTTAAAGATGAGACCCTGATGCCACACCCTGTCAAAAGCTCTGGATGTATCAAGGGAAACTATATACGATTTCCTAAAGTCTTCCAGGGATGATGACCAGACATCGGTGAGATAGGAAAGAATATCGCTAATAGATCTCGCCTTAAGGTGCCATACTGGTGATCAGAGAGAAGAGTGTGGGATTCAAGATGTTTGAGGATATGGGAGCTGAGGAGGGATTCAAAGACTTTGAAAATGATAAATATTAAGGCAACAGGACGATAGTTAGAGGGGTTAGAACGACCGCCCATCTTAGGGATGGGACTTACCAACACATGCTTCCAAGAAGAAGGAAAAGTTTTGGTTTTTAAATAGAAACGGAACAGACGAGCAAGTTCAGGTGAAATTTCAGAGGCACACTCTTTCAGTACACAGGGGATGGAAGACATCAGGACCATAAACCTTCCTTGTGTCCAGAGAGATGAGCGCTTTTCGGACAGTTCCAAGAGAGATTACGGCGAGGGACATGAGATTAGTAAGAAAAGCATTAGGGAGTGAAAGGATGTTAGCCAAGAGAAACGGAAACTAAAGAAAGTCGCTTTGTCTATGGGAGAGACAGCTATGGTTCTCTCAGAGCGGAAAAGTGAAAGAGGTAGAGAGACAAATATTGTTAGCGATGTCCTTAGCTTAAGACCAGAAATTTGTCAGTGGATGACGAGGAGAGGTTATCGCACTTCCTTTCAATAAAGGGACGATTGACGTCACGGACAACGTGCTTGAAATAATTACAAGCAGTGATACAAGCTGAATGGGAGCAAGGGGAGGGAGTTTCTCCAAGCCCAGTGTGCCTGATTTCTTGCCTGAATGGCTTCAGAACAGAAGCGTTTTGCTATGGATTGGTAGAAGAGGCCGTTTTGGAGGAAGAAGGGACAAATGCTTCCGTTTCCGTAACATTAATCTCTGTTATGCGTTTGGCGGAGAGTTACATAGAATGCATATATAATGACATGAAAGACAGTAATATACCCAAGGGAAGTCAGAATTATTCCAGTCAGCTTTGTTAAGCTGCCAGTCGTTTCAATTGATTTATGGGAATGTGGTCAAATGAACCAATTGAGGGCAAGATTGTGTATCTACAGCACGAAGGATTAAAGGTGAAAAACAGATCTAGAATAATAGGAGTGTCGTCATAGCGGTCAAAGATGTTGGTGAGGTGGGAGATAATTTGTTCTAGGTCGTTAGGAATAAAGGATGTGAGGCCTTCAATCTCCCTACCTTTCGTATGAGAGCAATTCAACCATTCCCTGTGGTGAAAGTTGAAATCCCTAAGGGAGAGCATCTCGGCTTGCTGGTGTGAGGGCGTCACGGTCTCATGGACCGACCTTGGGTAAGATAGCATCAAAGTTTGGGGACGCGAGGTCATCGAGGCGACCAACAGATGTTTTGATGTTGGAGTGAGTCCAGACACCATGTATGAAGCTGAGTCGTGAGTGGGGATTATAAGATGGATTTGAGACGGGTTAGAAAGAACATCATTAGATAATTAGGCCTCAGAGAGAAGTAAGATATTAGGAGGGGTACTCGATAGATGGTATTCAACGGAAAAGAAATTGCTAGAGAGACCACGAATGTTGGTATAGTGAATAGGAAAAGAGCCAGTTCTATCAGAAAGGAAAAGGTCGTGTGAGGGGCCGGTACTACCACTGTCTAAGCGTTTCATCTCATTGGCAGTAGAGTCAGGCGGGAATTTGGAGATTCTTAGCACCCAATGATGTCGAGGAGTGAGGGCAGAGGCAGGAAATGGCAAGAGAACATATATGAAGAAACTAAGTGAGGCTTGAGCAGTTGTATGGTGTTTGTAAGATGGTAGGAATAGTCAGGTAGTCCCGTTTTGATGACAGAGAAAGCAAGAGAGCAATCCTAGCATAGAGGGTGTAAGATGGTTCGGGGCACCACTAACGCTCGTGAGTCAAGACGGTAGTACCACCCTAGGAGGCCACTGTCAACACCAACAGGAAAGTCTTAGGGATAAAGTCAGAGATTAGTGATAAAGCGAGAGCTAAGGAAGGGGTAGCACCACAGCTGAAGAAGGTGTTGGAATATGAGAAAGAGTGTAAGGAAGTGAGCTCCGGACTGATGTGGGTAAAGATAAAAGAGGATTACGAGAGATGGGTGATTATATAGTGCTTATGCACGAAAGAAAGATGAGACGCGAGTGTTTTGGGAGCAGCATATTGAGTGTGTCAGCAGTTTTGATAGAAGAGCCTGGGTATTAGTGATGAGTGTTTTAAATGCGAAAGTGAGTAATGCAGCAGTTGAGAGCATAATTGGGGGCATGAGGTGTTCAGTAAGGTGAATGGAAATGGTGAACAGCTTGTGGAGTTGTCAGCTGAAGAAGAACTGATTAGAAATTATTTGTTTTAAAAAGGAAGACATACAACAGTATATGTCGATGAGTAGGGAAGATGTTATTCTGGTATTATTGGGTGTGAATGTGCTAATAGGGGTTCAGCAGGTGGGATGTCTGGAGAGGGTAAAAAAAATTTTAGAGGTGTTCGGAAATGAGAAATGATATGAATGAGAAGAGGGTATGATAGTGAATGAATTTGGAAAAGAAACTTATGTGAAGAAATACCCGGATATATTGAGCGTAGAGTGGCAGAAGGGGAGAATAAACGAAGTTGGGGGGGTGGGTTAGGAATGGGAGGTATTTAGGAAAACAGTGATGGCATGTGCGAGAAAAGTGTGAGGCATGCGGAAGGTGGGACGTGGGCTGGTAAAAAAGGGTAGTGTGGTGGGATGACGAAGTACGGTTGGTGGTGAAAGAAGAGAGAGGTGTATATGAATACCTTCAGAGAAAGGGTACGAGAAATTGGGAGACGTACAAAAGAAAACGGCAGGAGGTCAAGAGGAAGGGGCAGGGGCTGAAAAAGAGTGAAAATGAGAGTTGGGGTTAGCGAGTGTCAGAAAACTTCAGAGTAAATTATTTCGGAAGGAGGTTAATGATGAAAGTGATAAAAACGAAACAGGTGAAAACTTCAGTGAAGGGGGCAAATGGGAGGTGGTAACAGGCAGAGTTGAGGTGAAGTGAAGATGCAATGTTGAATGTATTTGATGATAGTGTGGCAGATGCAGGGTGTTTGGGTCTGGGAGGTATACGAAGTGAGAGTCATGGAAAATAATTAATGAATAAAGAAAACTTGGTGAAAGCCTTGCAAATAAGTAAAAATAAAACTGGCAAGGTAGCTGGAATGGATGGCGGTGCATTTGAATTTCTTAAGAATGTTGGTGACTGTGTTGTGAATAGCTAGTTAGGATTTTCAGTGTATGATTGGATCATGGTGAAGTGCCTGAGGATTGGCGAAGTAGTGCCAAGGCGACAAGGTGAGTGTCCGAATCGCTGAGTGTACGTGGTAAGGTGAATGGATGAGAGGTGATTGCGAGGGTGGTAACATGTAGAGTATCATTCAGGGGAGGAACACTGTAGATGTAGGAGTGGTGGAGGCTGTGCAGATCAGGTGTTTGCCTTAGAAAATGTGCATGACAAAAATTAAAGAAACAGAAGGATTTATATGTGGCATTTATGGATCTGGATAAGATATATGATAAAGTTGATAGAAATGCTTTGTGGAAGGTCTTACAAATATATGAAGCGGGAGGAAAGCTATTAAAGGGAGCGAGGAGCTTTTATCAAGAAGGTAAGGCGTGTGTGTGAGTCGGTAGAGATGAGGATGAGTGGTTCCTGGCGAAGGTGAGTCTGTGTGATGTCACCATAGCTATTCAATTTTCATTGGTAATTAAGGACGTAAATGCAAGGGTAATGGAAAGAGGGGCAGGTATGCAATCTGTAGGGGTTGGGGATGATGGGAGGGATGTCAGTTGTTTGCTGACGACACGGCAATAGCGGCAGATTCGAGTGAGACACTGCAGAAGTTGATGGCTGAATTTGGAAGAGTGTGAGGAAGGAGAAGGTTGAGAACAAATGTGAAAAAACAAGTTATTAGATCTAGCAGTGCAGAGACAGGACATTTGGGGTTGTGAGTTTGAAAGGAGAAAATTGGAGGGAATGGTGTGTTTGAGATAACACTGAGTGAACATGGGAGCGAATGGAACCATAGAAGCAGAAGTGAGTTCCAGGGTGGGTGACAGGGCGAATGTTTTAGGAGCGGAAAGATAAGTCATTTGAGAGGGCGAAAATGGGCATGTATGAGGTATGATAGTCCCAAAGATGTATAGATGTGAAGCATGGGCTGTCGATGAGATAGGAGGAAATGCTCGGAGATGAAATGTATGAGGACAGTATTCGCTGCGGGTAGGTTTGATCGAGTAAATCACGATAGGGTAAAGGAGATGTGTGATAGTAAAAAGAGTATGGTTGAGACAGCTGAAGGAGGAGTGCTGAAATGATTTGGAACTATGAAGAGAATGAATGAGGGAGGGATTGGTGAAGAAAATATATGTGGCAGAAGTGGATGAGACAAGGAGAAAGGAGAGATCAAATTGGAGGTGGAAGAGTGGAGTGAAAATCATTCTGTGTTATCTGGGTCTGAAGACGTAGGAGGATGAAAGGTATGCACGGAATAGAGTGAACTGGAGCGATTTGATATACAGGGGGCGACGTGCTGTTAGTGGACTGGGGCCTGGTTGTGGGCAGGGGCTATGGTTTCAGTGCATTAATAAGACAACTGGAGAATGGCTGTAAGCGATTAAGGTTCTTACTTCGTCTGTACCTGGAGCTACCACGCTAACGCGAGAAACGGCGAACAAATACGAAAGACAGAAATGATGAGAAGATGATGGTGCAGATAAGATGTAGTGTATTGAGGATAAGAAGTGTGGTAGTGAAGATAAGCCAGGGTCGGATCAAAGGCCAGTGGTATCGAGGGTGTAGTGAAGTTTAGGGTTTAGTAAAGACACAGTTTTGAGAGTGAAGTGAAGATGAGGCTGGTAGTGTCACCCTCCCTGGTGAATACAAATGTCAGTCATGACAGAGGGAGACACAGTGCACTCACTCACAAGAGTTAGAAATTCTTTTCTTTCTTTCTTTTTTTTTTTGCTTAATACATGATAAAGGTAGAATTTTCCACATTGTTTCAACCATTTTATCTCGTAGAGAGGTTCCTCGGACTGAAATGTTTTATGGTAAACAGTGAAATAATCAAGCCCTTATAACAATTTGTTCAGTATTTTCAGCGACAGTAACAACCAGTTGCTACAACATTTCACATCATTTATCCTAAAAACTGAATTATGGTGTCTGTCCCCAACAGGCGTGTTCGACGTCGTGGACAAGACGTGGACCATTTGGATGAAGAATCCTCAAAAGGCGGACCCACTACTCACACTGCCTCTTCTTTTCACTTGGGCCGACTGAGATTCGACACTTCTATTTTCCTGTAGTTAACACAAACCTCAGCGTCAACTCCCCGTCTCTCCATGCGACTCTAGTTAACACCTCAGCATCTACCTTCCGTCGGCTAAGGATCTACTGTGCCTCAGCATCCAGTTCATCCTCACCAAGTGGTCCAACCAACCCCGTAACACCGGCTTTAAGCAATCAGGTGATCCAACCGATGACCCAACATCTGCTTTTCGTCTCAATGTGATTTAAACAATGCCCAAGAATCTCCTCCCCATTAGTACATCTCATGACCCAGTTCTCGCTCATCGTCTGAATGTGGCCTGAGTATTACCACAATGCCTGCTTAGTGTCCCCATATCGTTTAACTAACACAATAAAACGATATGTTTCTCTCAAGTGGTAAATCTAATATCGCAACACCTGACCTTCGTCTGTAAGTTGTCACACTCGTTACCTATTCTCTTGTTACCTATTTTCTTGTGGGTTTATTAATGCCCCAACGTCTGTTTTGTCTCTAGGGTGATTGGCTTATATCCTGGCAGGTGTTTTGAGTTTCCAAGTGGTCTGAGTAATGCCCAATTCTGATAGTTCTAACAATTGCCACAACACGGAGTCTGTCTCTCTAGTTGGTCTAATTAATGCCTCAAGACCTACTGCTCGTTCCCAAGTGGTATGAATAATGATCCAGCTTCGCTTTATCTAAAGGTCATCTGTATAACGTCCTAACACATACTTTGTGCCTCCAAGTGGTTTAACGTATGCCGCAATACCTGTCTTATGTCCCCAGGTAGTCTAACTGATGCCTTAATTCCTAATCTGTGTCTCTGAGTGGTCTGACTTATAGCCTAACACCCTCTTGCTGTGTGCTAGTGGTACCAGACACGGCTTTCCCTTGCAGACCAACCACAGACCACAGTTTGTCTTCTCTGGACGCCAGACGTCCATATGAACCCTGACGCAAATCAAATATAGATGAGCGAGTTCCTCAGCACTTGTTCTCTGCAAGACATTTATACTGAGCATGACGTGGATTTCATATACATGTCACTCCTTAAAGTGGATCATCCAACTCCTTCCACTCACTAACACCTTAAAGTGGATGTGAAGCCAATGATGTTTCAGTTTTCAACTCGCCAAGTCGACTAAAGGGGACGGGAGCACGGGGCTGGAAACCCTCACGTCCTTGTATTTCAATTTCTAAAAGGGGAAACAGAAGGAGTCAAACTGGGAGTGCTCATCCTCCTCGAAGGCTCAGATTGGGGTGTCTGAATGTGTGTGGATGTAACCAAGATGAGACGAAAGGAGAGATAGGAAGTATGTTTGAGGAAAGAATCCTGGGTGTTCTGGCTCTGAGTGAAACGAAGCTCAAGGGTAAAATAGAAGAATGGTTTGGAAAAGTCTTGGGAGTAAAGTTAGGGGTTGGTAAGACGACAAGAGCAAAGGAAGGAGTAGCACTACTCCGGAAGCAGGAGTTGTGTAGTGTGTGATAGAGTGTAAGAAAGTAAATTCTAGATTGATGTGGGTAAAACTGAGAGTGAATGGAGAGAGATGGGTGATTATTGGTGCTTATGCACCTGGTCATGAGAAGAAAGATCATGAGAGGCAAGTGTTTTGGGAGCAGCTAATTGACTGTGTCAACAGCGTTGATGCACAAGACCGGGTATTAGTGATGGATGATTTAAATGCAAAGGTGAGTAATGTGGTAGTCGTGGGTATGATTGGTGCACATGGGGTGTTTAGTGTTGAGAAAGGTAGTGGTGAAGAGCTCGAGGATTTGTGTGCTGAGAAAAGACTGATGATTTAGAATACCTGGTTTAAAAAGAGAGAATTACATAAGTATACCGTTAATTGATAATCGTGTAAAAGAGAGACTTTTGGATGTTACTGCACTGAGAGGGGTAGCTGGAGGGATGTCTGATCACTGTCTTGAGGAGACGAAGGTTAAGATTTGTAGAGGTTTTTAAAAAAGAAGAGAAAATGTTGGAGAGAAGAGAGTGGTGAGAGTAAGTGAGCTTGGAAAGGAGACTTGTGTGAGGAAGTACCAGGAGAGATGAAGTGGAGAATGGCAAAAGGTGAGAGGAAATGACGTGAGGGGAGTGGGTTAGGAATGGGATGTATACAGGAAAGCAGTGATGGCATGTGCAAAAGATGCATGCATGTGGCATGAGAAAGGTGAGAGGAGAGCAGCTTAGAAATGGTAGTGAGTGGTGGGATAAGGAAGTAACGTTGTTAATGAAAGAGAAAAGAGAGGTGTTTGAATGACACTTACAAGGAAGGAGTGCAAATGACTGGGAGATGTATAAAAGAAAGCGGCAGGAGGCAAGGGTCGAAAGAGAAGGCAAATGAGAGTTGGGGTGAGAGAGTATCATTAGGTTTTAGGAAAATAAAAAGATGTTTTGGAAGGAGGTAAATAACGCACGTAGACAAGAGAACAAATGGGAACATCGGTGAAGGAGGCAAATGGGGAGGTAATAACAAGGGGGGAAGAAATAACAGGTAATGATGAAGTGAGAAGGAGATGGAGTGAGTATTTTGAAGGTTTGTTGAATGTGTTTGTTGATAGAGTGGCAGATATAGGGTGTTTTGGTCGTTGTGGTGTCCGAATTGAGAGGGCCAGGGAGAATCGTTCGGTTAAGAGAGAAGAGGTAGTGAAAGCTTTGCGGAAGACGAAATCCGGCTAGGCGGAGGGTTTCGATGGTATTGCAGTGGAATTTATTAAAAAAGTGGGTGACTGTGTTGTTGATAGGTTGGTGAGGATATTCAATGTATGTATGTATGGATCATGGTGAAGTGCCTGAGGATTGGTGGAATGCATGCATATTGCCATTGTACAAAGGAAAAGGGAATAAAGGTGACTGTTCAAACTACAGAGGCATAAGTTTGTTGAGTATTCCTGGAAAATTGTATGGGAGGGTATTGATTGAGAGGGTGAAGGTATGTACACAACATCAGACTGGAGAAGAGCGGTGTGATTTCAGAAGTGGCAGAGGATGTGAATCAGGTTTGCTTCGAAGAATATGTGTGAGAATCAGAAAAATAGATGTAAAATGGATTTGTATGTAGCAGTTATGGATCTGAAGAAGGCGTATGATAGGGTTGAAGATGCTTTGTGAGAGGTCTTAAGAGAATATTGTGTGGGAGGTAAGCTGCTAGAAGCAGTGAAATGTCTTTACCAAGGATGTAAGGTATGTGCACGAGTAGAAAGAGAGGAAAGTGATTGGCTCCTAGTGAATGTCGGTTTGCGGCAGGAGTATGTGATGTCCCCATGGTTGTTTAATTTGTTTATGGATGGGGTGGTTAGGGAGGTAAATGCAAGAGTTTTAGAGAAAGGGGATGAGAAGGCCTGTCGTTCGCCGATGATATGTTTCTCGTGGCTGATTCGAGTGAGAAACTGCAAAAGTTAGTAACTGAGTTTGGAAAAGTGTGTGAAAGGAGAAAGTTGAGAGTAAATTTGAATAAAAGCAAGGTTATTAGGTTCAGTAGGGTTGAGGGACAGGTAAATTGGAATGTAAGTTTGAATGGAGAAACATTGGAGGAAGTGAAGTGTTTTAGATATCTACGACTGGCCTTAGCATCGAATGGAAGGGGAAGTGAGTCACAGGGTTGGGGAGGGGCGAGGGTTCTGAGAGTGATTAAGAATGTGTGGAAGGAGAGAACGTTATCTCGAAGAGCAAAAATGGGTATGTTTGAAGGGATAGTAGTTCCAATAGTATTGTATGGTTGCAAGGCAAGGGCTATAGATAGGGTTGTGCGGAGGAGGGTGGATGTGTTGGAAATGAAATGTTTAAGGATAATATGTGGTGTGAGGTGATTTGTTCGGGTAACTGATGATAGGGTGAGAGAGATATGTCGCAATAAAAAGAGTGTGGTTGAGAGAACAGAAGAGGATGCTGAAATCGTTTGGACATATGGAAAGAATGAGTGAGGAAAAAATGACAAAGAGGGCATATGTGTCAGAGATGGAGGTAACAAGAAGGGGGAAACGATATTGGAAGTGGAAGGATGGAGTGAAAAAGACTTTGAGTGATCGGGGCCTGAACATACAGGAAGGTGAGAGGCGTGCAAAGAATAGAGTGAATTGGAACGATGTGGTATACCGGGGTCGACGTGCTGTCAATGGACTGAACCAAACCGTCTCGGATAAATCATGGAAAGTTCTGTGGGGCCTGGATGTGGCTAGGGAGCTATGGTCTCGGTGCATTACACATGGCAGCTAGAGACTGAGTGTGAACGAATGTAGCCTTTTTTGTCTGTTTTTCTGGCGCTACCTCGCCGAAACAGGGGGGTAGCGATACTGTTTCCTGTGGGGCAAGGTAGCGCCAGGAATGGATGAAGGAAGCAAGTATATATATGTATCTGTGTATATATGTATGTCTTTATGTGTATGTATATGTGTATATGTTGATAT
>NC_092229.1:33521343-33606343 GCF_036320965.1 Panulirus ornatus
CAAACCTACATTCACCGAGAACCAATCACTTTCCTCTCTTCCTACACGTACACATGCCTTACATCCTCGATAAAAACTTTATTATTATCATTATTATTATTATTATTATTATTATCATTATTGTCATCGTTATCATTATCATTATTATTATTATGATTATTATCATTATTATTATTATTATTATTATTATTATTATTATTATTATTATTATTATTATTATTATCATTACTATTACTATTATCATTATTATTATTATCATTATTATTATTATTATTATTATTATTATTATTATTATTATTATTATTATTATTATTATTATCATCATTATTATCATTATCATTATCATTATCATTATTACTTTTATTATCATTATTATTATCATTACTATTACTATTATCATTATTATTATTATTATTATTATTATTATTATCATCATTATTATCATTATCATTATTATTATTATTATCATTATTATTATTATTATTATTATCATTATTATTATTATTATTATTATATGATCATTATCATTATTACTGTTATCATAGATAGGGTTGTGAGGAGGAGGGTGGCTGTGTTGGTAATGAGATGTTTGAGGACAATATGTTGTGTGAGGTGGTTTGATCGAGTAGGTAATGAAAGGGTAAGAGAGATGTGTGATGATATAAAGTGTGTGGTTGAGAGAGCAGAAGAGGGAGTTTTGAAATGGTTTGGTCACATGGAGAGAATGAGTGAGGATAGACTGATAGAGGATATATGTGTCAGAGGTGGAGTGAACGAGGAGAAGTGGGAGACGAATTTGGAAGTGGAAGAATGGAGTTAAAAAGATTTTGGACAATCAGGCTCTGAACATACAGGAGGGTGAAAGTCGTGCAAGGAATAGAGTGAATTGGAACGATGTGGTATACCGGGGTCGACGATGGATTGAACCAATGCATGTGAAGCGTCTAGGGTAAACCATGGAAAGTTTTGTGGGTCCTGGATGTGGAAAGGAGCTGTGGTTTCGGTGTATTACACATGACAGCTATAGACTGAGTGTGAACGAATGTGGCCTTTGTTGTCTTCCTAGCGATACCTCTCGCGTGCGCGGTGGGAGGGAGGTGCCATTTCATGTGTGGCGGGGTGGCTATGGAATGGATGTAAGCAGCAAGTATGAATATGTACATGTATATATATATATATATATATATATATATATATATATATATATATATATATATATATATATATATATATATATATATATATATATATATATATATATATTCATTTATCTATCTATTTTGCTTTGTCGCTTTTATTTGTTCCCATCGCCACCTTGCCACACATGGAATAACAACCCCCTCCCCCCTCATGTGTGCGAGGTAGCGCTAGGAAAGACAACAAAGGCCCCATTCGTTCACACTCAGTCTCTAGCTGTCATGTTATTACATGCACCGAAACCACAGCTCCCTTTCCACATCCAGGCCCCACACACTTTCCATGGTTCACCCCAGACGCTTCACATGCCCTGGTTCAATCCATTGACAGCACGTCGACCCCGTTATACCACATCGTTCCAATTCACTCTATTCTTGCACGCCTTTCACCCTCCTGCATGTTCAGGCCCCGATCACTCAAAATCTTTTTCACTCCATCCTTCCACCTCCAATTTGGTCTCCCATTTCTCCTCGTTCTCTCCACCTCTGACACATATATCCTCTTGGTCAATCTTTCCCCACTCATTCTCTCCATGTGACCAAACCATTTCAAAACACACTCTTCTGCTCTCTCAACCACACTCTTTTTATTTCCACACATCTCTCTCACCCTTACATTACTTACTCGATCAAACCACCTCACACCACATATTGTCCTGAAACATCTCATTTCCAGCACATCCACCCTCCTGCGCACAACTCTATCCACAGCCCACGCCTCGCAGCCATACAACATTGTTGGAACCACTATTCCTTCAAACATACCCATTTTTGCTTTCAGAGATAATGTTCTCGACCTCCAAACATTCTTCAAGGCTCCCAGAATTTTCGCCCCCCTCCCCCACCCTATGATTCACTTCCGCTTCCATGGTTCCATCCACTCCCAGATATCTAAAACACTTTACTTCCTTCAGTTTTTTTCCATTCAAACTTACCTCCCATTTGACAGCACGTCAACCCCAGTATACCACATTGATCCAATTCACTCTATTCCTTGCCCGCCTTTCACCCTTCTGCATGTTCGGGCCACGATCACTCAAAATCTTTTTCACTCCATCTTTCCACCTCCAATTTGGTCTCCCACTTCTCCTCGTTCCTTCCACCTCCTACACATATATCCTCTTGGTCAACCTTTCCTCACTCATTCTCTCCATTTGCCCAAACCATTTCAAAACACCCCCTTCTGCTCTCTCAACCACGCTCTTTTTATTTCCGCACATCTCTCTTACTCTTAAATTACTTACTCGATCAAACCACCTCACACCACACATTGTCCTCAAACATCTCATTTCCAGCACATCCACCCTCCTGCGCACAACTCTATCTATAGCCCACGCCTCGCAACATACAACATTATTGGAACACTAGTCTTCAAACATACCCATTTTTGCTTTCTCAGAGATAATGTTCTCGACTTCCACACATTCTTCAAGGCTCCCGGATTTTCGCCCCCTCCCCCACCCTATGATCCACTTCCGCTTCACATGGTTCCATCCGCTCGACTGATCCACTCCCAGATATCTAAAACACTTTATTCCTCAGTTTTTCTCCATTCACAAACTTCCTCCCAGTGTGACTTGACCCCAACCCTATGGTACCTAATAACGTGCACTTATTCACATTTACTCTTAACTTTCTTCTTTCACACACTTTATTACCAAACTCAGATCACCAGCTTCTGCAGTTTTCTTACAAATGAATCATCCACCAAGCGCTGTAACATCAGCGAACAACAACTTGACTCACTTCCTCCCAGCTCTCTCATCCCCACAGACTTCAATACTTGCCCCACTTCCCAAAACTCTTGCATTCACCTCCCTAACAAACCCATCCACAAACAAATTAGACAACCATAGGAGACATCACACCCCTCGCAAACCTACATTCACCGAACAATCACTTTTTCCTCTCTATCCTACACGTACACATGTTACATCCTCGATAAAACTTTATGTATTATCAGTCATTATTATTATATTATTATTATTCATTATTGTCATCGTTATCATTATCCATTTTATTATTTTGATTATTATCCATTATTAATATTATTATTATTAATTATTATTATTATATTATTATTATTATTATTATTATCATTACTATTACTTTATATTATTATCTATTCATCATTATTATTATTATTATTATTATTATATTATTATTATTATTATTATTATTATTATTATTATTATTATTAAGTATCATCATTATTATCATTATCATTATCATTATCATGATTACTTTTATTATATTATTATTATCATTACTATTACTATTATCCATTATTATTAATTATTATTATTATTATTATTCTCATCATTATTAATCATTTAATTATTATTATTATTATCATTATTATTTTTATTATTTTACATTATTATTATTATTATTATTATATGATCGATTTTCTTTATTACGTTATCATATAGATAGGGTTGTGAGGAGGAGGGTGGCTGTGTTGTAAATGGGGATGTTTGAGGACATATGTTGTGTGAGGTGGTTTGATCGAGTAGGTAATTGAAAGGGTAAGAGAGATGTGTCCCATTAAACCCCCTTTTATTTCCCCCCCAAAACCATTTACCAAAAAAACCGGGCCATTTTCCCTTTTCTTTCCTTTCACACATTTTTCCCAAACCAAACCCACTCCTTTTCCCCATGAATCACCACCACCCCTTACAAAACGAAAAACACCTCCCCTTTCCCCACCCCTTTCCCCCACAAAGGGGGATAATTTAAAAGGTTTTAAAAAAAGCACCCAAAAATAAATTGAAAATAAACATATGGAAAATCATGGGGGAAACAAAAAAGGGTTTTTTACAACGGGGGGAAAAGGAAACTAAATCTTCACGGTTTCATAACAACTCCCCCTTTCCAATCATTCCACACGGCCCCCCCCAAAACCATACATGGCCATCCCCCCCCACATGGCCCAAATCCAAACCATCACCCCATGATCCCCACACAAAGGCCACCCCATCAACGGGGCCACTCCACCACAACGGGGGCCCCCACCACAAAATCTTCCACCATCAAAGCTTTTCCACTAAATATGACCCACAAAAAATCCATCCCCCAAAAGGGCCCCAAACTCATATCACATTGGCCATCCACCATCACACATGCTACTCCCCACAACTTTAAATCCACCATCACATATGAATACTCTACCATCATTTATGGCCACTCCACCATCACATACGGCTACTCTACCATCATATTTGGCCAATCCACCATTTAACATAACTTCACTATCACATTTGGCCACTCCAATACCACACATGGCTACTTTACCATTACACATGGCCACTCCACCATCTCAGATGGTCACTCCAACATCACACGCGGCTAATCCACCATCACACACGGCTACTCCGCAATCACATTTAGCCACTCCACGATCACACTTGGATACTCCACCATCACACACACACACACACACACACACACACACACACACACACACACACACACACACACACACACACCTATTCCTCTATTACACATAGCCACTCCATAATTACACATGGCTATTCCACCATCATATATGGCCACCTCACCATCATATATGGCTATTCAGCCACATAATATGACCACTTTATCATCACACATGGCCACTCAGTTATCACATATGGTCACTCCACCATCACACATAGCTACTCCACCATCACACATAGCCACTCCACCATCACATATGGCAGCTCTGCCATTACACATGGCCACTCCACCATCTAACATGCCCACTCCACCATCTAACATGGCTACTCCTCTATCACACATGGCCACTCCACTATCACACGTGACAACTCCACCATCAAACATGGCCATCCCACCATCAAACATGACCACCCCACCATCACACATGGCTACTCTACCATTACATATGGTCACTCTACCATCACACATGGCTACTCCATCATCACATATGGCTACTGCACCTTCACACATGGTCACCCCACCATCACATATGGCTATTCCTCTACCACACTTAGCCACTCTACCACCACATATGGCCATTCTACCATCACACATGGCCACTCCACCAACGCGCATGGCTACCCCACTATCACGCAGAGCCACTCCACCATCACACGAGGCCACTCTTCCATCGTATATTGCCACTCCACCATCACATACGGCTATTCCACTATCATACATAGCCACAACATCATCACACATATCTACTCTACCATCATTTATGGCCACTCCACCATCAAACATAATTTCTCCACCATAGCACATGGCCACTCTACCGTAACGCATGACCACTCCACCATCTAACATGACTACTCCACCATCACATTTGGCAACTCCACCATCAAATATGGTCACTCCACCATTACATATGACAACTCCAGTATCTAAAATGGTCACTCCAGCATCACGTGTATATAGTCCACTATCATACATGCACTCCACAATCCAACGTGGCCACTCCACCGTCATACACGGCTATTCTACCATTAATCATGGCCACTCCACCATTACACAGAGCCACTCCACCATCATATATGGCCAATCCATCATCATACATGGCTACTATGCCACTTAACATGGCCAATCTGTCATCACATATGGCCACTCCCTAATCACATATGGCCACTCCACCATCACACGAGCTACTTCACCGTCAAAAAAGCCACTCCACCATCACACATGGCCACACTAACATCACTCATGGCTACTCCACTATCGCACATGGCCACTCAACCATCACACATAGCTACACCACCATCACATATGGCTACTCCATCATCACATATGGCGATTCAATAATCACACGTGAGTACAACATCATCAAACATGGCCACTCCACTGTCAAATAAGGTAACTTCACCATGTAACATGGCTGCTCCACAATCACACATGACCACTACACCATTATACATGTCTACACCACCATCACACATGGCCAGTCCACTATCACATATGGCTACTTCATCATCACACATGGCTACTCCATCACCTAACATGGCTACTCCACCATAACACATGGCCAGTTCACCATCAAAAATAGTTACTTCATCATCACACAAGCCTCCTCTAACATCACATATGGCCACTTCACCATCAAGCATGTTTACTCTGCCACCAGACATGGCCACAGCACCATCACACATGGCTACTCCACCATTACACATAGCCACTTCACCATCACGTGATACTAAGGCACTTTGCCGTCCCACATGGCCACTACACCATCACATATGGCCACTCCCCATCACACATAGCCACTCTGCCATTACATATGGCGACTGCATCATCACAAATGGCCATTTTACCATCATATATGGCCACTCCATCATCTTATATGGCCACCCCACCATCACATATGGCCACTCCATTATCACACATAGCCACTCCACCATCAAACATGGCTCCTCCTCTATCACACATGGCTACTGCACAATCACACATGGCTACTTTACCAACACACATGGCTACTCTACCATCACACATGGCTACTCCACCATCACACTTGACCACTCTGCCATCGCACATGACCACTCTACCATCACACATGGCTACTCCACCATCACACTTGACCACTCTGCCATCGCACATGACCACTCTACCATCACACATTGTCACTTCACCATCACACTTGACCACTCTACCATCACACATTGTCACTCCACCATCACACTTGACCACTCTACCATCACACATGGCTACTCCACCATCACACTTGACCACTCTGCCATCACACATGGCCACTCTACCATCACACATTGTCACTCCACCATCACACTTGACCACTCTACCATCACACATGGCTACTCCACCATCACACTTGACCACTCTGCCATCACACATGGCTACTGTACAATCACACTTGGCTACTTTACCAACACACATGGCTACTCTACCATCACACATGGCTACTCTACCATCACACTTGACCACTCTGCCATCACACATGGCCACTCTACCATCACACTTGACCACTCTGCCATCACACATGGCTACTCCACCATCACACTTGACCACTCTGCCATCACACATGACTACTGTACAATCACACATGGCTACTTTACCAACACACATGGCTACTCTACCATCACACATGGCTACTCTACCATCACACTTGACCACTCTGCCATCACACATGGCTACTCTACCATCACACTTGACCACTCTGCCATCGCGCATGGCCACTCCACCATCACACCACTCCACCATCACATATGGCTACTAAACCATCACATATGTCCACCTCTCAATCACTCACGGATTTTCTACCATCACACATGGCCAGTCTACCATCAGATATGGCCACTCCACCAACGCACACAGCCACTCCACCGTCACACAAGGCCACTCTATCATCAAACATTGCCACTTTGCCATTACACATGGCCTCTCCACCATCACATATAGCTCCTCTAGTATCACATATAGGAACTCCACCATCACATATGGCTCTTCCAGTATCACATATAGGAACTCCACCATCACATATGGCTCTTCCAGTATCACATATAGGAACTCCACCATCACACGTGGCCACTCCACCATCACATATGGCTCTTCCAGTATCACATATAGGAACTCCACCATCACATATGGCTCTTCCAGTATCACATATAGGAACTCCACCATCACATATGGCTCTTCCAGTATCACATATAGGAACTCCACCATCACATATGGCTCTTCCAGTATCACATATAGGAACTCCACCACTACACGTAGCCACTCCACCATCACACATAGCCACTCCACCATCAAACATGGCCACTCCACAATCGCACAGGGCTACTCCGCCATCACACATGGTCACTATCACATGTGGCCATCCCACTATCTCATATGGCAACTCCATTATCTCACATAGCCTCTTCACCATCACACATGGCTACCCCTCCATCACACATGGCCACTCTACCTACCACGGATCGTTGATCAGTATCAACCCTACCACGGGTTGGTGGTCAGTATTAACCCTACCGCGGGCTGGTGGTCAGTATCAACCCTACCACGGGTTGGTGGTCAGTATTAACCCTACCGCGGGCTGGTGGTCAGTATCAACCCTACCATGGGTTGGTGGTCAGTATTAACCCTACCGCGGGCTGGTGGTCAGTATTAACCCTACCACGGGTTGGTGGTCAGTATTAACCCTACCGCGGGCTGATGGTCAGTATTAACCCTACCGCGGGTTGGTGGTCAGTATTAACCCTACCACGGGTTGGTGGTCAGTATTAACCCTACGACGGGTTGGTGGTCAGTATTAACCCTACCGCGGGCTGGTGGTCAGTATCAACCCTACCACGGGTTGGTGGTCAGTATTAACCCTACCGCGGGCTGGTGGTCAGTATTAACCCTACCACGGGTTGGTGGTCAGTATTAACCCTACCGCGGGCTGGTGGTCAGTATTAACCCTACCGCGGGTTGGTGGTCAGTATTAACCCTACCACGGGTTGGTGGTCAGTATTAACCCTACCGCGGGTTGGTGGTCAGTATCAACCCTACCACGGGTTGGTGGTCAGTATTAACCCTACCACGGGTTGGTGGTCAGTATTAACCCTACCACGGGTTGGCGATAAGTATTTACCCCACCACGGGTTGGTGGTCAGTATTAACCCTACCGCGGGCTGGTGGTCAGTATCAACCCTACCACGGGTTGGTGGTCAGTATTAACCCTACCGCGGGCTGGTGGTCAGTATTAACCCTACGACGGGTTGGTGGTCAGTATTAACCCTACCGCGGGTTGGTGGTCAGTATTAACCCTACCACGGGTTGGTGGTCAGTATTAACCCTACCGCGGGCTGGTGGTCAGTATTTACCCCACCACGGGTTGGTGGTCAGTATTAACCCTACCGCGGGCTGGTGGTCAGTATCAACCCTACCACGGGTTGGTGGTCAGTATTTACCCCTACCACGGGTTGGTGGTCAGTATTAACCCTACCACGGGTTGGCGATCAGTATCTACCCTACCACGGGTTGGTGGTCAGTATTTACCCCTACCACGGGTGGTGGTCAGTATTAACCCTACCACGGGTTGGTGGTCAGTATTCACCCTACCACGGGTTGGGGTCAGTATCAACCCTACCGCGGCTGGTGGTCAGTATCAACCCTACCACGGGTTGGTGGTCAGTATTAACCCTACCGCGGGCTGGTGGTCAGTATCAACCCTACCGCGGCTGGTGGTCAGTATTAACCCTACCACGGGTTGGTGGTCAGTATTAACCCTACCACGGGTTGGTGGTCAGTATTAACCCTACCACGGGTTGGTGGTCAGTATTAACCCTACCACGGGTTGGTGGTCAGTATCAACCCTACCGCGGCTGGTGGTCAGTATTAACCCTACCGCGGGCTGGTGGTCAGTATCAACCCTACCGCGGCTGGTGGTCAGTATTAACCCTACCACGGGTTGGCGATAAGTATTTACCCCACCACGGGTTGGTGGTCAGTATTAAGCCTACCACGGTTTGGTGATCAATATTAACCCAAGCACGGACTGGTGATCAACATTAACAGTAACACGGGTTGGTGATGACTGTTAACCATAGCAGGGTTAGTGATCAGTATTAACCTTACCATAGGTTGGTGATCAATATTAACCCTACCACGGGTTGATGGACAGTATTAACCCTACTACGGGTTGGTGGACAGTTTTAACCCTACCACGGGTTGGTGATCAGTATTAACATTGCCAAGAGTTGGTGATCAGCATCAACCCTACCACAAGTTGGTTATCAATATTAACCTACCAAGGTTTGGTGGTAAGTATTAACCCTACCATGGGTTGTTGATCAATATCAACCCTATCACGGGTTGGTGGGCAGTATTAACCCTACCACCGGTTGGTGGTCAGTATTAACCCTACTACGGTTTTGTGGTCAGGATTAACTCTACTACGGGTTGGTGGTCAGTAATAACCTTACCACGGTTTTGTGATCACTATTAACCTTACCACGGTTTGGTAATCAATATTAATCCTTCCACAGGTCGGTGGTTAGTATTACCACTTGTTGGTGCTTATATTACCCCTACTACGGGTTTGTGGTCAATATTAACCCTACCACGGGTTTGTGGTTAGTATTATCCTTACCACGAATTGGTGGTCAGTCCAAACCTTACTACGGATTGGTGATCAATATTAACCTTAGCAAGGGTGGGAGATCAGCATTAACCCTACCACAGGTTGATGATCAGTATTAACCCTTCCAGAAGGATGTTGATCATTTTCAACCATACCACGGGTTGGTGATCGGTTTTTACTTTACCAAGAGTTGGTGATCAGCATTAACCTTACCACGAGTTGGTGGTCAGTATCAACCCTACCACGGGTTGGTGGTCAATATCAACCATACCACGGTTTCGCGGTCAGTATGAACCCTACCACAGATTGATGGTCAATATCAACCCTACCACGGGTTGGTGGTCAGCATTAACCCTACCACGGATTGCTGGTTATTATCAACCTTACTAGGGTTTGGTGCTCAACACTAACCGGTTGCTACCACGGGTTGGTTGTCATTATTGATCCTACCACGGGTCGGTGATCAGTATTAACCCCACCATGGGTTGGGGCTCAGTATTAACCCTACTACGGGTTGGTTGTCAGTATTAACCCTTCCAAGGGTTGGTGGTCAGTTCTAACCTTACCACGGGTTGGTTAAAAGGATTTACTCTACCATGGGTTGGTGGCCAATATTAACCCTTCCAAGGGTTGGTGATCAGTATTAACCTTACCACGGGTTGGTTATAAGCATTTACTCTACCATGGGTTAGTGGTCAATATTAACCCTTCCAAGGGTTGGTGATCAGTATTAACCGGACCAGAGGTTGGCGATCAATATCAACATTACCACAGGTTGATGGACAGTATTAACCCTGCCAAGGGTTGGTGATCAGTATTAGCACTATCACAGGATGGTGATCATCACTAACCCTACCAAAGGTTGGTGGTTGGTATTTACCCTACTACTGGTTGGTGATCAGTATACACTTGGTGGTTAGTATTTACCCTACTACTGGTTGGTGGTCATTATACACATGGATTAGGTTATGATGGGTAATATCCTTGAAACCTCCAAATGCACAAACCATTGTCAGTGTTTTTTGCTCAGTAATTATATAGTTCTGTTTTTACTTTGTTCAGCATTGTATTGTCGTAAGGTATGGGGTATAGGCGTCCAGCTGCTCATTGCATGAGTATCGCTTCCCTTGCACAACATCATTTACTGAGACGAATGGCTGTTGAAGATCTGGAAACACCAAGATGGGGGCAGACATGACTTCATGCTTTAATGTCCACAACTTCTTCCCAAATAAGAGACATATCTTTCCTTAATAATGATGTTAGAGGTGAATGGGTGGTACTGAAACTCGTCATAAAACACCTGTAGAATCCGCCAATCCTATCTCAAACCTCGACTGCTTTCCTATGTGTAGGAAACTGCTATAGCTTTTACTATCTCAAAATCTTGGGAAACTGGTTTCTTATCCATTACATGCCCAATCTAGCTTATCTTAGTTCTTACGAATTTATGTCCTCACAATCTTATCTTTAACTTCTCCAGCTGTAACTTCTTCAAGGCTCCTCTAAGTATGTCAGATGAGTAGGGACATCCTCACATATTATGATAATGCCATTAAAGTAAACCATAAGAGTTTGTTGAGACTGTCCCATTAAATTTTTTAGAATTACTACCATGAGTGTTCTGTAGGGTCGCTGAACGCAGCCACTGGCATTATCGAGAAGTGTCTGGCTGAAGACGTGGAACATATTCATGATGGAAAACATCTCATTATTCCCTAATTGGTGAAGGAGTACGACATGTGCGGGTACTGAGAAGTGATCTGGGATCGTAGCTGTATTCAACTATCTACACTCCGTAATAGGTCTTCAAATTCCATCTTTCTTTGGCACTAAGATAAACAGAGCGGTCTATAGAGTTGAATTATACCCTAGTTTAACTATACACATTCATCCACTAACTGTCGTTCGTAATGTGTGAGACAAAAGTAGGGACAAAGATAGGGAGGATACTATACCAGGTTGTAAGAAAATAGAATAAAAAATATAATGCATTAATCTCAATGGTTCCTTCTTTAGAGCAACAGAATTCTTATGATAATTTCACATTTTCTAGCAATACTGGGGTGAGCTGTGTTAGTTTTGTGTTAACATCATCTTTACTTACAGGAACCTGACACAAACAAACTATCGTCTCTGATGACCATTCCAACTTGTTTGACTGATGCTTAGAATGTGGACAAATCTCAGCTAGATACGTCCTCTTCGACGAGATAAGGTCCTGTGCCAGCCTGCTGGCCAGTTGGAAGGACAAAATTCCATTTTCCTTCTCATGAAGTGTTGGTTCAAAGTAGATCATTTTCAGTCTTGTTGACTATGTTCCTGTTAGGCAGCTTGGAGGATCTTTCTGAGTGTCTCTATGTCATACATTGGTGAGTTTCACTTCTATAATTCTTAAACTATTTTCAAACACTTTGAGTTTAAACTCCATTTTTGTGTTCAGACTGATAGTATTCACTTACTGTCTTGAGTCCCTCTTGATATCTACGTCAGAGAGTAAAACATTCTCTGAATAAGAATGAAGCCCAAGTACCCGTTTTCTCGCGGATATGTTGGGGTAACTCAAAGAATTTCGTGGTTAACTTAATTCCTGATAGTCTACTGTATAAAGTCAACATAGGAACCATACTTGCTTATACAACTATTGTCCATTTATGTGGCATACATTCTGCCTTATGAAATTTGGCATAGTAGTAATAACCATGAGTTTTATTCACGGAATTTTAGGTGTTCAACTGTGAAGCATTCCGCACTGAAGGTCTTATATACTACTTGTAAGCTAAGTGACATTATACCTAAAACTTTTAAAGGCCGTCTAAAAACTCCACTTACATTACAGGCTCCAAAATTACATTCTTGTAGATATACCTCTGACAATTTTCTAATACATTTTGATTTGATTCTAGTTAGTTTCTGTTCCAACGTCTGCAAATACTTTTGCTGTTGTCCTATTATGTCTTCATCAAGATAATATCCCTGTGGACAGTTGCATTCCGACTCTCACCATCTGCACATTGGCTTCTAAGACTTGGTTTACAAGAAAAATTCTTTATCACTTCGTTGTAGATCCAAGTGCAAGTTGGCAGATGTTGGGCTGTTGCAGTGTGGCATGAGTTGGTCGGTCTGATGAAGGGTGGATTGTGTCTGGACTGGATGAGTAAGTGGTGCCATACTCTTCCACTCGTAAGCTTCCGTTGCCTAGAGCGTGGTTGAAGATGTCTGCATCCCCTTGTGTTGTGAATGTTTGTCCCACGGAAAGTGAGGACAAGCACCTGTGTCGTGACTTCTCTGCTTACAGTGAAAGAGTTCAGGTGGTGTAGGCCAAAATGAGAAATGGTGACATGAATACGTGAGCCGATATATCTCTGGGTGTCCGTTGGTTGTTCCTTCCTCGGGTTATCCAATGGAATATTGATGGCATGAGTGCGGTGAAGGACCAGATGGAACAATTACTTTACGTTTCCTAAATTCAGGTTGATACTTGCCATCCTCGTTGCTGCCTGACCATACACGCAAGAGGACGTCTCAGTGTTGCTCCCGTGATCTCAGTACATAGTGACAAAAAAAGTGGCTCCTGCACTTCGCTTAACTTGTTCCTTGTCCTGTGTGTTTGAGGTACTTCACCAAGGATTTCCTCCTTAAAAAGGGAGAATATAAGTTCATTTCATTTTGTCAGCTATATGATAGGGTTAGTTAAATAGTGAAAAAAAGTGAGGAAATAGAATAATTGAGGGATAAGATGAAGCTCTGTGTAGGATAAGCAAGTTTTCTTTCGGCAAAATCTATTGATATAGATCAGAGGGCATCCTTAATTTCAAGTAGGTTAGATAATTTTGGAGACAAAGTTTATAGATAGCTTTATCTTCCAACCTCCTGGAAAGACTTGTAAGGATGTCAGAATCTCCAGCCAGGGAGACTCCATCTCTAAATAGGTTCAGCGTGCTACAGGATGAACTACAGGATGATTTTAGGATCATTCTGGTAAGGAGATCCCTTGGTAGGAATCAGATCCAGGAGTTCTGTATCAAGAGAGAAGGGAGGGAGAAATTGTGCTTTCCTGGTTGTAAACTGGGTGATATTCTGGAAAAGTTTGACTACAATCTTAAAAGCTCTGGAGCAGACGATGTTTGTAGCCAAGGTGGGTATTAACAATATAAATTGTGGCAGGTCGTAATGAATCTTAACAAAACATAAGATCTCATATTGAACTTTATACAGAACAGAAGAAGTTTCGTTGTATCGGGGGGATTGCTCCTTAGTTTGACGTCAATTCCTCTGCCCTCAACAAGATGTTGGGGATGAACAGCAGATTTGAGGCTTTCTGTAGGGAGGAGGATAGAGTCTTTCTCATAGTCTTATGGGACCATTTCATTTGCTTCAGAAGCGTGTATGCCAGGGACGGTCTCCATTTAAATGAAACAGGATAGAGCCGTCTTGGCAGGGTGTTAGACGAGAATATCAGGCCCTTTTCAGTAAACTTAGATCAATTAGGTATTTAGAAGATGGGAATACGTAGAAGAGGAGGGGAGGGGGCGTTCAAATTAAGGAAAATGGCTGGCATGTAGAGGCGAAGGGTAGGTGGGGAGAATAATGAACACATTTGTTTGGTTTGAAAAGAGAAGAGAACAAGGAAGTTAGAGGAAAGTTCTTAGGTAGAGGCCATATTTCAGGTGGTCTTAGATAGGAAGAAGGCAGAGAATATGTCGGAATCTGTCAGTTGCCGCCTGATAGAGTCGAAGCGGATGGGAACAAAGACAAACTTTGGCAGGTACAAGCAAATTCACAAGTGGGGGGGGCAGGAAAACAGGAAGTTGGGGACTGGGTCGAAGCAGGTCAATCTATTATCAACCGAGTTTTAAACCCTCCTACTGATTTCAAAAGTGCTCAAAAGTCGCAAAAAAAAGATAACTTTAGACAAATGCTTTAAGTATCATTTCCACTGCTGCACACACACACACACACACACACACACACACACACACACACACACACACACACACACACACACACACGTGTCAATGACGAAAAGTCTAATTTACCTATCAGAATAATTCATATTGGCTTCAGAAGTGACAAAGGATGCGTGGATCAGGTGTTTGCTTTGAAGAATGTATGTGAGAAATATTTAGAACAAATGGATTTGTATGTGGCATCCATGGATCTGGAGAAGGCATATGATAAGGCTGATAGAAATGCTTTGTGGAAGGTCTTAAGAGTGTATGGTGTGGGAGGTAAGCTGCTAAAAGCAGTGAAAAGTTTTAATCAAGGATGTAAGGCATGTGTACGAGTAGGAAGAGAGGAGAGTGATTGGTTCCCGCGGAAGGTCGGTCTACGACAGGGGTATATGATGTCTCTACGGTTGTTTAATTTGTTTATGAATGGGGTGGTTAGGGAAGTAAATGCAAGAGTTTTGGAGAAAGGGGCGAGTATGCAGTTCTTTGGGGATGAGAGGGCCTGGGAAGTGAGTTAGTTGTTGTTAGCCAATAATACAGCACTGGTGGCTGATTCGAGTGAGAAACTGCAGAAGTTGGTGACTGAGTTTGGAAAAGTACGTGAAATGAGAAAGTTGAGAGCAAATGTGAAGAAGAGCAAGGTTATTAGGTTCAGCATGGTTGAGGGACGAGTTATTTGGGATGTAAGTTTGAATGGTGTAAAACTAGTGGAAGTGAAATGTTTTAGATATCTGGGAGTGGACTTAGCAGCGAATGGATGAACAGTTGGGTGGACTGTGGACTGACTGCCGTAACCAGAATTCGAACCTATGCGCTCGACCATGGGCGGCCCGTGAATACGTCACGATTCTTATCAATCATTTATCATTTTCATCATTATTGTCATCATTTTTATAGTTATCACTGATACATTTATATATAAAAGTACCATAAGTATAATCATTAGCCTCTTCGGTCGACCGTGAACCAAGCTTCGAGGTTTCAGTCATTTCCAGCCCCGGTCACTCCAGCACCTTCATGGCCGGACATATTCCACACGTACCTCTCCTCCATTACTTGGCTCCTACCCCCAGTACAGCCCTCCACTCCCCCGGCCCCCATCCCTATCACAGCCTTCCCCTCCCCTGACTCCCGCTCAGTGGTGAACTGTCTTGTTACTGTGGCCGTGGCGGCCAGACCGCCACCAAGTTTGGCTGTGGTGGCTGGTGCTAGACATAATCCATGATAAAAAAGAATGAAATAGTATTGTTTTCTAGGAAGTAACGAAGCTGAAAAGTGTATATATTTACGTTTTAGTCATATTCAACATTTCCACCTGTAAAGCCGTTTCAGAGTTATGCATTTCGGTCATATATATAGATAGATATGTAGAGGACCAGGTCATTGCTCCATTATGATATGATGTGTACACAAGCCTAGTGCCCCATTCTATGAGGTTCCTAAAACCCTGAGACTGTACTTAGCGTAGGAGTTGTATGATTACTACAGACTGAGAAGGTCCTCGACGAAACAGTTTTCCTTTCTTTCGATTGACTGTGTAAGGACTTGTTGTCGGAGTCAGATAACTCCTCATGTATCGATTTCATGAAAAGGTGCTCCAGTAGTCCGTCCCTGGTCTGTAGACACGACGGAAAATTGGCAAACGTAAGATGACAAACCCCCACGCACAGTTGCCAATAGTTCATCCATTTTCTTGACAGAATTTGAAATTGCTGGTTGCTAGGGTGAGACTTTATTAGGAAAAATATTTCACTTTTGAGAGAGAAGACTGTTCCGGCAATACTGGAATAATGGAGAGGGGAAATGGCGCGGTCAATGATCATTTTTCAGAACAATGCCATCCACCGTTCAGGGTGTGGTGGCCAGGGAGGGAGGGTGTGGTGTTGGTCAGGGAAGGTGTAGTTGCCAGAGAAGAAAGAGGTGGGGTGGGAAGGGTGGTATTGTGATCATGGTAAGGGAGGATGTGATGGCCAGTGAGGGAAGGAGTGGTGGTGAGAACGGAGGATGTGGTTACCTGCCACATGAGCTAGCAGGGGAGGGGCCAGAGCGCCCGAATCTCCGATACAGAGAGAGAACATGGTAAAGACAGCCCCCAGGCGGCCCATTGATCCGTATAAGGTTATGTTTCTTTAAACTTAAATCTAAATTTTGCTATCCTTTACCAAGTGGCTGAAGTAAGAATAAAACAGTAAGAAGGCTCTTTTCCCACTCTCTGGCAATAACAGCCGTCAGGAGAAGAGAAAGGAAGAAAGACCATTCATTGGTGACGTAAAGCTGTGTGGAAATTAACAGGATAGAACGAACAGGGAAATTCTACTATAAAATCCCTGGCCCGTTTCAATATATTCTTAGTGTCTGAAATGATTAAAAGTAATTTATGAGTATGTATGTATGTATGTATCGTTTTCCACCGTGTTCAGTCTATAGATATCAGAATTGATGAAAAGTATGTATGACCAGTTTTTGGATGAATTTACGTTGCTGGTAATCTATTCCAGTGCACAACATAATCACATGTAAAAAACTTTTTCCTTCGTCAGTATAACGTTTTAAAGCTAAGTTTATTCAATTTGTCCTATAACTGAATTTTCTTGTTTTTGAAATACCTAGATCTTCTTCATCTAGGTTGCTGAATTTATTAAAAAGAAATGCAAATCTTGTATGAAGTCATGGCGAAATTTACGCTTTTTACGAGAAACGATCTTATCTTAGACCCTCCTCACACTCCAGGTTTCTAACAGATGGAATCAGTTTCGTTGTCCGTCTTTATACTTGTTCGAGATTTTTCCTCACCTTTCTTGTGATTTGGGGACCAAAACTTGACTACTTATTCAAGGTGTGGTCTTACCTCGGATTGCCACTTATAACAAATCTAAGATCCTTCTCTTCGTTTATTTTAGTTGGCGAGTTTCCAATCTGTATGCAGAAGGTCGAGGAGGGGAAGGTCACACATGGTGACGGCCTCTGACCTCTCATATGGGGAGGGAGGGGGTGTATGTGTTATTAGAAGCCATACTGCTGGTCATCCTGCAATATCTGTTAGTGACATCATATCACTGTGTGTGGATGGGAGTTAGGTGATGGTGGAGGAGAAAGTAAGGTACGGTTTGCCAGAGTGATGAACCAGATCGCTGTGTCAAGGATTCTCTTGTTCAAAATCCATCTTTACTACGCTCTCAAATTTTGCCTGCCATGAGTTTTTTCAAGTCGCTTGAGGGAAGGAGTAATAACGGCAGCACGAAGCTTTCAGGGTTGCAGTAAATAACACCGACCCCATCCATATTCCCGACCGCTGTGACCACTCTTAATGTTCCGGATCTACCTTTCACCTCTGACCCTTCACGTTGTAGCTACACAATCACGCCTCCAGTTGGTTCATCTGATCACACGATGTATCTGTTGCACCAGCACTTCCCCTCCACCAGCTCCTTCTAAAAGAAAAAATGGACCCCTCAACAAACCTGGGTGTAATGACTTGCAATTTTTTCTGACTTTCCTTTGGTAAATTATGTCTCTCATGTGACGATTCTGTCTCCGAGAAACGCATAGCATCTGGGGTGGCTCAAGCGATGCGTCCTTTCTCGACAGAGTTGAATCAAAGCGGTCTGACTTATCAACTTACCCAAGCTAACTTGAAAACCTGACCCACTTACTTTGGTTTTTGCTCCCTAGAGCTGGCTGCTTGTGTGCCCCCACCACTAGTTAGACTTCGCAGTACTCGGCAAGCTGCTGTGTCACATGGTTACTGCGTAGTCGTTAGCAACTAAGGAGTGGGCCGTTTTGATATGCTTCTTTCCTTACACCTCGAAGCTTTGGAACTGTCTGCCCTCGCATGTCTTATCCAATATCTATGATCTAGTACTTTTTGAAAGATAAACTTTTCATTTCCTTAGAAATTTGAAAACATTTTCCTCTGTCTCTCTATTTTTGTCCGTGGCTGTTTTTAAAACAGGCATTCCCAGTCAGCAGTCTCTTTTCAGCACACAGATCCACTAGCTCTTGACCTTTTCCATTCACAACACTGAATACCCCATGCGCAGGAATTATAACGTCAACTGCCACATTATTCACCATCGCATTAAGATCACACATCACTAATACCCGATCTTGTGCACCAAAACTGCTGACTCGCTCACCCAGCTGCTCCCAAAACACGAATATAATAGTACATACGAGCGAGCAATGTGGCAGTAGAGGGTATAATCGGTGTACATGGGGTGTTCAGAGTTGTAAATAGAAATGATGAAGAGCTTGTGGATTTGTTTGCTGAAAAAAGACTGGTGATTGGGAATACCTGCTTTAAGAAAGAAAGAAAAAAAAGAAGAAAAATATATATATATATATATATATATATATATATATATATATATATATATATATATATATATATATATATATTAATTGACAGGCGCGTAAAAGAGAGACTGGATATTAATGTGCTGAGAGGGGCAGCTGGAGGGATGTCTAATCACTATCTCGTGGAGGCGAAGGTGAAGATTAGTAGAGGTTTCCAGAAGAGAAAATTTTGGGGAGAAGAGAGTGGTGAGAATGAGTGAGCTTGGAAAAGAGACTTGTGTAAGGAAGTACCAGGAGAGATTGAGTGTAGAATGGCAAAAGGTGAGAGCAAATGACGTAAGGGGAGTAGGGGAGGAATGGGATGTATTTAGGGAAGTACTGATGGCTTGCGCAAAAGATGGGAGGTGGCCAGATCAGAAAGGGTAGTGAGTAGTGGGATGAAGAGGTAAAGTTGTTAGTTAAAGAGAAAAGAGAGGCCTTTGGACGATACGTGCAAGGGAGGAGTGCAAATGACTGGGAGATGTATTAAGAAAAGCGGCAGGAGGACAAAAGAAAGGTGCAAGGATTGAAAAAGAGGGCAAATGAGACTTGAGGTGAGAGAGTATCATTAAACTTTCGGGAAACTATATAGATCTTTTGGAAAGAGGTGGATAATTTACGTAAGAAAAGAGAACAAATGGGAACATCGGTGAAGAAGGCAAGAGGGGAAGCACTAACAAGTAGTGGTAAAGTGAGAAGGAGACGGAGTGAGTATTTTGAAAGTTTTTTTAATGTGTTTAACGATATAGCGGCAGATATAGGATGCTTTGGTCGGGGTGGTGGGCAAAGTGAGAGGATCAGGGAGAATGGTTTGGTTAAGAGAGAAGAGGTAGTGAAAGCTGTGCGGAAGAAGAAATTCGGCAAGACGGCGGGTTTGGATGGTATTACAGTAGAATTTATTAAAAAAAAAGGGGTGTATGTATGTATGGATCATGGTGAAGTGCATGATGATTGGCGGAATGCATGCATAGTGCCATTGTACAAAGGCAAAGGGGATAAAGGTGAGTGTTCAAACTACAGAGGTATAAGTTCGTTGAGTATTCCTGGAAAATTATATGGGAGGGTATTGATTGAGAGGGTCAGGGCATGTACAGAGCATCAGATTGGGGAAGAGCAGAGTGGTTTCAGAAGTGGTAGCGGATATAAGGATAAGGTGCTTGCTTTGAAGAATGTGTGTGTGTGTGGAATACTTAGAAAAACATAGGGATTTGTTTGTAGCATTTCTGGACCTGGAGAAGGCATATAATTGGGTTGCTAGAGATGCTTTGTAGAAGGTATTAAGAGTTTATGATGTTGGAGGTAAGGTGCTAGAAGCAGTGAAAAGTTTTTACCAAGGATGTAAGACATGTGCACGTGTAGGAAGAGTAGAGAGCGATTTGTTCCCAGTAAATGTCAGTTGGCGGCAGGGGTGCATGATGTTCCCATGGTTGTTTAATTTGCTAATGGATGAGGTGGTTTGGGAGGGAAATGCAAGAATCATGGAGAGAGAGGTAAGTATGCAGTCTGTTGGGGATGAGAGGGCTTGGGAAGTGAGTCAGTTGTTGTTCGATGATGATACAGCTCTGGTGGTTGCTTCGAGTGTGAAACTGCAGAAGTTGGTGACTGAGTTTTGAAAAGTGCGTGAAAGGAGAAAGGTGAGAGTAAATGTGACTAAGAGCAATGATATTAGGTACAGTAGGGTTGAGGGTCAAGTTAACTGGGATGTAAGTTTGAATGGAGAAAAACTGGTGGAAGTGAAGTGTTTTAGATATCTGGGAGTGTACTTAGCAGCGGATGAAACCATGGAAGCGGAAGTGAATCACAGGGTGGAGGAGGGGTATTCCACTGCAATACCATCCAAATCCGCCGCCTTGCCGGCTTTCATTTTCCGTAAAGCTTTCACTACCTCTTCTCTGTTTACCAAACAATTCTCCCTAACCTTCTCACTTCGCACACCATCCCGATCAAAACACCCTATATCTACCACTCTATCATCAAACACATTCAACAAACCATCAAAATACTCACTCCATCTCACTTCATCATTACTTGTTATCACCTCCCCATTTGCCCCTTCACCGATGTTCTCATTTGTTCTCTTGTCTTACGCACTTTATTTACCTCCTTCCAATCTTTTCATTCTCCCTAAATTTTTATGATACTCTCCCACCCCAACTCTCATTTACCCTTTTTCCACCTCTTGCACCTTTCTCTTGATCTGCCGCTCTCTTATATACATCTCCCAGTTATTTGCACTACTTCCCTGCAAAAATTGTCCAAACGCCTCTCTCTTCTCTTTCATTAACAATCTTACTTCTTCTTCCCACCACTCACTACCCTTTCTAATCTGCCCACCTCTCACCGTTCTCATGCCACAGGCATCTTTTGCGCTAGCAATCACTGCTTCCTTAAATACATTCCATTCATCCCCCACACCCCTCACGTCATCTGCTCTCACCTTTTGCCATTAAACACTCAATCTTTCCTGGTACTTCCTCGCACAACTCTCCTTTCCAAGTTCACTTACTCTCATCACTCTCTTCACCCCAGCATTCTCTCTTCTCTGAAAACCTCTACAAATCTTCACCTTCGCCTTCACAAGATAATGATCAGACATCCCTGCAGTTGCCACTCTCAGAAGAATCCAAAGGTATCTCTTTTACACGCTTATCAATTAATACGTAATCCAATAACGCCCTTTGACCATCTCTCCTACTCATATGTATACCGATGTATATATATCTCTTTTTAAACCAGGTATTCCCAATCACCAGTCCTTTTTCAGCACACAAATCCACAAGCTCTTCACCATTTCCATTTACAACACTGAACACCTCATGCACACAAATTATACCCTCAACTGCCTCATTACTCACCCTCGCATTCAAATAATCAAAGCTGCTGACACACTCACTCAGGTGCTCCCAAAGTACTTGCCTCTCATTATCTTTCTTCTCATGACCAGTTTTATCCACACCAATCTAGAATATACTTTCTTACACTCTATCACATACTCCCACAACTCTTGCTTCAGGAGTGGTGCTCCTCCTTCCTTTGCTCTTGTCCTCTCTCCAACCCCTGACTTTACTCCCAAAACATTCCCAAACTACTCTTCCCCTTTACCATTGAGCTTCGTTTCACTCAGAGCCAAAACATCCAGGTTCCTTTCCTCAAACATACTACCTATCTCTCTTTTCTTCTGACCTTGGTTACATTCACAGACATTCAGACACCTCAATCTGAGCCTTCGAGGAGGATGAGCACTCCCCGATTGACTCCTTCTTCTGTTTCTCCTTTTGGAAATTTAAGTACAAGGAGGAGGTGGGGGCTCCTGCGTTGATATGATTCACACTATTTGTAATGTATAATACACAATACACATGTTTCGTGGAGACTATCTGTCTCATCAGATACAAACAGTTCATAAAGTTACAAATCTCAACACAAGCACAAATGATTCCACATTATATTAGAGAAGTGGGGTGGGTGGGGGTTGGGGGTGAGGGTTGGGGGTAGGGGGTTTTTTGTGGTTAAGGAGAGTTGTGTGGGGGTAGTTGGCTTGGGGAGCGAGATATGTTTTCTACTACATTTTTAATATCATCTTGTATTGATGATTCTCTTATAAGGTTTATTTGATAATATAATGTGTTTTAAAGTTATCTAGGGACACTTCAGGTTATAATATTAGCAATTAAGACAGATTCAATGACACTACAGGTAGTATATTCCGATGAGGGTACAACGTAATTGGGTTGTTAAGGTCTACAAGGTGATCATTTTCTTGACAATGTTTAGCAATAACATTACTTTGATCACCTCTGCGTACTGAATGACTGTGACGATAGTTTCTGTGTTACCTGGCTGGCCAATGTATACATTTTTACATGACTTACATTTGTCGGCGTAAACACTCACAGTTTTCTGATGATTTAGCCTATTTTTGATGATGGACATACTGATGGTGTGTTTATGTTGGGAAACAACATCATAAGCAAATGCCAACATGTGAGTGGAAGTGTCACAGGGTGAGGAAGGGGGCAAAGGTTCTGGCAGCGATGTGTGGATGTGTGGAAGGAGAGACCGTTATCTGGGAGGGCAAAAATAGGTATATTTAAAGGTATTGTAGTTCCAGCAATATTATATGGATGCAAGGCATGGGCTATAGATATGGTTGTGTCGGGGTGGAGTAGATGAGTTGGAAATGAAATGCTTGAAGACAATATGTGGTGTGAGGTGGTTTGATGGAATAAGTAATGAAAGGGTAAGAGAGATGTGTGGAAATAGAAAGAGTGTAGTTGAGAGAGGAGAAGAGAGTGAGTTGAAATGGTTTAGACATATGGAGAGAATGAGCGAGGAAAGATTGACAAAGCGGATACATATGTCAGAAGTGGAAGGAACAAAGAGAGAAGAGAGCTCAAATTTGAAGAGGAAGGATGGAGTGAAAAAGTTTTTAGTGATCGTGGCCTGAACATACAGGAGTTAAAGGCGGGCATGGAATAGAGTGAACTGGAACGTGTGGTATACAGGAGTCAACGTACTGTTAATGGACTGAACCAGGGCTTGTGAAGCGTTTGGGCTAAAGTATGGAAAGATCAATGGGGCATTTTTCTAATCCTCTTTTCTCCAAGATGACGTCTTCATCGAACTCCTGGTTTAATCGTTCCTGTTCTAAGGCCATTCAAGCAAGGGATCAGGCATATCGGGCTTGGAAAAACTCTACTTCCTCTGGCTCTAATTCAGCTTTTATCATTGCCCGTAATCGCTGCAAGCACATTATCCGTGAAGCAAAGCGTTTCTATATACTAAGGAAGTGTGATAACCTCTCCTCGTCATCCACTGATAGGTCTTTCTGGTTTTTAGCTAAGGGCATCTCTAACAACGTCTGTCGCTTTACCTTTCCTTCACTTTTTCGTTCTGACGGTACTATAGCTGTCTCTCCCGTAGACAAGCAACTCCCTTTGGTTTCCGTTTCTCTTGTAGCTCCACTTTGGATGACTAACATTTCTTCACCCCTGATGCTTCTCTTACTAATCCTATGCCCCTTCATGTAATCTCTTTTTGGACTGTCGAAAGATGATAAAAACATGAATAAATTAAGTCCAGTGGCACTAGGAAGAGTAAAGCTTAACGACATAACCACAGAAGTAACAAAATAGCAACAAGTAGAGATACAGAATCCAGGGTCACTCATCAACATCAAGAGGTTTGATCGTACATAAACAAGATATCCCCACAAGGAAAGCGGCCCTAATCAGTTTGCATATATTCTAGCTCCTTCAGGTAACCATAAGATTACTTGTAGTCAGGGCCATGAGAATATCTGTCCTAACGTATTCACACATACCAACGTTCCTCACCTCCAAGTAACGCATACAAGTAACAGAGGATACAAGATAAGGCTCTGCGACTCGTCACTGATAAAGAATACCCCAACATTGAAAGCACAGTGGATCAGCAAGGAAGATTGAAGATTAAACCAATCTGTTCATATCCATATGAAGCAGCCCAGAAAATATAGCACTGACTTGAAGACAACAGTACAGACATGGAACACCTTTGGTCCTTTCAAAGGTTCAAAACATCCATCGATGTACAGATTGAACAATGTTTAATTAAGCTTAACGAATCTTTGAAAAGCCAAAATATACATTAATGCATATATACATTAATGCATACACACTCCCAGGGGATATACAGATAAGGCACCAAAAACACGCTTCTAGAAATTCACCAACATACATGCGACTGGAAACACTTCAGTCCTCTCTTCTGTTTCAAACTATCTTTTCCCTTGTTCTTCCCTAACTGTCTTATTAAGGAGAGAGAGAGAGAGAGAGAGAGAGAGAGAGAGAGAGAGAGAGAGAGAGAGAGAGAGAGAGAGAGAGAGAGAGAGAGAGAGAGAGAGCTATGCCAATTGGCAATTTCATGTAGTTCGGTCCATAACATTACATGCCATATGGTAAGTCTTACATGTGCGCGGTAATGATATTAAACAACATATATAAAGTCTACTTGATTACGTGACTCAGTGTGGGCTCACAGTGGTCACCAGGTAGGCTTCATACTGTGACGATAAAAACAAACTTCCTGGAAATGACAGAACAATATACTGGAGGACATGTGTAGACAACGACCTTATTACTAACTGTGTCAGTTCCATTTCCCGGGGGTCTGTATCTGGGGTTGTGTACTCAAAGTTTAATTAAGGTTGCGGTACACACAGTCGCCTTGTTAACTTGCTGCTGCCCAGCCACGGTGTACGGGTCAGACTGCCCGCCTCCTGGCCCAGAGTAATGTAGTTTATAATTATTGTGAAATACTTTCCATATTTGGTTACCTTCTGCACTGAAAGATAATGAAAGAAGAATATTCGAAAGTAAGGATTCTGCTAATTTGTTTTATCATTTTAATATAAAAAGCTTTCTTCTGTCCTTATATATATATATATATATATATATATATATATATATATATATATATATATATATATATATATATATATATATATATATATATATATATATATATATATATATATATATATTGGGGAAGAGCAGTGTGGTTTCAGAAGTGGTAGAGGATGTGTGGATCAGGTATTTGCTTTGAAGAATGTATGTGAGAAATACTTAGAAAAGCAAATGATTTGTATGTAGCATTTATGGATCTGGAGAAGGCATATGATAGAGTTGATAGAGATGCTCTGTGGAATGTATTAAGAATATATGGCGTGGGAGGCAAGTTGTTAGAAGCATTGAAAAGTTTTTATCGAGGATGTAAGGCATTTGTACGTGTAGGAAGAGAGGAAAGTGATTGGTTCTCAGTGAATGTAGGTTTGCGGCAGGGGTGTGTGATGTCTCCATGGTTGTTTAATTTGTTTATGGATGGGGTTGTTAGGGAGGTGAATGCAAGAGTTTTGGAAAGAGGGGCAAGTATGAAGTCTGTTGTGGATGAGAGAGCTTGGGAAGTGAGGCAGTTGTTGTTCGCTGATGATACAGCGTTGGTGGCTGATTCATGTGAGAAACTGCAGAAGCTGGTGACTGAGTTTGGTAAAGTGTGTGAAAGAAGAAAGTTAAGAGTAAATGTGAATAAGAGCAAGGTTATTAGGTACAGTAGGGTTGAGGGTCAAGTCAATTGGGAGGTAAGTTTGAATGGAGAAAAACTGGAGGAAGTAAAGTGTTTTAGATATCTGGGAGTGGATCTGGCAGCGGATGGAACCATGGAAGCGGAAGTGAATCATAGGGTGGGGGAGGGGGCGAAAATCCTGGGAGCCTTGAAGAATGTGTGGAAGTCGAGAACATTATCTCGGAAAGCAAAAATGGGTATGTTTGAAGGAATAGTAGTTCCAACAATGTTGTATGGTTGCGAGGCGTGGGCTATGGATAGAGTTGTGCGCAGGAGGGTGGATGTGCTGGAAATGAGATGTTTGAGGACAATGTGTGGTGTGAGGTGGTTTGATCGAGTAGGTAATGTAAGGGTAAGAGAGATGTGTGGAAATAAAAAGAGCGTGGTTGAGAGAGCAGAAGAGGGTGTTTTGAAATGGTTTGGGCACATGGAGAGAATGAGTGAGGAAAGATTGACCAAGAGGATATATGTGTCGGAGGTGGAGGGAACGAGGAGAAGTGGGAGACCAAATTGGAGGTGGAAAGATGGAGTGAAAAAGATTTTGTGTGATCGGGGCCTGAACATGCAGGAGGGTGAAAGGCGTGCAAGGAATAGAGTGAATTGGATCGATGTGGTATACCGGGGTTGACGTGCTGTCAGTGGATTGAATCAGGGCATATGAAGCGTCTGGGGTAAACCATGGAAAGTTGTGTGGGGCCTGGATGTGGAAAGGGAGCTGTGGTTTCGGGCATTATTGTATGACAGGTAGAGACTGAGTGTGAACGAATGGGGCCTTTGTTGTCTTTTCCTACTGCTACCTCGCACACATGAGGGGGGAGGGGGATGGTATTCCATGTGTGGCGAGGTGGCGATGGGAATGAATAAAGGCAGACAGTGTGAATTGTGTGCATGGGTATATATGTATGTGTCTGTGTGTGTATATATATGTGTACATTGAGATGTATAGGTATGTATATTTGCGTGTGTGGACGTGTATGTATATACATTGTGTATGGGGGTGGGTTGGGCCATTTCTTTCGTCTGTTTCTTTGCGCTACCTCGCAAACGCGAGAGACAGCGACAAAGCAAATAAATGAATATGAATATATATATATATATATATATATATATATATATATATATATATATATATATACATATATATATACATATATATATATATATATATATATATACATATATATATATATATATATATGTATATATATATATATATATATATATATATATATATATATATATATATATATATATATATATATATATATATATATATATATATATACATATATATATATATATATATATATGTATATATATATATATATATATGTATATGTATATATATATATATATGTATTTTATCCCTGGGGATAGGGGAGAAAGAATACTTCCCACGTATTCCCTGCGTGTCGTAGAAGGCGACTAAAAGGGGAGGGAGCGGGGGGCTGGAAATCCTCCCCTCTCGTTTTTTTTTTTTTAATTTTCCAAAAGAAGGAACAGAGAATTGGGCCAGGTGAGGGTATTCCCTCAAGGCCCAGTCCTCTGTTCTTAACGCTACCTCGCTAATGCGGGAAATGGCGAATGGTTTGAAAGAAAAAATATATATATATATATATATATATATATATATATATATATATATATATATATATATATATATATATATATATATATATATTCTTCCTATGAGTCCACGGGGAAAATGTGCACTTTCGTGTAATAATCACAGCATCAGGGGAGACACAGGAGAGAAATGTAACAGTCAGTTGATATACATCGAAGAGACGAAGCTAGGACGCCATTTGGTAAACATGCGATTGTCCAAGACAGGTAACGAGAGTTCATAAACTTCTCATTTTACAAATTTTATCAACAATAAAGTTATCTAATTTGTACAGACCATCACTAATATTAAGATTATAATTCTTTGTGTATTCAATAATAGAAAATTTAATGATATTTCTCGTGGTAATAGAGTTAGAGTTAATAACTGAGATGGCATTACTCCAGTCAATACAATGATCATAGTTTTTAACGTGATTAAACAAGGCATTTGATTCTTGTCCCGTTCTTATACTATATTCATGTTGCTTAAGTCTAACAGAAAGATCCTTACTAGTCTGCCCAACATAAAACTTATCTCAATTTCTACATGGCACTTTATAGATGCATCCAGGAGAATTTTCTGGTGAGCTCCTGATTAAGATATTCTTTATAGTATTATTGTTGCTAAAGGCAACATTTACATTAAAGGATTTAAGCAAAAGGTCACAGTGGTGTGCTTGATCTAGTATATGTATAAAACCACAAGGGAAATGAAACACGATAAGTTCCCAAGTACATCTTCCTGCAATGATCACATCATCAGGGGAGATACAAGAATGAGATAGAAGACGTAGAACAGTCAGTTGATATACAAGGAAGAGACGTAGCTAAGACGTTATTCGTAAACAAGCGTTACCCAATGGTGGTGTTCGGGTTTGTTGTCCTGTCAGAAAATTTTCTTTATCAAGGCAAGAAAGGGAACTATTGAAAGTTTTCTTTCTTCGACAAAGCTTTCAGTAATATCAACGATACAATTCTTTGTGCATTCAATGATAGAAGACTCATGATATTTCTCGTGATTAAAGGAATAACAGTTGATAACTGAATTGCCGTTACTCCAGGCAGTACAATCGTCATAATCTTTAACATGATCAAACAAAGCATTAGATTCTTGTTCTGTTCTTATACTATATTTATGTTGCTTAAGTCTAACATAAACATCCTTGCCAGTCTACCCAACATATAACATTACAATCTTTACAGTTTTCTGTAAACACAGCCCGCAGAAGTTTCTGGCAAGTTTTTGAATATCTTTATAGTATTCTATTTGCTGAATGCTACATTTACATTAAAAAGGGTTTAAGCAACCGGAAAAGTTATGTAAAATTATCACTAAAAGGAAGATTTAAAAGATTCTTGGTATCAAGGAAAGGTTTGGGTTTAACTCTATGAAATGTTTTCTTTCCCAATTTAAGAGATTTATCAATGAAAGATCTAAGATAATTTAACTTGAATCCAGTATAATATATCTTCTCAAACTCATCATTAATGAATTCCGGACTGCATATACGTAATGCCCTAAGGAACATCGACTGGAATGATAATGATTTAACTCTGTCATGTTGAGCTGAGTAATGATGAATATATGAACAATCATTAGTGGATTTTCTATACATGCCATACTTAAGCATGGTTCTATCCCTATGGATCTTGCAGACTAAAATGGAAGCATACAATCATATTTCACGTTCACAGTAAAGTTGAGAGAAGGTACTAAATTGTTAAGTAAAGGGAGAAAGGTCTGTAATTTTTGGTTCTTTTAGTTCTCGCTTTAAGTGATAATCTTACGTTACTTCTAAGGTTAATCAAATCCTTTAATGTAAATGTAGAGTTCAACAATAACAATACTATAAAGAATATCTTAATCAAAATTTCATCAGATAATTCTGCAGGCTGTGTTTACAGAATACCTTGTAAAATGTTTAATATGTTTTATGTTGGGCAGACTGGTGAGGATCTTTATGCTAGACATAAGCAACATAAATATAACAGCAAAACATATCACCTCGCTGGTAGTCACTACATCACCATCACTGGAATGTTGGATGTTTATACCTCTCATCCCCTTGGTCAGCACGTCACCATCACACGGATGTTAGGTGTCAATACATCCCAAAACCTTGGTCAATACATCACCATCACCGGGATGTTGGATGTCAATACATCTCATCACCCTGGTGGTCATTAGTTCATGACCATCACACGGATGATGTATGTCAATACATCACATCACCTTGGTGGTGGTCAGTACATCACCATCAAACGGATGTTGGATGTCAATACATCTCAGTATGATTCAAATACATTTCTTTCACTGAAACAATTTGATTTATCTATGATCTTAGCTCCTTCCTAGTCGATATGGTGATGAAAGGCAGCTTTGTGTTGAAATATGCCGTTGCTCTGTTGGGCTACCCTAGCACTACACTTATGTTGTGAGATCCTAGTCTCCAAATCTCTCTCCGATTGTCCAATGTAAGATAGGTCACAGTCTTTACATGGGGCTTCGTGAACGATACCTTTATCATTAGATGGGATATTTTTGGTAAGGGCTTTCTTGATGGTGTTGTCATATTTGATCTTTGTTTCAGATGGAAAAACAATCATGTTAAGACAGTGAAATGATCCTTAGTGTATCATACGGAGCACTTTTCAAAGAAAATAGGAACTCTGTCCCACTTATGTTTGTTAAAGCTTTTGAAAAATCAAAGAAAGATGATACTACATGTAACAAAAGCTGACAAAAGTAGTACTTTAGTAATTATAAACAAATGTGATTATAAAGAAAAGTGTACGATCTCCTACGTGATACTAATACATACTGTGAACCAAGCAGGGATCCATCGGAAAAACAAAGTAGAAAATTCCATAAAGAGATAAAGAATTTGTTAAAAGGCAAGGAAGATCTGATCAAACAATTTTCAACACAGAACTCATCAACACCATACATGTACGGCTTAATCAAAACCCACAAACCAAACAATCCCCTAAGGCCAATTATAAGGTCGATAGGTTCTGTTACATATAAGCTTTTTGTGTCTCTTTTTGTGGGCACCATTTCAGATTCATTCGTAGAAAACAGCAAGGATCTGGTTAGAAAGCTGAAATCCGTAAATATAAAATAACTTTATATATCAGTGAGTTCTGACGTGAAATCACAGTTCACTGTCGTCCCGGTAAGTGATGTGTTATCTTTCCTCCCCAAGATCTTGGGAAGCAGCAACATTGAGGGATTCCCCGGTAAGAAGATAATTAAACTAACAAGATTGTGTTTAGATAATTCATGTTTTGTGTTTGAGGGCAAACGTTATACACAACAATTCGGTATGGCCATGGGTGATCCCCTCTCCCCTGTATTGGGAAATATGTACATAGAGTATTTTGAGAGCCATTTGCTAAACACAATAAAGGAACAAAACCTAGTTTGGCTCCGATATGTGGACGACGTCCTTTGCTTTTGGCCTAATTATCTACCCATTGAGGACTTTCTACATAAGTTACACTCGTTAGCTCATAAAGTCGAAATTAATAATAAGTTAATCTTTTTTGTATGTAGAGGTCATCAGAGATAAAGGTATCGTGAAAACTAAGGTTTACAGAAAACTTACAAATATACTGTCTTATATCCACTATCATTCAAATCATCATAATAAGAAAAAAAGATCGGTTTCCATATCTATGTACCTGAGAGAATATAGGATTTTAGATCATGAATTTTTATATGATGAACTAAAAATGATTCAGTACATTGGACAGAAACTAAGATACCCAATAGATATACTTAAGCAGTGTCATAATACAGTAAGGAAACGTTTCTATGTTGACCAAAATGATAAGCCGGAACATGAAAGTTACCAAAGAACTCTTGTTCTTCCCTTCCACGAGAATTTTCTCGAATGTGTTCACATTCTGAAAAAGCTTAATGTACAAGTAGTGTACAAATATGGCAACACCATCAAGAACACCCTCATCAAAACAGCCCATCAAATAATAAAAGTATTGTTTATAAAGTCCCATGTAAAAACTAACCAAGGCTTTTGAGGAAAGATTTGGAGACAAGGATCTCGCAACATAAGTATAGTGCTGGGATAGTTCAACCGTCGAGCAGCAGTTCATTTCAACATAAAGCTGCCTTTGATCAGCATGTCGACTGGGGAGGAGCTACGACCACTGGTAGATCAAACTGTTTCAGTGAAAGAAATGTAACTGAATCGTGTTTGATCTCTGGCACATTTGATCATGATGTAAATATGTCTTTTGGTCATTTAGAATATGACACATTGTTAATTACAATAATTATTAAGAAATATCCACGAGAATAACCCTGTCCACACACAATGTAAGGAGAGGAAGGTCAGATGTCAGGTCACATAACTAGTGCCCACCTACACTCCACGGGGATCATGATGCCCCGCTTCACTGCTCCCTCTGTGCTTTTAAGGACTTCGGTAGCTGTATCTCCCTTACTATATCTGAGGATGTATTAAACAGAGGTACGCACCGTTTTATTCTTTATCTTCTCTTTCCAGTGGTGATTGTCGCAAATATCTATTTTCTTGCGCTACCTCGCCAACGTGGGAAACGGCGACAAAGCAAAATAAATAAAAATAAATAAATAAATAAATAAATAGATAGATGAATATATATATATATATATATATATATATATATATATATATATATATATATATATATATATATATATATATATATATATATATTTTTTTTTTTTTTTTTTTTTTTTTATACTTTGTCGCCGTCTCCCGCGTTTGCGAGGTAGCGCAAGGAAACAGACGAAAGAAATGGCCCCCCCCCCATACACATGTACATACACACGTCCACACACGCAAATATACATACCTACACAGCTTTCCATGGTTTACCCCAGACGCTTCACATGCCTTGCTTCAATCCACTGACAGCACGTCAACCCCTGTATACCACATGACTCCAATTCACTCTATTTCTTGCCCTCCTTTCACCCTCCTGCATGTTCAGGCCCCGATCACACAAAATCTTTTTCACTCCATCTTTCCACCTCCAATTTGGTCTCCCTCTTCTCCTCGTTCCCTCCACCTCCGACACATATATCCTCTTGGTCAATCTCTCCTCACTCATTCTCTCCATGTGCCCAAACCATTTCAAAACACCCTCTTCTGCTCTCTCAACCACGCTCTTTTTATTTCCACACATCTCTCTTACCCTTACGTCACTTACTCGATCAAACCACCTCACACCACACATTGTCCTCAAACATACAGTCACCCCCTTTTTTAATAAATTCCACTGCAATACCATCCAAACCTGCTGCCTTGCCGGCTTTCATCTTCCGCAAAGCTTTTACTACCTCTTCTCTGTTTACCAAATCATTTTCCCTAACCCTCTCACTTTGCACACCACCTCGACCAAAACACCCTATATCTGCCACTCTGTCATCAGACACATTCAACAAACCTTCAAAATACTCATTCCATCTCCTTCTCACATCACCGCTACTTGTTATCACCTCCCCATTTACGCCCCATTATCCCTGGGGATAGGGGTGAAAGAATACTTCCCACGTATTCCTCGCGTGTCGTAGAAAGCGACTAGAGGGGACGGGAGCGGGGGGCCGGAAATCCTCCCCTCCTTGTATTAACTTTCTAAAATGGGAAACAGAAGAAGGAGTCACGCGGGGAGTGATCATCCTCCTCGAAGGCTCAGAGTGGGGTGCCTAAATGTGTGTGGATGTAACCAAGATGTGAAAAAAGGAGAGATAGGTAGTATGTTTGAGGAAAGGAACCTGGATGTTTTGGCTCTGAGTGAAACGAAGCTCAAGGGTAAAGGGGAAGAGTGGTTTGGAAATGTCTGGGGAGTGAAGTCAGGGGTTAGTGAGAGGACAAGAGCAAGGGAAGGAGTAGCAATACTCCTGAAACAGGAGTTGTGGGAGTATGTGATAGAATGTAAGAAAGTAAATTCTCGATTAATATGGGTAAAATTGAAAGTTGATGGAGAGAGGTGGGTGATTATTGGTGCATATGCACCTGGGCATGAGAAGAAAGATCATGAGAGGCAAGTGTTTTGGGAGCAGCTAAATGAGTGTGTTAGCGGTTTTGATGCACGAGACCGGGTTATAGTGATGGGTGATTTGAATGCAAAGGTGAGTAATGTGGCAGTTGAGGGAATAATTGGTATGCATGGGGTGTTCAGTGTTGTAAATGGAAATGGTGAAGAGCTTGTAGATTTATGTGCTGAAAAAGGACTGATGATTGGGAATACCTGGTTTAAAAAGCGAGATATACATAAGTATACTTATGTAAGTAGGAGAGATGGCCAGAGAGCGTTATTGGATTACGTGTTAATTGACAGGCGTGCGAAAGAGAGACTTTTGGATGTTAATGTGCTGAGAGGTGCAACTGGAGGGATGTCTGATCATTATCTTGTGGAGGCTAAGGTGAAGATTAGTATGGGTTTTCAGAAAAGAGGAGTGAATGTTGGGGTGAAGAAGGTGGTGAGAGTAAGTGAGCTTGGGAAGGAGACCTGTGTGGGGAAGTACCAGGAGAGACTGTGTACAGAATGGAAAAAGGTGAGAACAATGGAAGTAAGGGGAGTGGGGGAGGAATGGGATGTATTTAGGGAATCAGTGATGGATTGCGCAAAAGATGCTTGTGGCATGAGAAGAGTGGGAGGTGGGCTGTTTAGAAAGGGTAGTGAGTGGTGGGATGAAGAAGTAAGAGTATTAGTGAAAGAGAAGAGAGAGGCATTTGGACGATTTTTGCAGGGAAAAAATGCAATTGAGTGGGAGAAGTATAAAAGAAAGAGACAGGAGGTCAAGAGAAAGGTGCAAGAGGTGAAAAAAAGGGCAAATGAGAGTTGGGGTGAGAGACTATCAGTAAATTTTAGGGAAAATAAAAAGATGTTCTGGAAGGAGGTAAATAGGGTGCGTAAGACAAGGGAGCAAATGGGATATATATATATATATATATATATATATATATATATATATATATATATATATATATATCATATCATCTACTATACTTCGTCGCTGTCTTCCGCTTTGGCGAGGTAGCGCAAGAAAACAGACGAAAGAATGGCCCAAACCCACCCACATACACATGCATATACATACACGTCCACACACGCACATATACATACCTATACATCTCAACGTATACATATATATACACACACAGACATATACATATATACGGATGTGCATAATTCGTACTTGCTGCCTTTATTCATTCCTATATCCACCCCGCCACATAATGAAATGCCGACCCCTCACCCCGCATGTGCGCGAGGTAGCGCTAGGAAAAGACAACAAAGGTCACATTCGTTCACACTCAGTCTCTGGCTGTCATGTGTAATGCACCGAAACCACAGCTCCCTTTCCACATCCAGGCCCCACAAAACTTTACATGGTTTACCTCAGACGCTTCACGTGCCCTGATTCAATCCACTGACAGCACGTCGACCCCGGTATACCACATCGTTCCAATTCACTCTATTCCTTGCACGGCTTTCACCCTCCTGCATGTTTAGGTCCCGATCACTCAAAATCTTTCTCACTCCATCTTTCCGCCTCCAATTTGGTCTCCCACTTCTCCTCGTTCCCTCCACCTCTGACACGTATATCCTCATTGTCAATCTTTCCTCACTCATTCTCTCCATGTGACCAAAACCATTTCAGAACACCCTCTTTTGCTCTCTCAACCACACTCTTTTTACCAAAACACATCTCTCGTACCCTTTCATTACTTACTCGATCAAACCACCTTACACCACATATTGTTCTCAAACATCTCATATCCAGCACATCCACCCTCCTCCGCACAACTCTGTCTACAGCCCACGCCTTGCAACCATATATCATTGTTGGAACCACTATTCCTTCAAACATACCCATTTTTGCTTTCCAAGATAACGTTCTCGACTTCCACACATTCTAAACGCTCCCAGAACATTCGCCCCCTCCCCCACCCTATGATTCACTTCCGCTTCCATGGTTCCATTCGCTGCCATATCCACCCCCAGATATCTAAAACACTTTACTTCCTCACGTTTTTCTTCAATCAAACTTACCTCCCAATTTTCTTGTCCCTCAACCCTACTGTACCTAATAACCTTGCTCTTATTCACATTTACTCTCAGATTTCCTCTTTCACACACTTTATCAAACTTAGCCACCAGCTTCTGCAGTTTCTCATCCGAATCACCCACCAGCGTTGTATCATCAGCGAACAACAACAACTGACTCACTTCCCAAGCTCTCTTATCCACAACAGACTGCATAGTTGCCCCTCTTTCCAAAACTCTTGCATTCACCTCCCTAACAACCCCATCCATAAACAAATTAACAACCATTGAGACATCACGCACCCCTGTCGCAAATCAACAATCATTGAGAACCAATCACTTTCCTCTCTTCCTACACGTACACATGCCTTACATCCTCGATAAAATCTTTTCACTGCCTCTAACAACTTGCCTCCCACACCATATATTCTTAATGCCTTCCACAGAGCATCTCCATCAACTCTATCATATCCCTTCTCCAGGTACATAAATGCTACATACAAATCAATTTACTTCCTCCAGTTTTTCTCCATTCATATATATATATATATATATATATATATATATATATATATATATATATATATATATATATATATATATATATATTCCCTGGGGATAGGGGAGAAAGAATACTTCCCACGTATTCCCTGCGTGTCGTAGAAGGCGACTAAAAGGGAAGGGAGCGGGGGGCTGGAAATCCTCCCCTCTCGGTTTTTTTTTTTTTTTTTTTTTTTTTTTTTCCAAAAGAAGGAACAGAGAAGAGGTCCAGGTGAGGATATTCCCTCAAAGGCCCAGTCCTCTGTTCTTAACGCTACCTCGCTATCGCGGGAAATAGCGAATAGTATGAAAAAAAAAAAAAAAAAAAATATATATATATATATATATATATATATATATATATATATATATATATATATATTTTTTTTTTTTTTTTTTGCTTTGTCGCTGTCTCCCGCGTTTGAGAGGTAGCGCAAGGAAACAGACGAAAGAAATGGCCCAACCCATCCCCATACACATGTATATACATACGTCCACACACGCAAATATACATACCTACACAGCTTTCCATGGTTTACCCCAGACGCTTCACATGCCTTGATTCAATCCACTGACAGCACGTCAACCCCGGTATACCACATCGCTCCAATTCACTCTATACCTTGCCCTCCTTTCACCCTCCTGCATGTTCAGGCCCCGATCACACAAAATCTTTTTCACTCCATCTTTCCACCTCCAATTTGGTCTCCCTCTTCTCCTCGTTCCCTCCACCTCCGACACATATATCCTCTTGGTCAATCTTTCCTCAATCATTCTCTCCATGTGACCAAACCATTTCAAAACACCCTCTTCTGCTCTCTCAACCACGCTCTTTTTATTTCCACACATCTCTCTTACCCTTACGTTACTTACTCGATCAAACCACCTCACACCACACATTGTCCTCAAACATCTCATTTCCAGCACATCCATCCTCCTGCGCACAACTCTATCCATAGTCCACGCCTCGCAACCATACAACATTGTTGGAACCACTATTCCTTCAAACATACCCATTTTTGCTTTCCGAGATAATGTTCTCGACTTCCACACATTCTTCAAGGCTCCCAGAATTTTCGCCCCCTCCCCCACCCTATGATCCACTTCCGCTTCCATGTTTCCATCCGCTGCCAGATCCACTCCCAGATATCTAAAACACTTCACTTCCTCCAGTTTTCCTCCATTCAAACTCACCTCCCAATTGACTTGATCCTCAACCCTACTGTACCTAATAACCTTGCTCTTATTCACATTTACTCTTAACTTTCTTCTTTCACACACTTTACCAAACTCAGTCACCAGCTTCTGCAGTTTCTCACATGAATCAGCCACCAGCGCTGTATCATCAGCGAACAACAACTGACTCACTTCCCAAGCTCTCTCATCTCCAACAGACTTCATACTTGCCCCTCTTTCCAAAACTCTTGCATTCACCTCCCTAACAACCCCATCCATAAACAAATTAAACAACCATGGAGACATCACACACCCCTGCCGCAAACCTATATTCACTGAGAACCAATCACTTTCCTCTCTTCCTACACGTACACATGTCTTACATCCTCGATAAAAACTTTTCACTGCTTCTAACAACTTGCCTCCCACACCATATATTCTTAATACCTTCCACAGAGCATCTCTATCAACTCTATCATATGCCTTCTCCAGATCCATAAATGCTACATACAAATCCATTTGCTTTTCTAAGTATTTCTCACATACATTCTTCAAAGCAAACACCTGATCCACACATCCTCTACCACTTCTGAAACCAAACTGCTCTTCCCCAATCTGATGCTCTGTACATGCCTTCACCCTCTCAATCAATACCCTCCCATATAATTTGCCAGGAATACTCAACAAACTTATACCTCTGTAATTTGAGCACTCACTCTTTTCCCCTTTGCCTTTGTACAATGGCACTATGCACGCATTCCGCCAATCCTCAGGCACCTCACCATGAGTCATACATACATTAAATAACCTTACCAACCAGTCAACAATACAGTCACCCCCTTTTTTAATAAATTCCACTGCAATACCATCCAAAGCTGCTGCCTTGCCGGCTTTCATCTTCCGCAAAGCTTTTACTACCTCTTCTCTGTTTACCAAATCATTTTCCCTAACCCTCGCACTTTGCACACCACCTCGACCAAAACACCCTATATCTGCCAATGGAAGTAAGGGGAGTGGGGGAGGAATGGGATGTATTTAGGGAATCAGTGATGGATTGCGCAAAAGATGCTTGTGGCATGAGAAGAGTGGGAGGTGGGTTGATTAGAAAGGGTAGTGAATGGTAGGATGAAGAAGTAAGAGTATTAGTGAAAGAGAAGAGAGAGGCATTTGGACGATTTTTGCAGGGAAAAAATGAAATTGAGTGGGAGACGTATAAAAGAAAGAGACAGGAGGTCAAGAGAAAGGTGCTAGAGGTGAAAAAAAAGGGCAAATGAGAGTTGGGGTGAGAGAGTATCATTAGATTTTAGGGAGAATAAAAAGATGTTCTGGAAGGAGGTAAATAAAGTGCGTAAGACAAGGGAGCAAATGGGAACTTCAGTGAAGGGCGCAAATGGGGAGGTGATAACAAGTAGTGGTGATGTGAGAAGGAGATGGAGTGAGTATTTTGAAGGTTTGTTGAATGTGTTTGATGATGATATATATATATATATATATATATATATATATATATATATATATATATCCCTGGGGATAGGGGAGAAAGAATACTTCCCACGTATTCCCTGCATGTCGTAGAAGGCGACTAAAAGGGGAGGGAGCGGGGGGCTGGAAATCCTCCCCTCTCGTTTTTTTTTTAATTTTCCAAAAGAAGGAACAGAGAATTGGGCCAGGTGAGGGTATTCCCTCAAAGGCCCACTCCTCTGTTCTTAACGCTACCTCGCTAATGCGGGAAATGGCGAATAGTTTGAAAATATATATATATATATATATATATATATATATATATATATATATATATATATATATATATATATATATATATATATATATGTATATATATATATATGGCGATGGGAATGAATAAAAGCAGACAGTGTGAATTGTGTGCATGGGTATATATGTATGTGTCCCTGTGTGTATATATATATATATATATATATGTGTACATTGAGATGTATAGGTATGTATATTGGCGTGTGTGGACGTGTATGTATATACATGTGTATGGGGGTGGGTTGGGCCATTTCTTTCGTCTGTTTCCTTGCGCTACCTCGCAAACGCGGGAGATAGTGACAAAGCAAAATAAACTAGATAAAATAAAATATATATATATATATATATATATATATATATATATATATATATATATATATATATATATATATATATATATATGATTATGATAATGGGCCGTATTGTAAGATATGAAGATTTGCAGACGATATGGAGCTGGGAAAGAAATCTACACCAGAAACTGAACGTCAGACAGATATAGAGAAACTGGTGAACTGGGTTCACAAGTGGCAGATGAGTTCTAATATGAATAAGTGCAAAGGTCAGTAGTAGAAATGAAATGGCAATCTACATTATGAATTTTGTTGAACTGCAAAAGGTAATGAGGAGAAAGACTTGGTTATCATAATCTTTGGCAAGCTTAATCCAAGTAAGCAGTTCATAAATGAAAATAAAATATTTGAAAAAAAAAATTGATCTTAAACGTTGGGTATCGAACTTACGTCCAGTGAAATTATCCTCTCCCCCTTACAAGTCACTTGTGCGTCCCCATCTTGAATGCTGTGTTCAGTTGTGGTCACCTTACTTAATAGAATACAAAGACTTAATGGAGAGAGTACAGATACAAGCTAGAAAGATGATCCCCGGATTGAGGAGCAAATCCTATGAGAGCTGATTAAACAACTTGAATCTATTAGTTTAGACAAGAGAAGGTTATGAGGTGATCAGATACGGGCCTTCAGAATTAGCAAAGGCTTCGACCATCTCGATGTAATGATTTCCATATGGATAGATTCGTCTGATTTTACTCGTAGTAATGGATACAAACTTGTGGGCAAACGCTTTACCTCAGATGAGGCGAAACACTTTTTCAACAGAATTGTTAACCCAATTAGAGTGGCTGAATGAAGTACCATAGATTCGTTTAAGAACAGACGTAATGAATGATTCGCTTCAAATCTACGAATAATATTGTTTGTGCCTCATTACTTACATGAAAGGTATATCCTTTTTTTTCTACACCTTCAGTAAGTACATATTTCTACTCTCACCACAGCTATTCATGATATTCATGGTCACTACTATCACAAACAGGCTCGAAGACACCAAGTGATCTGTTGTTGCTTGAGGTGAAGGTGAGCACATCTCCACCATCCTAGTGGTGGAGGTCAATACATCCCCACCATCCTAGTGATGGAGGTGAGCACATCTCCACCATCCTAGTGATGAAGGTGAGCACATCTCCACCATCCTAGTGATGAAGGTGAGTACATCTCCACCATCCTAGTGGTGGAGGTCAATACATCTCCACCATCCTAGTGATGGAGGTGAGTACATCTCCACCATCCTAGTGATTAAGGTCAATACATCCCCACCATCCTAGTGATGAAGGTGAGCACATCTCCACCATCCTAGTGGTGGAGGTCAATACATGTCCACCATCCTAGTGATGGAGGTGAGCACATCTCCACCATCCTAGTGGTGGAGGTCAATACATCCCCACCATCCTAGTGATGGAGGTGAGCACATCTCCACCATCCTAGTGATGGAGGTTAATACATCCCCACCATCCTAGTGATGGAGGTGAGCACATCTCCACCATCCTAGTGATGGAGGTCAATACATCCCCACCATCCTAGTGATGGAGGTGAGCACATCTCCACCATCCTAGTGATGGAGGTCAATACATCCCCACCATCCTAGTGATGGAGGTAAGCACATCTCCACCATCCTGGTGGTGGAGGTCAATACATCCTTACCATCCTAGTGATGGAGGTGAGCACACCTCCACCATCCTAGTGATGGCGGTCAATACATCCCTACCATCCTAGTGATGGAGGTAAGCACATCTCCACCATCCTAGTGATGGAGGTCAATACATCCCCACCATCCTAGTGATGGAAGTGAGCACATCTCCACCATCCTAGTGATGGAGGTCAATACATCCTTACCATCCTAGTGATTGAGGTGAGCACACCTCCACCATCCCAATGGTGGAGGTCAATACAGCCCCACCATCCTAGTGATGGAGGTGAGCACATCTCCACCATCCTAGTGATGAAGGTCAATACATCCCCACCATCCTAGTGATGGAGGTGAGCACATCTCCACCATCCTAGTGATGGAGGTCAGTACATCCCCACCATCCTAGTGATGGAGGTGAGCACATCTCCACCATCCTAGTGATGGAGGTCAATACATCCCCACCATCCTAGTGATGGAGGTGAGAACATCTCCATCATCCTGGTGGTGGAGGTCAATACATCCTTACCATCCTAGTGATGGAGGTGAGCACACCTCCACCATCCTAGTGATGGAGGTCAATACATCCCTACCATCCTAGTGATGGAGGTAAGCACATCTCCACCATCCTAGTGATGGAGGTCAATACATCCCCACCATCCTAGTGATGGAAGTGAGCACATCTCCACCATCCTAGTGATGAAGGTGAGCACATCTCCACCATCCTAGTGGTGGAGGTCAATACATCTCCACCATCTAGTGATGGAGGTGGTACAATTAAACTTTTCCACCATCCTAGTGATGAAGGTGAGCACATCTCCACCATCCTAGTGGTGGAGGTCAATACATTCCACCATCCTAGTGATGGAAGTGAGACATCTCCACCATCCTAGTGGTGGAGGTCAATACTCCCCACCATCCTAGTGATGGAGGTGACACATCTCCACCATCTAGGTGGAGGTTAATAACATCCCCACCATCCTAGTGATGGAGGTTTAATACATCCCCACCATCCTAGTGATGGAGGTGAGCACATCTCCACCATCCTAGTGATGGAGGTCATACATCCCCACCATCCTAGTGATGGAGGTGAGCACATCTCCACCATCCTAGTGATGGAGGTCATAAACATCCCACCATCCTAGTGATGGAGGTGAGAACATCTCCACCATCCTGATGGTGGAGGTCAATACATCCTTACCATCCTAGTGATGGAGAAGAGCACATCTCCACCATCCTAAAGATGGAGGTCAATACATCCCCACCATCCTAGTGATGGAGGTGAGCACATCTCCACCATCCTAGTGTTGTAGGTAAGTATATCCCCATCACCCTACTGGTTGAGGTCAGTAGATCTCCATCACCATAGTGGTGTAGGTCAGTACAACCCCATGACCCTAGTGATGGCGATGAGTACATTCCCATCTGTCAGGTGGCGGAGTGAGTACATACCCATCACCCTGATGTTGGAGGTAATCACATTTCATCACCCTAGTGGTGAAGGTGAGTACATCACCCTCGGTCAGGTGGTGGAGGTGATGGAGATGTGTATATTCCCATCATTCTGGTGGTGGAGGCTAGTTCATTCCCATCATTCTGGTGGTGGGGGCTAGTTCATTCCCATCATTCTGGTGGTGGGGGCTAGTTCATTCCCATCATTCTGGTGGTGGGGGCTAGTTCATTCCCATCATTTTGGTGGTGGAGGCTAGTTCATTCCCATCATTCTGGTGGTGGAGGCTAGTTCATTCCCATCATTCTGGTGGTGGAGGCTAGTTCATTCCATCGCCTGAGTGGTGGAGGCTAGTTCATTCCCATCATTCTGGTGGTGGAGGCTAGTTCATTCCCATCATTCTGGTGGTGGAGGCTAGTTCATTCCCATCATTCTGGTGGTGGAGGCTAGTTCATTCCCATCGCCTGAGTGGTGGGGGCTAGTTCATTCCCATCATTCTGGTGGTGGAGGCTAGTTCATTCCCATCGCCCGAGTGGTGGAGGCTAGTTCATTCCCATCATTCTGGTGGTGGGGGCTAGTTCATTCCCATCGCCTGAGTGGTGGGGGCTAGTTCATTCCCATCATTCTGGTGGTGGAGGCTAGTTCATTCCCATCGCCCGAGTGGTGGAGGCTAGTTCATTCCCATCATTCTGGTGGTGGGGGCTAGTTCATTCCCATCATTCTGGTGGTGGGGGCTAGTTCATTCCCATCATTCTGGTGGTGGGGGCTAGTTCATTCGCATCATTCTGGTGGTGGGGCTAGTTCATTCCCATCAGCCTGAGTGGTGGGGGCTAGTTCATTCCCATCATTCTGGTGGTGGGGGCTAGTTCATTCCCATCATTCTGGTGGTGGGGGCTAGTTCATTCGCATCATTCTGGTGGTGGGGGCTAGTTCATTCCCATCGCCTGAGTGGTGGGGGCTAGTTCATTCCCATCATTCTGGTGGTGGAGGCTAGTTCATTCCCATCGCCCGAGTGGTGGAGGCTAGTTCATTCCCATCATTCTGGTGGTGGAGGCTAGTTCATTCCCATCATTCTGGTGGTGGAGGCCAGTTCATTCCCATCGCCTGAGTGGTGGGGGCTAGTTCATTCCCATCATTCTGGTGGTGGAGGCTAGTTCATTCCCATCATTCTGGTGGTGGAGGCCAGTTCATTCCCATCGCCTGAGTGGTGGGGGCTAGTTCATTCCCATCATTCTGGTGGTGGAGGCTAGTTCATTCCCATCATTCTGGTGGTGGGGGCTAGTTCATTCCCATAATTCTGGTGGTGGGGGCTAGTTCATTCCCATCATTCTGGTGGTGGGGGCTAGTTCATTCCCATCGCCCGAGTGGTGGAGGCTAGTTCATTCCCATCATTCTGGTGGTGGAGGCTAGTTCATTCCCATCATTCTGGTGGTGGAGGCTAGTTCATTCCCATCATTCTGGTGGTGGAGGCTAGTTCATTCCCATCATTCTGGTGGTGGAGGCTAGTTCATTCCCATCATTCTGGTGGTGGAGGCTAGTTCATTCCCATCGCCTGAGTGGTGGGGGCTAGTTCATTCCCATCATTCTGGTGGTGGAGGCTAGTTCATTCCCATCGCCCTAGTGGTGGAGGTGAGTACATATTCGTCACCATGGTGGTGGAGTTCAGTAAATCCCCATCACTCTCGTGGTGGAGGTCAACACATCCTCAGTAAAGGTTGAGGGACATTATACACTTCCCTCCTGCCTCATCTCTGGCTGTATTATGCTACATTCAAGATGATCCTAAGCGTCACACAAGGCCACTACGTTTTCTGGAGTGTATGCAGGAAACATTTACATGTCCCTCCGTCCCTGCTCCCATGATGATACCGTCCTGTGTGTGTTTGTCCATGTGTCTTACGGTCGTAGTGGGGATTTTATAGCGTAGGTTCAAGTAATTTCAGGAATGGACAAGAGCTTTGCTACATCGTCGTCCCACTACACACACACACACAACACACACACACACACAACACACACAACACACACACACACACACACACAGGTTATATCTGCCGTAACACGTCTGAAGGCCATCAGGTGAATATGAACATGGTTGGAAGTGACATAAAAACAGCCAGCCTGGGTTGCGGGTCTTACCCGCTCATTACAGAGAACACACTAGGAAAACATTCTCCTTTATTTATCGTTTCATCCCGAAGTTGTGAGGTAAGTAAAAGATCGTCTGACTGTGTTTATGAGATTTTCCATAGCTGTCCTGAGGTGAGAACCAATTAAGATTGAGCAACAAAAGTCTGTCTAATCTGAGGAAATTGTGTTTCACATAATGAATATTTCTATCACTTGCGTCCAGGTTCATGAGTCAGCGCCCCAGGGTCCTTCAGAACCAGTTGAGCTGCAGTTTACAACACACCTGGACGCGCTCCGCCGAGCCTCTACTGAGCAAGTTTACGGCAGCTTTGCAATGTTCCCTGGTCTGTTGGCGGATTCTGTGTGATGGTGTGGCCTATAGTCTAGCTGATGAAGGTCACGTCAAAGGTGTAGCCATCATAGCCAAGTGGAGCACCCTATGGTTTCCAGAAACTAGGAAACAGTATCACTGGAGGTAAACATTACCCTATTACACAGCTTTGCTCATACACAGTTCTTTTTTCTGGAGACTTTAACACCTTGTGTGTTGTACTTTTTGCTCTCCTATACTTAGACTTTCATGAACGTGACCATAACAATGTTTACTAAATCCAATAACTCGTGCAGGCGTCAACCATTGCGACCTGTTTAACTGGCAGTGAGTTACATAGTCAAGTGAAACCCATCGAACAGGTTGAGAAATGCTCAAAATCCGTTGAATTCAGAATATGAATTTAAAGTAGTGATCGTCATGGGCGCACGTGTTGTTCAGAGAAAATAACTTAGTTCCAATATAACTTCGCAGAATTTCTCCAACATTTCTCTGCTATTCATTGAACTTTTCTTTTTTTTTTCTTTAACAAGCTTGCAGTCTGCCAAGAGAACCTTGCTCCTCCCAAGACCCAGATAGTTGAGTGTAATGAATACAATTATATTCTGAAAGTTTTATCTATAATATGATACCTACCAAGCACCTACGCCATTTCAACAGAGAAAACAAAAAGTGGGAAGACATTGTCAATCGAGCCATCCAGTCATATGTGGCAACTAAGAAACTGTTAAGTGACCGACGAGCGAACGACTCAAGTGAGTCTGTGTTCAAGAGTGGCAGGTCTAACACACAGCTCCTACAGCGCCCCAGAAAGCTTGTTATTGAGAACATCCTCAGCTTGGGATAAGGTCAGCCTTGGTTCATTTTCAGCACAGCTTAGCAGTTTAAAATCGGAGGATGAGGTGACATCAACCTAATACAGATAGAAAAAAAGGATGTTTGAACACACACACACACACACACACACACACACACACACACACACACACACACACACACATATATATATATATATATATATATATATATATATATATATATATATATATATATATATATATATATATATTGCAATAGGAAATGAAAAGCCGTAAGTTCCCGAATGCACTTTATAGAGTACCATGTAAGAATTGTCACATGTTTTATTAAAAGATAGGCAGGCTACTAAAAAGCTTTATGTTAGACATAAGGATCATAGATATGATATAAAAACTGAACAAGAATCAAATGCCTTGTTTGATCATGTTAAAAATTATGATCATTGTACTGACTAGAGAAATGCCAACTCAGTTATTAACTCTAGCACGTTTACTACGAGAAATATCATTGAATCTATTGTCATTAAATACACATAGAATTGTAACATTAATATCAATGGATAAGTTTACTCTAGATTAAATTTGTAAACATTTCCCTTTCTTGTCCCTATAACAAAAATCTTATGATATACATGTTGCCAGACTCGAACGCACCAACCCGATCTTCAGCATTCGGGTAACGCCTGTTTACCAATGATATCCTAGTTACGTCTCTAGTATTTCAATTGACTGTTATATTTCTCTTTCTTGTATCTCCCTTGATGTGATCATTACACGAAAGTGCACTTAGAAACTTATCGTGTTCCATTTTCCAGAGGATTATCAGCATATATATATATATATATATATATATATATATATATATATATATATATATATATATATATATATATATATGTATATGTATATATATATATATATATATATATATATATATATATATATATATATATATATATATATATATATATTACACAGAAACCACATCTCTCTTTCCACATCCAGACCCCACAGAACTTTCCATGCTTTACCCCAGACGCTTCACATGCCCTCGTTCAATCCATTGACAGCACGTCGACCCCGGTATACCACATCGTTCCAATGCATTCTATTCCTTGCACGCCTTTCACCCTCCTGCATGTTCAGATCCCGATCACTCAAAATCTTTTTCACTCTATCTTTCCACCTCCAATTTGGTCTCCCACTTCTCGTTCCCTCCACCTCTGACACATATATCCTCTTGGTCAATCTTTCCTCACTCATTCTCTCCATGTGACCAAACCATTTCAAAACACCCTCTTCTGCTCTCTCAACCACACTCTTTTTATTTCCACACATCTCTCTCACCCTTACATTACTTACTCGATCAAACCACCTCACACCACATATTGTCCTGAAACATCTCATTTCCAGCACATCCACCCTCCTGCGCACAACTCTATCCATAGCCAACGCCTCGCAACCATACAACATTGTTGGAACCACTATTCCTTCAAACATACCCATTTTTGCTTTCCGAGATAATGTTCTCGACTTCCAAACATTCTTCAAGGCTCCCAGAATTCTAGCCCCCTCCCCCACCCTATGATTCACTTCCGCTTCCATGGTTCCGTCCGCTGCCAGATCCACTCCCAGATATCTAAAGCACTTTACTTCCTCCAGTTTTTCTCCATTCAAACTTACCTCCCAATTGACTTGACCCTCAACCCTACTGTACGTAATAACCTTGCTCTTGTTCACTTTTACTCTTAACTTTCTTCTTTCACACACTTTACCAAACTCAGTCACCAGCTTCTACAGTTTCTCACATGAATCAGCCACCAGCGCTGTATCATCAGCGAACAACAACTGACTCACTTCCCAAGCTCTCTCATCCACAACAGACTGCATACTTGCCCCTCTTTCCAAAACTCTTGCATTCACCTCCTTAACAACCCCATCCATAAACAAATTAAACAACCATGGAGAAATCACACACCCCTGCCGCAAACTTACATTCACTGAGAACCAATCACTTTCCTCTCTTCCTACACGTACACATGCCTTACATCCTCGATAAAAACTTTTCACTGCTTCTAACAGCTTGCCTCCCACACCATATATTCTTAAAACCTTCCACAGAGCATCTCTATCAACTCTATCATATGCCTTCTCCAGATCCATAAATGCTACATACAAATCCATTTGCTTTTCTAAGTATTTCTCACATACATTCTTCAAAGCAGACACCTGATCCACACATCCTCTACCACTTCTGAAACAACACTGCTCTTCCCGAATCTGATGCTCTGTACATGCCTTCACCCTCTCAATCAATACCCTCCCATATAATTTACCAGGAATACTCAACAAACTTATACCTCTGTAATTTGAGCACTCACTCTTTTCCCCTTTGCCTTTGTACAACGGCACTATGCAAGCATTCCGCCAATGCTCAGGCACCTCACCATGAGTCATACATACATTAAATAACCTTACTAATCAGTCAACAATACAGTCACCCCCTTTTTTAATAAATTCCACTGTAGTACCATCCAAACCTGCTGCCTTGCCAGCTTTCATCTTCCGCAAAGCTTTTACTACCTCTTCTCTGTTTACCAAATCATTTTCCCTAACCCTCTCACTTTGCACACCACCTCGACCAAAACACCCTATATCTGCCACTCTATCATCAAACACATTCAACAAACCTTCAAAATACTCACTCCATCTCCTTCTCACATCACCATTATTTGTTATCACCTCCTCATTAGCCCCCTTCACTGAAGTTCCTATTTGCTCCCTTGTCTTACGCACTTTATTTACCTCCTTCCAAAAATCTTTTTATTCTCCCTAAAATTTAATGATACTCTCTCACCCCAACTCTCATTTGCCGTCTTTTTCACCTCTTGCACCTTTCTCTTGACCTCCTGCCTCTTTCTTTTATACATCTCCCACTCATTTGCATTTTTTCCCTGCAAAAATCGTCCAAATGCCTCTCTCTTCTCTTTCACTAATAATCTTACTTCTTCATCCCACCACTCAGTACCCTTTCTAATTAACCCACCTCCCACGCTTCTCATGCCTCAAGCACCTTTTGCGCAAGCCATCACTGCTTCTCTAAATACATCCCATTCCTCTCCAGTTCCCCTTACCTCCTTTGTTCTCACCTTTTTCCATTCTGTACTCAGTCTCTCCTGGTACTTCCTCACACAAGTCTCCTTCCCAAGCTCACTTATTCTCACCACTCTCTTCACCCCCAACATTCTCTCTTCTTTTCTGAAAACCCATACAAATCTTCACCTTCGCCTCCACAAGATAATGATCAGACATCCCTCCAGTTGCACCTTTCAGCACATTAACATCCAAAAGTCTCTCTTTCGTGCGCCTATCAATTAACACGTAATCCAATAACGCTCTCTGGCCATGTCTCCTACTTACATACGTATACTTATGTATATCTCGTTTTTTATTCCAGGTATTCCCAATCACCTGTCCTTTTTCAGCACATAAATCTACAAGCTCTTCACCATTTCCATTTACAACACTGAACACCCCATTTATGCCAATTATTCCTTCAACTGCCACATTACTCACCTTTGCATTCAAATCACCCATCACTATAACCCGGTCTTGTGCATCAAAACCACTAACACACTCATTCCGCTGCTCCCAAAACACTTGCCTCTCATGATCTTTCTTCTCATGCCCAGGTGCATATGCACCAATAATCACCCATCTCTCTCCGTCAACTTTCAGTTTTAGCCATATCAATCTAGAATTTACTTTCTTACACTCTATCACATACTTCCACAACTCCTGTTTCAAGAGTAGTGCTACTCCTTCCCTTGCTCTAGTCCTCTCACTAACCGCTGACTTTACTCCCAAGACATTCCCAAACCACTCTTCCCCTTTACCCTTGAGCTTCCTTTCACTCAGAGCCAAAACATATATATATATATATATATATATATATATATATATATATATATATATATACATATATATATATATATATATATATATATATATATATATATATAAATATATATATATATATATATATATATATATATATATATATATATATATATATATATATATATATATATATATATATATATATATATATATATATATATATATATATATGAATAAAGTGCATATGAACGCGCACCTTCATAGAACATACAAACCTCCAACAACCAGGATCGAACCCGAAACCACTGTGTAAAAGGCTCTTACACAGGGGTCACGGGTTCGATCCTGGCTGTTGGAGGTTTGTATGTTCTATGAAGGTGCGCGTTCATATGCACTTCATTCGTATTCATATACCTCCGCGTTGTACAGTTGGGTCGGTAAAATGCTATCTGCTGGCTATGTGCACCTGTTGGGAAATAACCGGTGTACACCCTGTTGCACACCAACGTGAGACGAAGGGTATTCGAGTACTTAGTATTCGAATAGTTATTACCCATTACCCAGGCCCATAAGATATCGGTTAGCAATCCCGCCTGTTAGACAGGGGTCCCGGGTTCGATCCTGGCTGTTGGAAGTTTGTATGCTATATATATATATATATATATATATATATATATATATATATATATATATATATATATATATATATATATATACTTTTTTCCTTATTTAATCTATTATACTTTGTCGCTCTCTCCCGTGTCAGCAAGGTAGCGCAAGGAAACAAACGAAAGAATGGCCCAACCCACCCACATACACATGTATATACATACTCGTCCACACACACACATATACATACCTATACATTTCAACGTACATATATATATATATATATATATATATATATATATATATATATATATATATATATATATATATATATATATATATATATATATATATATATATATATTTTTTTTTTTATACTTTGTCGCTGTCTCCCGCGTTTGCGAGGTAGCGCAAGGAAACAGACGAAAGAAATGGCCCAACCCACCCCCATACACAATGTATTTACATACACGTCCACACACGCAAATATACATACCTATACATCTCAATGTACACGTATATATACACACACAGACAAATACATATATACCCATGCACACAATTCACACAGTCTGCTTTATTCATTCCCATCGCCACCTCGCCACACATGGAATACCATCCCCCTCCCCTCTCATGTGTGCGAGGTAGCACTAGGAAAAGACAACAAAGGCCCCATTCGTTCACACTCAGTCTCTAGTTATCATGCAATAATGCCCGAAACCACAGCTCCCTTTCCACATCCAGGCCCCACACAACTTTCCATGGTTTACCCCAGACGCTTCACATGCCCTGATTCAATCCACTGACAGCACGTCAACCCCGGTATACCACATCGATCCAATTCACTCTATTCCTTGCCCTCCTTTCACCCTCTTGCATGTTCAGGCCCCGATCACACAAAATCTTTTTCACTCCATCTTTCCACCTCCAATATATATATATATATATATATATATATATATATATATATATATATATATATATATATATATATATATATATATATATGTATTTTTTTTTTTTTTTTTTTTGTTACTATTCGCTATTTCCCGCATTAGCGAGGTAGCGTTAAGAACAGAGGACTGGGCCTTTGAGGGAATATCCTCATATGGCCCCCTTCTCTGTTCCTTCTTTTGGAAAATTTAAAAAAAAATGAGAGGGGAGGATTTCCAGCCCCCCGCTCCCTTCCCTTTTAGTCGCCTTCTACGACATGCAGGGAATACGTGGGAAGTATTCTTTCTCCCCTATATATATTTATCTATTTATTCACTTTGCCCCGTCGCTGCCTCCCGCGCCAGCGAGGTAGTGCAAGGAAACAGACGAAAGAATGGCCCAACCCACCCACATACACATGTATATACATACACTTCCACACACACCACATATACATACCTATACATCTCAACGTATACATATATATACACACACAGACATATACATATATACCCATGTACATAATTCATACTGTCTGCCTTTATTCATTCCCATCGCCACCCCGCCACACATGGAATAACAACATCCTTCCCCCTCATGTGTGTGAGGTAGTGCTAGGAAAAGACAACAAAGGCCCTATTCGTTCACACTCAGTCTCTAGCTGTCATGTAATAATGCACCGAAAACCACAGCTCCCTTTCCACATTCCAGGCCCCACAAACTTTACATGGTTTTACCCAAACGTTTTCACATGCCCTGGTTCAATCCATTGACACCATGTCGACCCCAGTATACCACATCGTTCCAATTCACTCTATTCCTTGCACGCCTTTCACCCTCCTGCATGTTCAGGCCCCGTAACTCAAAATCTTTTTCACTCCATCTTCCCCCTCCAATTTGGTCTCCCACTTCTCCTCGTTCCTCCATCTTTGACAACGTACTTTCCTCTTTGTTAATCCTCCTTACTCATCCTCACGAGTCCAAATTATTTCAACAAAGCCACTTCTGCTCTCTCAACCACTCTTTTTTTACCACACATATGTTTTACCCTTTCATTACTTAGTCAATCAAACCACATATATTTATTTCATATATATTTGTCATTTCCATATTAGTGAGGTAGTGTTAAGAACATGAGGATAGAGGACAAAGCGGATATATGCATCAGAAGTGGAGGGAACAATCACCCCGCCAATTAATACCAATTTCTCAACTGCCCATATCCCATATCTCTTGCACATGCTATCACTGCTTCACTAAATATCTCCCCTTCCCCTTGCTTCATTTGCTTACAACTTTAGCTATTCTATACCCAATCTCTTCTAAACATTTCACACACACACACACACACACACACCTCTTTTTTCCAAGCTCATTTCTTTCTCACCCTCTCTCATTCATATTAGTTTCCCTCCCAGCACATTAACATCTAGGAGTCTATCTTTTGCACACCTATAAATTTGTACAGAGTCCAACACTTCTCTCTGACCAGGTTCCCTACTCACTGATGTATATTTATGCATCTCCCTTAAAAAAAAAAAAAAAAAAAAACAGGTATTCCTAATCACCATACCATTTTCTGCACACAACTCCACAAGCTGTTTTACTATTCATATTTCACCTCAGTAATACCCAATATCTCCTAATTCTGCCATCAATGGCCACATTACTTACTCTTGCAATAGTATGACCCCCTCAAATGGCCACCCTTACTCACTCTTGCAATTATGCCATCAATGGCCCCATTACTCACTCTTGCAATTATGCCATCAATGGCCACATCACTCACTCTTGCAATTATGCCATTTTAATGCCATCGCATTACTCACTCTTGCAATTATGTAATCAATTTTTTACCACATTGCCCCACCCTTGCAAAAATTAAAGCCATCACTGGCCCACCATTACTCACTCTTGCAATTATGCATTTAATGGCCATATTACCCACTCTTGCAATTATGTTATCAATGGCCACATTACTCACTCTTGCATTATGTCATCAATGGCCCCATTACTCACTCTTGCAATTATGTTATCAATGGCCCTTACTCATTCTGCAATTAGTCATCAATGCCCCATTACTCACTTTTTGCAATTATGTCATCAATGGCCACATCACTCTTGCAATTATGCCATCAATGGCCACATATCACTCTTGCAATTATGTAATCAATGGCCCCATTGCTCACCCTTTCAATTATGCAATCAATGGCCAAAATTGCTCACATCTTGCAATTATGACATCAATGGCCACATTACTCACTCTTGCAATTATGACATCAATGGCCAAATTACTCACTCTTGCAATTATGTCATCAATGGCCAACATTACTCACTCTTGCAATTATGCATCAATGGCCACATTACTCACTCTTGCAATTATGCCATCAATGGCCTTATTACTCACTCTTGCAATTATGTAATCAATGGCCATATTACTCACTCATGCAATTTGTCATCAATGGCCACATTACTCACTCTGCAATTATTCCATCAATGGCTACATTACTCACTCTTGCAATTATGACCCTCAATGGCCACATTACTCACTCTTGCAATTATGCTATCAATGGCCACATTACTCACTCTTGCAATTATGCCATCAATGGCCACATTACTCACTCTTGCAATTAGCCATCAATGGCCACATTACTCACTCTTGCAATTATGCCATCAATGGCCACATTACTCACTCTGAATATGTATCAATATATATACTATTATAATATAATATATATATATATATATATATATATTATATATAATATATATATATGTCTATCTATATATGTCTATATATATATGTCTAATTATATATGTATATATATATATAATATATCTATTATTTTTATGATATTATATATATATATATTAATATAATTTTTTTTTTTTTTTTTTTTTTATACTTTGTCGTGTCTCCCGCGTTTGCGAGGTAGCGCAAGGAAAAAGACAAAGAAAGGGCCCCAACCCCCCTACAATGTAATACGTCCACACCGCAATTTCATACCTACACACTTTCCATGCTTTACCCAGACGCTTCACATGCCCTCGTTCAATCCATTGACAGCACGTCGACCCCTGTATACACATCGTTCCAATTCATTCTATTCCTTGCCCTCTTTCACCCTCCTGCATGTTCAGATCCCGATCACTCAAAATCTTTTTCACTCTATCTTTCCACCTCCAATTTGGTCTCCCACTTCTCGTTCCCTCCACCTCTGACACATATATCCTCTTGGTCAATCTTTCCTCACTCATTCTCTCCATGTGACCAAACCATTTCAAAACACCCTCTTCTGCTCTCTCAACCACTCTCTTTTTATTTCCACACATCTCTCTCACCCTTACATTACTTACTCGATCAAACCACCTCACACCACATATTGTCCTGAAACATCTCATTTCCAGCACATCCACCCTCCTGCGCACAACTCTATCCATAGCCAACGCCTCGCAACCATACAACATTGTTGGAACCACTATTCCTTCAAACATACCCATTTTTGCTTTCCGAGATAATGTTCTCGACTTCCAAACATTCTTCAAGGCTCCCAGAATTCTAGCCCCCTCCCCCACCCTATGATTCACTTCCGCTTCCATGGTTCCGTCCGCTGCCAGATCCACTCCCAGATATCTAAAGCACTTTACTTCCTCCAGTTTTTCTCCATTCAAACTTACCTCCCAATTGACTTGACCCTCAACCCTACTGTACGTAATAACCTTGCTCTTGTTCACTTTTACTCTTAACTTTCTTCTTTCACACACTTTACCAAACTCAGTCACCAGCTTCTACAGTTTCTCACATGAATCAGCCACCAGCGCTGTATCATCAGCGAACAACAACTGACTCACTTCCCAAGCTCTCTCATCCACAACAGACTGCATACTTGCCCCTCTTTCCAAAACTCTTGCATTCACCTCCTTAACAACCCCATCCATAAACAAATTAAACAACCATGGAGAAATCACACACCCCTGCCGCAAACTTACATTCACTGAGAACCAATCACTTTCCTCTCTTCCTACACGTACACATGCCTTACATCCTCGATAAAAACTTTTCACTGCTTCTAACAGCTTGCCTCCCACACCATATATTCTTAAAACCTTCCACAGAGCATCTCTATCAACTCTATCATATGCCTTCTCCAGATCCATAAATGCTACATACAAATCCATTTGCTTTTCTAAGTATTTCTCACATACATTCTTCAAAGCAAACACCTGATCCACACATCCTCTACCACTGCTGAAACAACACTGCTCTTCCCGAATCTGATGCTCTGTACATGCCTTCACCCTCTCAATCAATACCCTCCCATATGATTTACCAGGAATACTCAACAAACTTATACCTCTGTAATTTGAGCACTCATCCTTTTCCCCTTTGCCTTTGTACAACGGCACTATGCAAGCATTCCGCCAATGCTCACGCACCTCACCATGAGTCATACATACATTAAATAACCTTACTAATCAGTCAACAATACAGTCACCCCCTTTTTTAATAAATTCCACTGCAGTACCATCCAAACCTGCTGCCTTGCCAGCTTTCATCTTCCGCAAAGCTTTTACTACCTCTTCTCTGTTTACCAAATCATTTTCCCTAACCCTCTCACTTTGCACACCACCTCGACCAAAACACCCTATATCTGCCACTCTATCATCAAACACATTCAACAAACCTTCAAAATACTCACTCCATCTCCTTCTCACATCACCATTATTTGTTATCACCTCCTCATTAGCCCCCTTCACTGAAGTTCCTATTTGCTCCCTTGTCTTACGCACTTTATTTACCTCCTTCCAAAACATCTTTTTATTCTCCCTAAAATTTAATGATACTCTCTCACCCCAACTCTCATTTGCCGTCTTTTTCACCTCTTGCACCTTTCTCTTGACCTCCTGCCTCTTTCTTTTATACATCTCCCACTCATTTGCATTTTTTCCCTGCAAAAATCGTCCAAATGCCTCTCTCTTCTCTTTCACTAATAATCTTACTTCTTCATCCCACCACTCAGTACCCTTTCTAATCTGCCCACCTCCCACGCTTCTCATGCCTCAAGCATCTTTTGCGCAAGCCATCACTGCTTCCCTAAATACATCCCATTCCTTTCCAGTTCCCCTTACCTCCTTTGTTCTCACCTTTTTCCATTCTGTACTCAGTCTCTCCTGGTACTTCCTCACACAAGTCTCCTTCCCAAGCTCACTTATTCTCACCACTCTCTTCACCCCCAACATTCTCTCTTCTTTTCTGAAAACCCATACAAATCTTCACCTTCGCCTCCACAAGATAATGATCAGACATCCCTCCAGTTGCACCTTTCAGCACATTAACATCCAAAAGTCTCTCTTTCGTGCGCCTATCAATTAACACGTAATCCAATAACGCTCTCTGGCCATGTCTCCTACTTACATACGTATACTTATGTATATCTCGTTTTTTATTCCAGGTATTCCCAATCACCTGTCCTTTTTCAGCACATAAATCTACAAGCTCTTCACCATTTCCATTTACAACACTGAACACCCCATTTATGCCAATTATTCCTTCAACTGCCACATTACTCACCTTTGCATTCAAATCACCCATCACTATAACCCGGTCTTGTGCATCAAAACCACTAACACACTCATTCCGCTGCTCCCAAAACACTTGCCTCTCATGATCTTTCTTCTCATGCCCAGGTGCATATGCACCAATAATCACCCATCTCTCTCCGTCAACTTTCAGTTTTAGCCATATCAATCTAGAATTTACTTTCTTACACTCTATCACATACTTCCACAACTCCTGTTTCAAGAGTAGTGCTACTCCTTCCCTTGCTCTAGTCCTCTCACTAACCGCTGACTTTACTCCCAAGACATTCCCAAACCACTCTTCCCCTTTACCCTTGAGCTTCCTTTCACTCAGAGCCAAAACATATATATATATATATATATATATATATATATATATATATATATATATATACATATATATATATATATATATATATATATATATATATATATATAAATATATATATATATATATATATATATATATATATATATATATATATATATATATATATATATATATATATATATATATATATATATATATATATATATATATATATATATATGAATAAAGTGCATATGAACGCGCACCTTCATAGAACATACAAACCTCCAACAACCAGGATCGAACCCGAAACCACTGTGTAAAAGGCTCTTACACAGGGGTCACGGGTTCGATCCTGGCTGTTGGAGGTTTGTATGTTCTATGAAGGTGCGCGTTCATATGCACTTCATTCGTATTCATATACCTCCGCGTTGTACAGTTGGGTCGGTAAAATGCTATCTGCTGGCTATGTGCACCTGTTGGGAAATAACCGGTGTACACCCTGTTGCACACCAACGTGAGACGAAGGGTATTCGAGTACTTAGTATTCGAATAGTTATCACCCATTACCCAGGCCCATAAGATATCGGTTAGCAATCCCGCCTGTTAGACAGGGGTCCCGGGTTCGATCCTGGCTGTTGGAAGTTTGTATGCTATATATATATATATATATATATATATATATATATATATATATATATATATATATATATATATATATATATACTTTTTTCCTTATTTAATCTATTATACTTTGTCGCTCTCTCCCGTGTCAGCAAGGTAGCGCAAGGAAACAAACGAAAGAATGGCCCAACCCACCCACATACACATGTATATACATACTCGTCCACACACACACATATACATACCTATACATTTCAACGTACATATATATATAATATATATATATATATATATATATATATATATATATATATATATATATATATATATATATATATATATATATATATATTTTTTTTTTTTTTTTTTATACTTTGTCGCTGTCTCCCGCGTTTGCGAGGTAGCGCAAGGAAACAGACGAAAGAAATGGCCCAACCCACCCCCATACACAATGTATATACATACACGTCCACACACGCAAATATACATACCTATACATCTCAATGTACACGTATATATACACACACAGACAAATACATATATACCCATGCACACAATTCACACAGTCTGCTTTATTCATTCCCATCGCCACCTCGCCACACATGGAATACCATCCCCCTCCCCTCTCATGTGTGCGAGGTAGCACTAGGAAAAGACAACAAAGGCCCCATTCGTTCACACTCAGTCTCTAGTTATCATGCAATAATGCCCGAAACCACAGCTCCCTTTCCACATCCAGGCCCCACACAACTTTCCATGGTTTACCCCAGACGCTTCACATGCCCTGGTTCAATCCACTGACAGCACGTCAACCCCGGTATACCACATCGATCCAATTCACTCTATTCCTTGCCCTCCTTTCACCCTCTTGCATGTTCAGGCCCCGATCACACAAAATCTTTTTCACTCCATCTTTCCACCTCCAATATATATATATATATATATATATATATATATATATATATATATATATATATATATATATATATATATATATATATATATATTTTTTTTTTTTTTTTTTTCTTACTATTCGCCATTTCCCGCATTAGCGAGGTAGCGTTAAGAACAGAGGACTGGGCCTTTGAGGGAATATCCTCATATGGCCCCCTTCTCTGTTCCTTCTTTTGGAAAATTTAAAAAAAAATGAGAGGGGAGGATTTCCAGCCCCCCGCTCCCTTCCCTTTTAGTCGCCTTCTACGACATGCAGGGAATACGTGGGAAGTATTCTTTCTCCCCTATATATATTTATCTATTTATTCACTTTGCCCCGTCGCTGCCTCCCGCGCCAGCGAGGTAGTGCAAGGAAACAGACGAAAGAATGGCCCAACCCACCCACATACACATGTATATACATACACTTCCACACACACCACATATACATACCTATACATCTCAACGTATACATATATATACACACACAGACATATACATATATACCCATGTACATAATTCATACTGTCTGCCTTTATTCATTCCCATCGCCACCCCGCCACACATGGAATAACAACATCCTTCCCCCTCATGTGTGTGAGGTAGTGCTAGGAAAAGACAACAAAGGCCCTATTCGTTCACACTCAGTCTCTAGCTGTCATGTAATAATGCACCGAAACCACAGCTCCCTTTCCACATCCAGGCCCCACAGAACTTTACATGGTTTACCCCAAACGCTTCACATGCCCTGGTTCAATCCATTGACACCATGTCGACCCCAGTATACCACATCGTTCCAATTCACTCTATTCCTTGCACGCCTTTCACCCTCCTGCATGTTCAGGCCCCGATAACTCAAAATCTTTTTCACTCCATCTTTCCCCCTCCAATTTGGTCTCCCACTTCTCCTCGTTCCCTCCATCTTTGACACGTACATCCTCTTTGTTAATCCTCCTTACTCATCCTCACGAGTCCAAATTATTTCAACAAAGCCACTTCTGCTCTCTCAACCACTCTTTTTATTACCACACATATGTTTTACCCTTTCATTACTTAGTCAATCAAACCACATATATTGTATTTCATATATATTTGTCATTTCCCATATTAGTGAGGTAGTGTTAAGAACATGAGGATAGAGGACAAAGCGGATATATGCATCAGAAGTGGAGGGAACAATCACCCCGCCAATTAATACCAATTTCTCAACTGCCCATATCCCATATCTCTTGCACATGCTATCACTGCTTCACTAAATATCTCCCATTCCCCTTGCTTCATTTGCTTACAACTTTAGCTATTCTATACCCAATCTCTTCTAGCATTTCACACACACACACACACACACACACCTCTTTTTTCCAAGCTCATTTCTTTCTCACCCTCTTCTCATTCATATTAGTTTCCCCTCCCAGCACATTAACATCTAGGAGTCTATCTTTTGCACACCTATAAATTTGTACAGAGTCCAACACTTCTCTCTGACCAGGTTCCCTACTCACTGATGTATATTTATGCATGTCCCTTAAAAAAAAAAAAAAAAAAAAACAGGTATTCCTAATCACCATACCATTTTCTGCACACAACTCCACAAGCTGTTGACTATTCATATTTCACCTCAGTAATAACCAATATCTCCTAATTCTGCCATCAATGGCCACATTACTTACTCTTGCAATTATGACATCAATGGCCACATTACTCACTCTTGCAATTATGCCATCAATGGCCCCATTACTCACTCTTGCAATTATGCCATCAATGGCCACATCACTCACTCTTGCAATTATGCCATCAATGGCCGCATTACTCACTCTTGCAATTATGTAATCAATGACCACATTGCTCACTTGCAATTATGCCATCAGTGGCCACATTACTCACTCTTGCAATTATGCCATCAATGGCCATATTACCCACTCTTGCAATTATGTTATCAATGGCCACATTACTCACTCTTGCAATTATGTCATCAATGGCCCCATTACTCACTCTTGCAATTATGTTATCAATGGCCACATTACTCATTCTTGCAATTATGTCATCAATGGCCCCATTACTCACTCTTGCAATTATGTCATCAATGGCCACATCACTCTTGCAATTATGCCATCAATGGCCACATTACTCACTCTTGCAATTATGTAATCAATGGCCACATTGCTCACTTGCAATTATGCCATCAATGGCCACATTGCTCACTCTTGCAATTATGACATCAATGGCCACATTACTCACTCTTGCAATTATGTCATCAATGGCCAAATTACTCACTCTTGCAATTATGTCATCAATGGCCACATTACTCACTCTTGCAATTATGCCATCAATGGCCACATTACTCACTCTTGCAATTATGCCATCAATGGCCTTATTACTCACTCTTGCAATTATGTAATCAATGGCCATATTACTCACTCATGCAATTGTCATCAATGGCCACATTACTCACTCTTGCAATTATGCCATCAATGGCTACATTACTCACTCTTGCAATTATGACATCAATGGCCACATTACTCACTCTTGCAATTATGCCATCAATGGCCACATTACTCACTCTTGCAATTATGCCATCAATGGCCACATTACTCACTCTTGCAATTATGTCATCAATGGCCACATTACTCACTCGTGAAATTGTCATCAATATATATATATATATATATATATATATATATATATATATATATATATATATATATATATATATATATATATATATATATGTCTATATATATATGTCTATATATATATGTCTATATATATATATATATATATATATATATATATATATATATATATATATATATATATATATATATATTTTTTTTTTTTTTTTTTTTTATACTTTGTCGCTGTCTCCCGCGTTTGCGAGGTAGCGCAAGGAAACAGACGAAAGAAATGGCCCAACCCCCCCCATACACATGTACATACGTCCACACACGCAAATATACATACCTACACAGCTTTCCATGGTTTACCCCAGACGCTTCACATGCCTTGATTCAATCCACTGACAGCACGTCAACCCCTGTATACCACATCGCTCCAATTCACTCTATTCCTTGCCCTCCTTTCACCCTCCTGCATGTTCAGGCCCCGATCACACAAAATCTTTTTCACTCCATCTTTCCACCTCCAATTTGGTCTCCCTCTTCTCCTCGTTCCCTCCACCTCCGACACATATATCCTCTTGGTCAATCTTTCCTCACTCATTCTCTCCATGTGCCCAAACCATTTCAAAACACCCTCTTCTGCTCTCTCAACCACGCTCTTTTTATTTCCACACATCTCTCTTACCCTTACGTTACTCACTCGCTCAAACCACCTCACACCACACATTGTCCTCAAACATCTCATTTCCAGCACATCCATCCTCCTGCGCACATCTCTATCCATAGCCCACGCCTCGCAACCATACAACATTGTTGGAACCACTATTCCTTCAAACATACCCATTTTTGCTTTCCGAGATAATGTTCTCGACTTCCACACATTTTTCAAGGCTCCCAAAATTTTCGCCCCCTCCCCCACCCTATGATCCACTTCCGCTTCCATGGTTCCATCCGCTGACAGATCCACTCCCAGATATCTAAAACACTTCACTTCCTCCAGTTTTTCTCCATTCAAACTCACCTCCCAATTGACTTGACCCTCACCCCTACTGTACCTAATAACCTTGCTCTTATTCACATTTACTCTTAACTTTCTTCTTCCACACACTTTACCAAACTCAGTCACCAGCTTCTGCAGTTTCTCACATGAATCAGCCACCAGCGCTGTATCATCAGCGAACAACAACTGACTCACTTCCCAAGCTCTCTCATCCCCAACAGACTTCATACTTGCCCCTCTTTCCAGGACTCTTGCATTTACCTCCCTAACAACCCCATCCATAAACAAATTAAACAACCATGGAGACATCACACACCCCTGCCGCAAACCTAAATTCACTGAGAACCAATCACTTTCCTCTCTTCCTACACGTACACATGCCTTACATCCTCGATAAAAACTTTTCACTGCTTCTAACAACTTGCCTCCCACACCATATATTCTTAATACCTTCCACAGAGCATCTCTATCAACTCTATCATATGCCTTCTCCAGATCCATAAATGCTACATACAAATCCATTTGCTTTTCTAAGTATTTCTCACATACATTCTTCAAAGCAAACACCTGATCCACACATCCTCTACCACTTCTGAAACCGCACTGCTCTTCCCCAATCTGATGCTCTGTACATGCCTTCACCCTCTCAATCAATACCCTCCCATATAATTTACCAGGAATACTCAACAAACTTATACCTCTGTAATTTGAGCACTCACTCTTATCCCCTTTGCCTTTGTACAATGGCACTATGCACGCATTCCGCCAATCCTCAGGCACCTCACCATGAGTCATACATACATTAAATAACCTTACCAACCAGTCAACAATACAGTCACCCCCCTTTTTAATAAATTCCACTGCAATACCATCCAAACCTGCTGACATATATATATATATATATATATCTATATATATATGTCTGTATATATATATATATATATATATATATATATATATATATATATATATATATATATATATATATATATATATATATACATACATTCGCAGACATATACATATATACACATATACACAATTCATACTTGCTGCTAGGAGAAGACAACAAAGGCCACAATCGTTCACACTCAGTCTCTAGCTGCCATGTATAATGCACCGAAACCACAGTTCCCTTTCCATATCCAGGTCCCATAAAACTTTCCATGGTTTACCCCAGACGCTTCACATGCCCTGGTTCAATCCATTGGCAGCACGTCGACCCCGGTATACCATATCGTTCCAATTCACTCTATTCCTTTCACGCCTTTCACCCTTCTGCATGTTCAGGCCCCGATTACTCAAAATCTTTTTCACTCTATCATTCCACCTCCAATTTGGTCTCCCACTTCTCGTTCCCTCCACCTCTGACACATATATCCTCTTTGTCAATCTTTCCTCACTTCTCGTTCCCTCCACCTCTGACACATATATCCTCTTTGTCAATCTTTCCTCACTTATTCTTTCCATGTGACTAAACCATTTCAAACCACCCTCCTCTGCTCTCTGAACCACATATTGTCCTCAAACATCTCATTTCCAAGACATCCATCCACCCTCCTCCGCACAACTCTTTCTATAGCCCACGCCTCGCAACCATATAACAATGTTGGAACTACCATTCCTTCAAACATACCGATTTTGCTTTCCGAGATAAAGTTCTCGAATTCCTCACATTTTTCAACGCTTCCAGAACTTTCATCCCCTACCCCACCCTTTGACTCACTTCCGCTTCCATGGTTTCATTCTCTGCCAAATCCACTCCCAGATATCTAAAACACTTCACTTCCTCCAGTTTTTCTCCATTGAAACTTACCTCCCAATTGACAAATCAATTGGGAGGTAATGATAACCTAATAACCTTGCTCTTATTCACATTTACACTCAGCTTTCTTCTTTCACACACTTCACCAAACTCAGTCACCAGCTTCTGCAGTTTCTCACCCGAATCAGTCACCAGCGCTCTATCATTAGGGAACAACAACTGACTCACTTCTCAAGCTCTCTCATCCACAACAGACTGCAAGCTAGCCCCTCTCTCCAAAACTCTTCCATTCGCCTCCCTAACAACCCCATCCATAAACAAATTAAACAACCATGGAGACAATGCTCCCCTGTCGCAAACCGACATTCACTGAGAACCAATCACTTTCCTCTCTTCCCACTCGCACACATGCCTTACATCCTCGATAAAAACTTTTCACTGCTTCTAACAACTTGCCTCCTACACCATATGTTCTTAATACCTTCAACAGAGCAACTCTATCAAAACCATCATATGCCTTCTCCAGATTCATAAATGCTACATACAAAGCCATTTGCTTTTCTAAGTATTTCTCACTTACATTCTTGAAAGCAAACACCAGATCTACACATCCTCTACCACTTCTGAAACCACACTGCTCTTCCCCAATCTGATGCTCTGTACATGCCTTCAACCTCGCAATCAATACCCTCCCATATAATTTCCCAGGAATACTAAACAAACTTATACCTCTGTATTTGAGCACTCACTTTTATCCCCATTGTCTTTGTACAATGGTACTATGCATGCATTCCGCCAATCCTCAGGCTCCTCACAATGAGTCAGACATACATTAAATAACCTTACCAACCAGTCAACAGCACAGTCCCCCCCTTTTTCAATAAGTTCCACTGCAATACCATCCAGACCCGCTGCCTTGCCGGCTTCCATCTTCCGCAATGCTTTTACTACCTTTTCTCTGTTTGCCAAATCATTCTCCCTAACTCTCTCACTTCGCATACCACCTCGTCCAAAACACCCTATATCTGCCACTCTATCACATAACACATTCAACAAACGTTCAAAATACCTACTCCATATCCTTCTCAAATCATCCCTACTTGTTATCACCTTCCCATTAGCCCCCTTCACCGATGTTCCCATGTGTTCTCTTCTCTTACGCACTTTATTTACCTCCTTCCAAAACATCTTTTTATTCTCCCTAAAATTTGATGATACCCCAGCTCTCATTTTCCCTCTTTTTCACCTCTTGCAACTTTCTTTTGACCTCCTGCCTATTTCTCTCATATATATCCCATTCATTTACACTATCTCCCTGCAAAACCCGTCCAAATGCCTCTCTATTTTCTTTCACTAATAATGTTACTTCGTCATCCCACCATTCACTACCCTTTCTAATGTGCCCACCTCCCACGCTTCTCATGCCACAAGCATCTTTTGCGCAAGCCATCACTGTTCCCCTATATACATCCCATTCTTCCCCAACTTCGCTTACGTCCTTTGCTTTCACCTTTTTCCATTCTGCACTCAGTCTATCCTGGTACTTCCTCACACAAGTCTCCTTCCCAAGCTCACTTACTCTCACCACTCTCTTCGCCCCAACATTCTCTCTTCTTTTCTGAAAACCTCTACAAATCTTTACCTTCGCCTCCACAATATAATGATCGGTCATTCCTCCACTTGTACCTCTCAGCACATTAACATCCAAAAGTCTCTCTTTCGCGCGCCTATCAATTGACACGTAACCCAGTAACGCTCTCTGGCCATCTCTCTTACTTACATACGTATACTTATGTATATCTATCTTTTTAAACCAGATTTTCCCAATCATTCGTCCTTTTTCAGCACACAAATCTACAAGCTCTTCACCATTTCCATTTACAACACTGAACACCCCATGTATACCAATTATTCCGTCAACTGCTACATTGCTCACCTTTGCATTCAAATCACCTATCACTATAACCCGGTCTCGTGCATCAAAACCACTAACACACTCACTCAGCTGATCCCAAAACACTTGCCTCTCATGATCTTTCTTCTCATGCCCAGGAGCATATGCACCAATAATCACCGTTCTCTCTCCATTCACTTTCAGTTTTATCTGTATCAATCTAGAGTTTATTTTCTTACATTGTATCACATAATCCCACCACTCCTGTTTCAAGAGTAGTGCTACTTCTTTCCTTGCTCTTGCCTTCTCACCAACCCCGACTTTACTCCCAAAACTTTTCCAAACCACTCTTCCCCTTTATCCTTGAGCTTCGTTTCACTTAGAGCCAAAACATCCAGGTTCCTTTCCTCGAACATACTACCTATCTCTCTTCTTTTCTCATCTTGGTTACATTGACACACATTTAGACACCTCAGTCTGAGCCTTCGAGGAGGAATGCCTCTGAGGAATGCCTTGCGGGTGGAGGGATGTCTGATCACTGTCTTGTGGAGGCGAAGGGAAACATATGTAGAGATTTTCAGAAAAGAAGAGAAATTTTTGGGGAGAAGAGTGGTGAGAGGAAGTGAGCTTGGAAAGGAGACTTGTGTGAGGAAGTATCAGAAGAGACTGAGTGCAGAACGACAGGCGAGAGGAAATGATGTAGGGGGAGTGAGGGAGGAATGGGATGTATTTAGGGAAGCAATGATGGCTTGCGCAAAAGATGCAATTGGCATGAGAAAAGTGGAAGGTGGGTAGATTAGACTCAGTAGTGAATGGTGGGATGAGGTAGTAAGATTGTTAGAGAAAGAGAAGAAGGATGCGTTTGGACAATTTTTTTTGTAGGGAAGTCGTGCACATGACTAGGAGATGTATAAAAGAAAGCGGCATGAGGTCAAGGGGAAGGTGCAAGAGATGAAAAAGAGGGCAAATGAGAGTTGGGGTGGGAGAGTATCATTGTATTTTAGGGAGAATAAAAAGATGTTTTGGAAGGAGGTAAATAATGTGCGTAAAACAAGAGAACAAATGGGAACATCGGTGAAGGGGGCATATAGGAAGGCAATAACAAGTAGTGGTGAAGAGAGAAGAAGATGGAGTGAGTATTTTGAAGGTTTGTTGAATGTGTTTGATGGTAGAGTAACATATTTAGGGTGCTTAGGTCGGGGTCGTGTGCTAAAGTCAGAGGGAATGGTTTAGTGAACAGAGAAGAGTTAGTGAAAGCTTTGCGAATGATGAAAGCCGGCAAGGCGGCGGGATTGGACGGTATTGCAGTGGAAATGATAAAAATAGGGGTGACTGTGTTGTTCATTGGTTGGTAAGGATATTCAGTTATGTACGGATCATGGTGTAGTGCCTGAGGATGGGCGGATTGCATGCATTGTGTCATTGTACAAAGGTAAAGGGGATAAAGGTGAGTGTTCGAATTACAGAGGCATATGTCTGTTGAGTATCCCTGGGAAATCTTATGGGAGGATATTGACTGAAAGGGAAAAGGTATGTACAGAGCATCAGATTGAGGAAGAGCAGTGTGGTTTTAGAAGTGAAAGAGGATGTGTGGATCAGGGGTTTGCTTTGAAGAACGTATGTGAGAAATACTTAAAAAAACATGGATTTGTATGTAGCATTTATGGATCTGGAGAAGGCATATGATAGGGCTGATAGAGATGCTTTGTGGAAGGTATTGATAGAACATGGTGTGGAAGTTAAGTTGCTGGAAGCAGTGAAAAGGTTTTATCAAGGATGTAATGCATGTGTACGATTAGGAAGAGAGGAAAGTGATTGGTTCCCAGTGAATGTCGGTTTGCAGAAGGGGTACATGATGTCTCCGTGGTTGTTTGATTTGTTTATGGATGGGGTGAATAAAGAAATGAATGCAAGAGTTTTGGAGTGAGGGGCAAGTTTGCAGTCTTTTGTGAATGAGAGCTGTAGTTCGCTAATGATACATCTCTGGTGGTTGATTCGGTTGAGAAACTGCAGAAGCTGGTGACTGAGTTTTGTAAAGTGCGGGAAAGAAGAACGTTGAGAGCAAATGTGAATAGGAGCAAGATTATTAGGTTCAGTAGGGTTAAGAGACAAGTTAACTGGGAGATAATTTTGAATGGAGAAAAACTGGAGGGAGTTAAATGCTATAGGTATTTGGGGGAGGACTTAGCTGTGGATGGAACCATGGAAGCGGAAGTGAGTCACAGAGTGTGGGAGGGGACGAAGGTTCTGGGAGCGTTGAAGAATGTGTGGAAGGCGAGAGCGTTATGTTGGAGAGCAAAAATGGGTATGTTTGATGGAATAGTGATTCAACAATGTTATATGCGAGGCATGGGCTTGGAGGAGGAGGGTGGACGTGTTAAAAATGAGGTATTTGAGGACAATATGTGGTGTGAGGTGGTTTGATTGAGTAAGTAATGAAAAAGGTAAGAGAGGTGTGTGGTAATAAAATGAGTGTGGTTGAGACAGCAGAAGAGGGTGTGTTGAAATGGTTTGGACACATGGAGAGAATGAGTGAGGAAAGATTGACAAAGAGGATACATGTATCATAGGTAAAGGAAAGGAGTAGAGGGAGATCAAACTGGAGGTGGAGGGATTGAGTGAAAAAGATGTAGAGCGATCGGGGCGTGAACATACAGGAGGGTGAAAGAAGAGCAAGGAATAGTTAATTGGAACGTTGTGGTATACTTGGGTCGACGTGCTGTCAATGGATGTGAAGCATCTGGGGTAAACTATGGAAAGGTGTGTAGGGCCTGGTTTTGGAAAGGGAGCTGTGGTTTCGATGCTTACACATGACAGCTAGAGACTGAGTGTGAACGAATCTGGCCTTTTTGTCTGTTTCTGGCGCTGTCTCGCTGGAGGGGAAGGGGATGCTATTTTGTGTGTGACGGGGTGGCAACGAGAATGGATGAAGGAAGCAAGAATGGATATGTACATGTGTATATGTGTATATGTCTGTGTATGTATATGTATCTGTATGTTGAAATATATATATATATATATATATATATATATATATATATATATATATATATATATATATATATATATATATATATATATATATATATATATATATATATATATATATATATATATATATTCTTTCTTTCAAACTATTCGCCATTTCCCGCTTTAGCGAGGTAGCGTTAAGAACAACGAACTGGGCCTTTGAGGGAATATCCTCACCTGGCCCCCTTCTCTGTTCCTTCTTTTGGAAAATTAAAAAAAAGAATAATGAGAGGGGAGGATTTCCAGCCCACCGCTCCCTCCCCTTTTAGTCGCCTTCTACGACACGTAGGGAATACGTGGGAAGTATTCTTTCTTACCATTCCCCAGGGATATATATATATATATATATATATATATATATATATATATATATATATATATATATATATATATTTTTTTTTTTATTATACTTTGTCGCTGTCTCCCGCGTTTGCGAGGTAGCGCAAGGAAACAGACGAAAGAAATGGCCCAACCCCCCCCATACACATGTATATACATACGTCCACACACGCAAATATACATACCTACACAGCTTTCCATGGTTTACCCCAGACGCTTCACATGCCTTGATTCAATCCACTGACAGCACGTCAACCCCGGTATACCACTTCGCTCCAATTCACTCTATTCTTGCCCTCCTTTCACCCTCCTGCATGTTCAGGCCCCGATCACACAAAATCTTTTTCACTCCATCTTTCCACCTCCAATTTGGTCTCCCTCTTCTCCTCGTTCCCTCCACCTCCGACACATATATCCTCTTGATCAATCTTTCCTCACTCATCCTCTCCATGTGCCCAAACCACTTCAAAACACCCTCTTCTGCTCTCTCAACCACGCTCTTTATATTTCCACACATCTCTCTTACCCTTACGTTACTCACTCGATCAAACCACCTCACACCACACATTGTCCTCAAACATCTCATTTCCAGCACATCCATCCTCCTGCGCACAACTCTATCCATAGCCCACGCCTCGCAACCATACAACATTGTTGGAACCACTATTCCTTCAAACATACCCATTTTTGCTTTCCGAGATAATGTTCTCGACTTCCACACATTCTTCAAGGCCCCCAGAATTTTCGCCCCCTCCCCCACCCTATGATCCACTTCCGCTTCCATGGTTCCATCCGCTGCCAGATCCACTCCCAGATATCTAAAACACTTCACTTCCTCCAGTTTTTCTCCATTCAAACTCACCTCCCAATTGACTTGACCCTCAACCCTACTGTACCTAATAACCTTGCTCTTATTCACATTTACTCTTAACTTTCTTCTTCCACACACTTTACCAAACTCAGTCACCAGCTTTTGCAGTTTCTCACATGAATCAGTCACCAGCTTCTGCAGTTTCTCACATGAATCAGCCACCAGCGCTGTATCATCAGCGAACAACAACTGACTCACTTCCCAAGCTCTCTCATCCCCAACAGACTTCATACTTGCCCCTCTTTCCAAAACTCTTGCATTTACCTCCCTAACAACCCCATCCATAAACAAATTAAACAACCATGGAGACATCACACACCCCTGCCGCAAACCTACATTCACTGAGAACCAATCACTTTCCTCTCTTCCTACACGTACACATGCCTTACATCCTCGATAAAAACTTTTCACTGCTTCTAACAGCTTTCCTCCCACACCATATATTCTTAATACCTTCCACAGAGCATCTCTATCAACTCTATCATATGCCTTCTCCAGATCCATAAATGCTACATACAAATCCATTTGCTTTTCTAAGTATTTCTCACATACATTCTTCAAAGCAAACACCTGATCCACACATCCTCTACCACTTCTGAAACCACACTGCTCTTCCCCAATCTGATGCTCTGTACATGCCTTCACCCTCTCAGTCAATACCCTCCCATATAATTTACCAGGAATACTCAACAAACTTATACCTCTGTAATTTGAGCACTCACTCTTATCCCCTTTGCCTTTGTACAATGGCACTATGCAAGCATTCCGCCAATCCTCAGGCACCTCACCATGAGTCATACATACATTAAATAACCTTACCAACCAGTCAACAATACAGTCACCCCCTTTTTTAATAAATTCCACTGCAATACCATCCAAACCTGCTGCCTTGCCGGCTTTCATCTTCCGCAAAGCTTTCACTACCTCTTCTCTGTTTACCAAATCATTTTCCCTAACCCTCTCACTTTGCACACCACCTCGACCAAAACACCCTATATCTGCCACTCTATCATCAAACACATTCAACAAACCTTCAAAATACTCACTCCATCTCCTTCTCACATCACCACTACTTGTTATCACCTCCCCATTTGCGCCCTTCACTGAAGTTCCCATTTGCTCCCTTGTCTTACGCACTTTATTTACCTCCTTCCAGAACATCTTTTTATTCTCCCTAAAATTTAATGATACTCTCTCACCCCAACTCTCATTTGCCCTTTTTTTCACCTCTTGCACCTTTCTCTTGACCTCCTGTCTCTTTCTTTTATACATCTCCCACTCAATTGCATTTTTTCCCTGCAAAAATCGTCCAAATGCCTCTCTCTTCTCTTTCACTAATAATCTTACTTCTTCATCCCACCACTCACTACCCTTTCTAATCAACCCACCTCCCACTCTTCTCATGCCACAAGCATCTTTTGCGCAATCCATCACTGATTCCCTAAATACATCCCATTCCTCCCCCAATCCCCTTACTTCCATTGTTCTCACCTTTTTCCATTCTGTACTCAGTCTCTCCTGGTACTTCCTCACACAGGTCTCCTTCCCAAGCTCACTTACTCTCACCACCCTCTTCACCCCAACATTCACTCTTCTTTTCTGAAAACCCATACAAATCTTCACCTTAGCCTCCACAAGATAATGATCAGACATCCCTCCAGTTGCACCTCTCAGCACATTAACATCCAAAAGTCTCTCTTTCGCACGCCTGTCAATTAACACGTAATCCAATAACGCTCTCTGGCCATCTCTCCTACTTACATAAGTATACTTATGTATATCTCGCTTTTTAAACCAGGTATTCCCAATCATCAGTCCTTTTTCAGCACATAAATCTACAAGCTCTTCACCATTTCCATTTACAACACTGAACACCCCATGTATACCAATTATTCCCTCAACTGCCACATTACTCACCTTTGCATTCAAATCACCCATCACTATAACCCGGTCTCGTGCATCAAAACCACTAACACACTCATTCAGCTGCTCCGAAAACACTTGCCTCTCTTGATCTTTCTTCTCATGCCCAGGTGCATATGCACCAATAATCACCCACCTCTCTCCATCAACTTTCAGTTTTACCCATATTAATCGAGAATTTACTTTCTTACATTCTATCACATACTCCCACAACTCCTGTTTCAGGAGTAGTGCTACTCCTTCCCTTGCTCTTGTCCTCTCACTAACCCCTGACTTTACTCCCCAGACATTCCCAAACCACTCTTCCCCTTTACCCTTGAGCTTCGTTTCACTCAGAGCTAAAACATCCAGGTTCCTTTCCTCAAACATACTACCTATCTCTCCTTTTTTCACATCTTGGTTACATCCACACACATTTAGGCACCCCACTCTGAGCCTTCGAGGAGGATGAGCACTCCCCGCGTGACTCCTTCTTCTGTTTCCCATTTTAGAAAGTTAATACAAGAACAGAGAACTGGGCTTTAGAGAGAATATCCTCACCTGGCCCCCTTCTCTGTTCCTTCTTTTAGAAAAAAAAAAAATATTTATATATAGATTTATATATTATTTTTATTTATTATACTTTGTCGCTGTCTCCCGCGTTTGCGAGGTAGCGCAAGGAAACAGACGAAAAAAATGGCCCAACCCCCCCCATACACATGTATATACATACGTCCACACACGCAAATATACATACCTACACAGCTTTCCATGGTTTACCCCAGACGCTTCACATGCCTTGATTCAATCCACTGACAGCACGTCAACCCCGGTATACCACTTCGCTCCAATTCACTCTATTCCTTGCCCTCCTTTCACCCTCCTGCATGTTCAGGCCCCGATCACACAAAATCTTTTTCACTACATCTTTCCACCTCCAATTTGGTCTCCCTCTTCTCCTCGTTCCCTCCACCTCCGAGACATATATCCTCTTGGTCAATCTTTCCTCACTCATTCTCTCCATGTGCCCAAACCACTTCAAAGCACCCTCTTCTGCTCTCTCAACCACGCTCTTTTTATTTCCACACATCTCTCTTACCCTTACGTTACTCACTCGATCAAACCACCTCACACCACACATTGTGCTCAAACATCTCATTTCCAGCACATCCATCCTCCTGCGCACAACTCTATCCATAGCCCACGCCTCGCAACCATACAACATTGTTGGAACCACTATTCCTTCAAACATACCCATTTTTGCTTTCCGAGATAATGTTCTCGACTTCCACACATTCTTCAAGGCTCCCAGAATTTTCGCCCCCTCCCCCACCCTATGATCCACTTCCACTTCCATGGTTCCATCCGCTGCTAGATCTACTCCCAGTTATCTAAAACACTTTAGTTCCTCCAGTTTTTCTCCATTCAAACTCACCTCCCAATTGACTTGACCCTCAACCCTACTGTACCTAATAACCTTGCTCTTATTCACATTTACTCTTAACTTTCTTCTTCCACACACTTTACCAAACTCAGTCACCAGCTTCTGCAGTTTCTCACATGAATCAGCCACCAGCGCTGTATCATCAGCGAACAACAACTGACTCACTTCCCAAGCTCTCTCATCCACAACAGACTTCATACTTGCCCCTCTTTCCAAAACTCTTGCATTTACCTCCCTAACAACCCCATCCATAAACAAATTAAACAACCATGGAGACATCACACACCCCTGCCGCAAACCTACATTCACTGAGAACCAATCACTTTCCTCTCTTCCTACACGTACACATGCCTTACATCCTCGATAAAAACTTTTCACTGCTTCTAACAACTTTCCTCCCACACCATATATTCTTGATACCTTCCACAGAGCATCTCTATCAACTCTATCATATGCCTTCTCCAGATCCATAAATGCTACATACAAATCCATTTGCTTTTCTAAGTATTTCTCACATACATTCTTCAAAGCAAACACCTGATCCACGCATATATATATATATATATATATATATATATATATATATATATATATATATATATATATATATATATATATATATATATATATGTATATATATATATATATATATATATATATATATATATATATATATATATATATATATATATATATATATATATATATATATAAATATATATATATATATATATATATATATATATATATATATATATACATATATATATATATATATATATATATATATATATATATATATATATATATTTTTTTTTTTTTTTTTGCCTTGTCGCTGTCTCCCGCGTTTGCGAGGTAGCGCAAGGAAACAGACGAAAGAAATGGCCCAACCCACCCCCATACACATGTATATACATACGTCCACACACACAAATATACATACCTACACAGCTTTCCATGGTTTACCCCAGACGCTTCACATGCCCCGATTCAATCCACTGACAGCACGTCAACCCCGGTATACCACATCGCTCCAATTCACTCTATTCCTTGCCCTCCTTTCACCCTCCTGCATGTTCAGGCCCCGATCACACAAAATCTTTTTCACTCCATCTTTCCACCTCCAATTTGGTCTCCCTCTTCTTCTCGTTCCCTCCACCTCCGACATATATATCCTCTTGGTCAATCTTTCCTCACTCATTCTCTCCATGTGCCCAAACCACTTCAAAACACCCTCTTCTGCTCTCTCAACCACGCTCTTTTTATTTCCACACATCTCTCTTACCCTTACGTTACTTACTCGATCAAACCACCTCACACCACACATTGTCCTCAAACATCTCATTTCCAGCACATCCATCCTCCTGCGCACAACTCTATCCATAGCCCACGCCTCGCAACCATACAACATTGTTGGAACCACTATTCCTTCAAACATACCCATTTTTGCTTTCCGAGATAATGTTCTCGACTTCCACACATTCTTCAAGGCTCCCAGAATTTTCGCCCCCTCCCCCACCCTATGATCCACTTCCGCTTCCATGGTTCCATCCGCTGCCAGATCCACTCCCAGATATCTAAAACACTTTAGTTCCTCCAGCTTTTCTCCATTCAAACTTACCTCCCAGTTGACTTGACCCTCAACCCTACTGTACCTAACAACCTTGCTCTTATTCACATTTGCTCTTAACTTTCTTCTTTCACACACTTTAGCAAACTCAGTCACCAGCTTCTGCAGTTTCTAACATGAATCAGCCACCAGCGCTGTATCATCAGCGAACAACAACTGACTCACTTCCCAAGCTCTCTCATCCCCAACAGACTTCATACTTGCCCCTTTTTCCTAAAACTTTGCATTCACCTCCCTAACAACCCCATCCATAAACAAATTAAACAACCATTTTCCCTTATCCTCTCACTTTGCACACCACCTCGACCAAAACACCCTATACCTGCCACTCTATCATCAAAAACATTCAACAAACCTTCAAAATACTCACTCCATCTCTTTCTCACATCACCACTACTTGTTATCACCTCCCCATTTGCGCCCTTCACTGAAGTTCCCATTCGCTCCCTTGTCTTACACACTTTATTTACCTCCTTCCAGAACATCTTTTTATTCTCCCTAAAATTTAATGATACTCTCTCACCCCAACTCTCATTTGCCCTCTTTTTCACCTCTTGCACCTTTCTCTTGACCGCCTGTCTCTTTCTTTTATACATCTCCCACTCAATTGCATTTTTTTCCCTGCAAAAATCGTCCAAATGCCTCTCTCTTCTCTTTCACTAATAATCTTACTTCTTCATCCCACCACTCACTACCCTTTCTAATCAACCCACCTCCCACTCTTCTCATGCCACAAGCATCTTTTGCGCAATCCATCACTGATTCCCTAAATGCATCCCATTCCTCCCCCAATCCCCTTACTTCCATTGTTCTCACCTTTTTCCATTCTGTACTCAGTCTCTCCTGGTACTTCCTCACACAGGTCTCCTTCCCAAGCTCACTTACTCTCACCACCCTCTTCACCCCAACATTCACTCTTCTTTTCTGAAAACCCATACAGATCTTCACCTTAGCCTCCACAAGATAATGATCAGACATCCCTCCAGTTGCACCTCTCAGCACATTAACATCCAAAAGTCTCTCTTTCGCGCGCCTGTCAATTAACACGTGGTCCAATAACGCTCTCTGGCCATCTCTCCTACTTACATACGTATACTTATGTATATCTCGCTTTTTAAACCAGGTATTCCCAATCACCAGTCCTTTTTCAGCACATAAATCTACAAGCTCTTCACCATTTCCATTTACAACACTGAACACCCCATGTATACCAATTATTCCCTCAACTGCCACATTACTCACCTTTGCATTCAAATCACCCATCACTATAACCCGGTCTTGTGCATCAAAACCACTAACACACTCATTCAGCTGCTCCCAAAACACTTGCCTCTCATGATCTTTCTTCTCATGCCCAGGTGCATATGCACCAATAATCACCCATCTCTCTCATCAACTTTCAGTTTTACCCTTATTAATCGAGAATTTACACACACACATATATATATATATATATATATATATATATATATATATATATATATATATATATATATATATATATATATATATATATATATATATATATGTCCCTCTGTGGGCGTATATGTATATGCTTGTGTATGTAGGTTGGTTGGGCTATTCCTCGTCTGTTTCCTTGCGCTGCCTCGCTAACGCCACCAGCGCTGTATCATCAGCGAACAACATTCACTGAGAACCAATCACTTTCCTCTCTTCCTATACGTACACATGCCTTACATCCTCGATAAAAACTTTTCACTGCTTCTAACAACATGCCTCCCACACCATATATTCTTAATACCTTCCACAGAGCATCTTTATCAACTCTATCATATCCCTTCTCCAGATCCATAAATGCTACATACAAATCCATTTGCTTTTCTAAGTATTTCTCACATACTTTCTTCAAAGCAAACACCTGATTGATCCACACATCCTCTACCACTTCTGAAACCACACTGCTCTTCCCCAATCTGATGCTCTGTACATGCCTTCACCCTCTCAATCAATACCCTCCCATGTAATTTCCCAGGAATACTCAATAAACTTATACCTCTGTAATTTGAGCACTCACCTTTGTCCCCTTTGCCTTTGTACAATGGCACTATGTAAGCATTCCGCCATTCCTCAGGCACCTCACCATGAATCATACATACATTAAATAACCTTACCAACCAGTCAACAATACAGTCACCACCTTTTTTTAATAAATTCCACTGCAATACCATCCAAAGCCGCTGCATTGCTGGCTTTCATCTTCCACAAAGCTTTTACTACCTCTTCTCTGTTTACCAAATCATTTTCCCTAACCCTCTCACTTTGCACACCACCTCGACCAAAACACCCTATATCTGCCACTCTATCATCAAACACATTCAACAAACCTTCAAAATACTCACTCCATCTCCTTCTCACATCACCACTACTTGTTATCACCTACTCATTAGCCCCCTTCACTGAAGTTCCCATTTGTTCCCTTGTCTTACGCACTTTATTTACCTCCTTCCAAAAAATCTTTTTATTCTCCCTAAAATTTAATGATACTCTCTCACCCCAACTCTCATTTGCCGTCTTTTTCACCTCTTGCACCTTCCTCTTGACCTCCTGCCTCTTTCTTTTATACGTCTCCCAGTCATTTGCATTATTTCCCCGCATAAATCGTCTAAATGCCTCTCTCTTCTCTTTCACTAATAATCTTACTTCTTCATCCCACCACTCACTACCCTTTCTAATCTGCCCACCTCCCACGCTTCTTATGCCACAAGCATCTTTTGCGCAAGCTATCACTGCTTCTCTAAATACATCCCATTCTCCCCCACTCCCCTTATCTCTTTTGTTCTCATCTTTTTCCATTCTGTACTCAGTCTCTCCTGGTACTTCCTCACACAAGTCTCCTTCCCAAGAGAGTTGAGAGTAAATGTGAATAAGAGCAAGGTTATTCGGTACACTAGGGTTGAGACTCAAGTCACTTGGGAGGTAAGTTTGAATGGAGAAAAACTGGAGGAAGTGAAGTGTTTTAGATATCTGGGAGTGGATTTTGCAGCGGATGGAACCATGGAAGCGGAAGTGAATCATAGGGTGGGGGAGGGTGCGAAAATTCTGGGAGCCTTGAAGAATGTGTGGAAGTCGAGAACATTTTCTCGGAAAGCAAAAATGGGTATGTTTGAAGGAATAGTGATTCCAACAATGTTGTATGGTTGCGAGGCGTGGGCTATGGATAGAGTTGTGCGCAGGAGGGTGGATGTGCTGGAAATGAGATGTTTGAGGACAACATATGGTGTGAGGTGGTTTGATCGAGTAAGTAATAATAGGGTAAGAGAGATGTGTGGTAATAAAAAGAGTGTGGTTGAGAGAGCAGAAGAGGGTGTTTTGAAATTGTTTGGTCACATGGAGAGAATGAGTGGGGAAAGATTGACCAAGAGGATATATGTGTCAGAGGTGAAGGGAGCGAGGAGAAGTGGGAGACCAAATTGGAGATGGAAAGATGGAGTGAAAAAGATTTTGAGTGATCGGGGCCTGAACATGCAGGAGGGTGAAAGGCTTGCAAGGAATAGAGTGAATTGGAACGATGTGGTATACCGGGGTCGACATGCTGTCAGTGGATTGAACCAGGGCATGTGAAGCGTCTGGGGTAAACCATGGAAAGTTCTGTAGGGCCTGGATGTGGAAAGGGAGCTGTGGTTTCGGTGCATTATTACATGACAGCTAGAGACTGAGTGTGAACGAATGTGGCCTTTGTTGTCTTTCCTAGCGCTGCCTCGCACACATGAGGGGGGGGAGGGGGTTGTTATTTCATGTGTGGTGGGGTGGCGATGGGAATGAATAAAGGCAGACAGTATGAGTTGTGTACATATGTATATATGTATATGTCTGTGTGTGTATATATATATATATATATATATATATATATATATATATATATATATATATATACGTTGCGATGAAAAGGTATGTATATTTGCGTGTGTGGACGTATATGTGTATGTGTATGTGGGTGGGTTGGGCCATTCTTTCGTCTGTTTCCTTCCTCTACCTCGATAACGCGGGAGACAGCGACAAAGCAAAATAAATAAATTAATAATAAAATGATATATATATATATATATATATATATATATATATATATATATATATATATATATATATATATATATATATATATATATATATATATATGGAAGTAGTTCATAAAATTTTATTCAACATGTAATTTTTCTATACATATGGCACGATATTTTTCGTGGAGACAGTCCTCCTCATCAGGTTCCAGTACTTAACAAAGTTATCTAAATCCCAGCATCACATTTAGTTTCCGTCGTCCAAAATCAGTCTTTCTAGGCCAAGTACTGTCTGTTTTGTGAAGTCGTAGTAAGGTAAGGGAGAGTGAATTATGGAGGTCAGGTGGTGGCGGTGTCCTCATTAGCTTGTTGTGTCTTTAACAACTTTATTTTATGTTTTCGTGTTTTGTCAATTTTCTTTTAATGATCTGGTTACTGCTAGGATTGGCTTTAGAATTGGCTAGGGACAATTCAAATTTCTTAGTATTAGCAATTAAGACAGATTCAATGACTTTATGGGTGACATAATCAGCAGAGGGGTATGAAATAATGGGATCTTCAAGATCTATGGGGTGATCATTTTCATGACATTGTTTAGCAATCGCATTTTTGTGGTCATCCCTGAATACTGAATGACGTGCCAGTAACACCTCTTCTTTACAGTTTGACCTGTCTGGCCTACTTGAATATATTTACATGCCTTGCATTTGACGGCTTAAACACTCCCAATTGTTGCATGATTTGGCTTACTATTTATTAAGGTCTTACTGATGGTGTTATTGTACTGGAAAACAGCATAACAAGCAAGGCATGTAAATATATCTATGTAGGCCAGACAGGTAAAACTGTAACGGAGAAGTATTATTGGCACGTCATTCAGTATGCAGGTATGACCACAAAAATGCGATCGCTATACATTGTCATGAAAATGTAGATAAGCGCAAGTTTATTAGGTTCAGGAGGGTTGAGGGACAACTTAATTGGGACGTAAGCTTGAATGGAGAAAAACTGGAGGAAGTGAAGTGTCTTAGATATCTGGGAGTAGATTTAGCAGTTGATGGAACCATGGAGTCACAGGGTGGGGGAGGCGGCAATGGTTCTGGGAGCGATGAAGAGTATGTGGAAGGAGAGATCGTTATCTCGGAGAGCAAAAGTGGGTATGTTTGAAGGAATAGTTGTTCCAACAATGTTATATGGTTGCGAGGCATGGGCTATGGATAGGGTTGTACGGAGGAGGGTGGATGTGTTGAAAATGAAATGTTTGAGGATGATATGTGGTGTGAGATAGTTTGATCGAGAAAGTAAGGAAAGGGTAAGAGATATGTGTGTGGAAATATAAAGAGTGTGGTTGAGAGAGCAGAAGAGGGTGTGTTGAAATGGTCTGGGTATATGTAGAGAATGAGTGAGGAAAGACTGACAAAGAGGATTGTGTGTCAGAGGTGGAGGGAACAAGGAGAAGAGTGAGACCAAATTGTAGGTGGAAGTATGGAGTGAAATGATTCTGACCAATCGTGGTCTGAACATACAGGAGGGTGACAGGCGTGCAAGGAATAGAGTGAATTGGAACGATGTGGTATACTGGGGTCGACGTGCTGTTAATGGAATAAGCTAGGGTATGTGAAAGTGTGTGTTTGGGGCCTGGATGTGGATAGGGAGCTGTGGTTTCGGTGCATTACACTTGACAGCTAAAACCTGAGTGTGAATGAACATGGCCCTTTTTGATGTTCCTGGCGCTGCCTCGCTGGAATGGGGGGGGGGGGGGGGGAGCTAGTTTGTGTGTGGTGTGGTGGCGATAGGAATGGATGAAGGCAGCAAGTATGGATATGTACATATATATATATGTGCATGTCTCTGTGCGTATATGTATGCATACGTTGAGGATATGATATGGCATATGATACAGTTGATAAAGATGCTCTGTGGAAGGTTTTAAGAATATATGGCGTGGGAGGCAAGTTGTTAGAAGCAGTGAAAAGTTTTTATCGAGGATGTAAGGCATGTGTACGTGTAGGAAGAGAGGAAAGTGACTGGTTCTCAGTAAATGTAGGTTTGTGGCAAGGGGTGGATGATGTCTCCATGGTTGTTTAATTTGTTTATGGATGGGGTTGTTAGGGAGGTGAATGCAAGAGTTTTGGAAAGAGGGGCAAGTATGCAGTCTGTTGTGTATGAGAGAGCTTAGGAAGTGAGTCAGTTGTTGTTCGCTGATGATACAGCGCTGGTGGCTGATTCATGTAAGAAACTGCAGAAGCTGGTGACTGAGTTTGGTAAAGTGTGTGAAAGAAGAAAGTTAAGAGTAAATGTGAATAAGAGCAAGGTTTTTTAGGTACAGTAGGGTTGAGGGTCAAGTCAACTGGGAGGTAAGTTTGAATGGAGAAAAAGTGGAGGAAGTGAAGTGTTTTAGATATCTGGGAGTGGATCTGGCGGCGGATGGAACCATGGAAGCGGAAGTGAATCATAGGGTGGGGGAGGGGGCGAAAGTTCTGGGAGCCTTGAAGAATGTGTGGAAGTCGAGAACATTATCTAGGGAAGCAAAAATGGGTATGTTTGAAGGAATAGTGGTTCCAACAATGTTGTATGGTTGCGAGGCGTGGGCTACGGATAGAGTTGTGCGCAGGAGGGTGGATGTGCTGGAAATGAGATGTTTGAGGACAATATGTGGTGTGAGGTGGTTTGATCGAGTAAGTAATGTAAGGGTGAGAGAGATGTGTGGAAATAAAAAGAGTGTGGTTGAGAGCAGAAGAAGTATGAGAGAGCAGAAGAAGTATGAATTATGTGCATGTGTATATATGTATATGTCCGTGTGTGTGTGTATATATGTGTACATTGAGATGTATAGGTATGTATATTTGCGCGTGTGGACGTGTATGTATATACATGTGTATGTGGGCGCGTTGGGCCATTCTTTCGTCTGTTTCTTTGCGCTACCTCGCTAATGCGGGAGACAGCGACAAAGCCAAATAAATAAATAAAAAAAACGTTGAGGATAGAGGAGATATACCTCCCACGTATTCCCCGCGTGTCGTAGAAGGCGACTAAAGGGGGCGGGAGCAGGGGGCTAAAAACCCTTCCCTCCTGATATTTAACTTTCTAAAAGGGGAAACAGATGAAAGAGTCATGCGGGGAGTGCTCATCCTCCTCGAAGGCTAAGATTGGGGTGTCTAAATATGTGTAGATGTAACCAAGATGAGAAAAAAGGAGAGATAGTTTGTTTGAGGAAATGATCCTGGATTTTTTTTTTTTTTTTTTTTACTCTGAGTGAAACGAAGCTCAAGGGTAAAGGGGAAAAGTGGCTTAGGAATGTCTTGGGAGTAAAGTCAGGGGTTGGTGAGAGGACAAGAGCAAAGAAAGGAGTAGCACTACTCCTGAGGCAGGAGTTGTAGGAGTATGTGATAGAGTGTAAGAAAGTAAACTCTAGATAAATGTGGGTAAAACTGAAAGTGGATGAAGAGAGATGGGTGGTTATTGGTGCCTATGCGCCTGGTCATGAGAAGAAAGTTCATGAGAGGCAAGTGTTTTGGGAGCAGCTGAGTGAGAGTGTTAGCAGCTTTGATGCACGAGACCGTGTTATAGTGATGGTTGATTTGAATGCGAAGGTGAGTAACGTGGCAGTTTAGGGTATAATTGGTGTAGATGAGGGGATCAGTGTTGTAAATGGAAATGGTGAAGAGCTTGTCGATCTGTGCGCTGAAAAAGGACTGGTGATTGGGAATACGTGTGTAAGTAGGGGAGATGGCCAGAGAGCGTTATTGGATTACGTGTTAATTGATAGACGCGCGAAAGAGAGACTTTTGGATGTTAATGTGCTGAGCGGTGCAACTGGAGGGATGTCTGATCATTATCTTGTGGAGGTGAAGGTGATGATTTATAGAGGTTTTCAGAAAAGAAGAGAGAATGGTGAAGAAAGTGGTGAGAGTAAGTGAGCTTGGGAAGGAGACTTGTGAGAGAAAGTACGAGGAGAGATTGAGTGCAGAATGGCGAAAGATGAGAGCAAATGACTTGAGGGGAGTGGGGGAGTAATGGAATGTATTTAGGGAATCAGTGATGGCTTGCGCAAAAGATGCTTGTGGCATGAGAAGCGTGGGAGATAGGCAGATTTGAAAGGGTAGTGAGTGGAGGGATGAAGAAGTAAGATTGTTAGTGATACAGTAGAGAGAGGTGTTTAGACGATTTTTGCAGGGCAGTAGTGGTATAACTGGGAGATGTATAAAAGAAAAAGGCAAGAGATCAAGAGAAAGTTGCACAAAGTGAAAAAGAGGGCAAATGAGAGTTGGGGTGAGAGAGCGAATCATTAAATCTTAGGGAGAAATAAAAAATGCTTTGGAAGGAGGTAAAAAAGGGCGTAAGACAGAAGAACAAATGGGAACATCGGTGAAGGGGGCTAATTGGGAGGTAAAAATAAGCAGTGACGAAATGAAAAGGAGATGGCGTGAGTATTTTGAAGGTTTTTCAAATGAGTTTGACGATAGAATGGCAGATATAAGGTGTTTTGTTTGAGGTGGTGTGCGAAGTAAAAGGGTCAGGGAGAATGGTTTGGTAAACAGAGAAGAGGTAGTGACATTTTTGCGGAAGATGAAAGCCGGCAAGGCAGCAGGTTTGGATGGTATTGCAGTGGAATTTATCAAAAAAGTGGGTGACTATGTTGTTGACTGGCTGCTAAGGATATTCATTGTATGTGTTGTTTATGGTGAAGTGCCTGAGGATTGGCGGAATGTAGCACAGTGCCATTGCACAAAGGCAAAGGGGATAAGGTGATTGTTCAAATCACAGAGGTATAGGTTTGTTGAGTATTCCTCGGTAATTATATGGGAGGGTATTGAATGATAGGGTAAAGGCATATACAGAGCACCAGATTAGGGAAGAGCAGTGTGGTTTCAGAAGTGGTAGAGGATGTGTGAATCAGGTGTTTGCCTTGAAGAATGTATGTGAGAAATACTTAGAAAAACAAATGGATTTGTATGTAGCATTAATGGATGTGGAGAAGGCATATGATAGGTTTGATAGAGATGCTTTGTGGAAGGTGTTAGGAATATATGGTGTGGGAGGTAAATTACTAGAAATAGTGAAATGTTTCTACGGAGGATGTAAGGCATGTGTACGAG
>NC_092229.1:33611343-33618843 GCF_036320965.1 Panulirus ornatus
TACAACCTCGACCATAACATCTTATATGTGCAACTCTATCATCAAACACATTCAACAAACCTTCAAAATACTCACTCCATTTCCTTTTCACATCACCATTACTTGCTATCACCTCCCCATTAGCCCCCTTCACTGATTTCTTATCGATTCCCTTGTCTTACGCACTATACTTACCTCCTTCCAAAACATCTTTCTATTCTCCCAACTTAATGATACTCTCTCACCCCAACTCTCATTTGCCCTCTTTTTCACTTCTTGCACCTTCCTCTTGACTTTTTATACATCTCCCACTCATTTGCATTATTTCCCTGCAAAAATTGTCCAAATGCCTCTCTCTTCTCTTTCACTAATGATCTTTCTACTTCATCCCACCACTCACTACCCTTTCTAATCTGCACACCTCCCACGCTTCTCATGCCACAAGCATCTTTTGAGCAAGCCATCACTGCTTCCCTAAATACATCTCATCCCTCCCCCACTCCCCTTACGTCCTTTTGTTCTCACCTTTTTCCATTCTGTACTCAGTCTCTCCTGGTACTTCCTCACACAAGTCTCCTTTCCAAGCTCACTTACTCTCACCACTCTTTTCACCCCAACATTTTATCTTCTTTTCTAAAACCTCTACAAATCTTCATCTTCGCCTCCACAAGATAATGATCAGACATCCCTCTAGCTTCACCTCTCAGCACATTAACATCCAGAAGTCTCTCCTGCGCGCGCCTATCAATTAACACGTAATCCAATAATGCTTTATGGGTATCTCTCCTACTTACGTACGTATACTTATGTATATCTCTCTTTTTAAACTAGGTATTCCCAATCACTATTCCTTTTTCAGCACATAAATCTACAAGCTCTTCACCATTTCCATTTACAACACTGAACACCCCATGTATACCAATTATTCCCTCAACTGCCACATTACTCATCTCTGCATTGAAATCACCCATCACTATAACACGGTCTTGTGCATCAAAACTACTAACACACTCACTCACCTGCTCTCAAAACACCTGGCTCTCTTGATCTTTCTTCTCATGCCCTGGTGCATATGCACCAATAATCACCCATCTCTCTCCATCAACTTTCAGTTTTACCCATATCAATCTAGAGTTTACTTTCTTACACTCTATCACATACTCCCACCACTCCTGTTTCAGGAGTAGTGCTACTCCTTCCCTTGCTCTTGTCCTCCCACTAACCCCTGACTTTACTCCCAAGATATTCCCAAGCCACTCTTCCCCTTTATCCTTGAGTTTCGTTTCACTCAGAGCCAAAACATCCAGGTTCCCTTCCTCAAACATACTACCTATCTCTCGTTTTTTCTCATCTTGGTTACATTTACACACATTTAGACACCCCAATGTGAGCCTTCGAGGAGGATGAGCACTCCCCGCGTGACTCCTTCTGTTTCCCCTTTTAGAATGTTAAGATACAAGTAGGGGAGGGTTTCCAAACCCCCGCTGCCGTCCCCTTTAGTCACCTTCTACGACACGTAAAGAAAGCGTGGGAAGTTTTCTTTCTCACCTATCCTATGGCTGGAAATCCTCCCCTCTTATTTGTTTTTCTTTTTTTTCCCCCAAAAGAAGGAACAGAGAAGGGGGCCAGGTGAGGATATTCTTTCTAAGGCCCAGTCCTCTGTTCTTAACGCTACCTTGCTAACGCGAGAAATGGCGAATAGTATGAAAGAAAGAAAATATATATATATATATATATATATATATATATATATATATATATATATATATATATATATATATATATATATATATATATATATGTATATATATATATATATATATATATATACATATATATATATATATATATATATATATATATATATATATATATATATATATATATATATATATATATATATATATATATATATATATATATATATATTTATTGATTTATTGATATATATTGATTTCTTCTAAACCACTGGGGAATGAAACACGATAAGATTCCGAGTGCCCTTTCATGTAATGATCATATTATCAGGAGAGATATATAACAGTTATTTGATATACAAGGAAGAGACCTAGTTAGAATGCCATTTGTTTATCATATTATAATGTTTCAGATTACTAGTTAGAGGTGATAATTCATTATGATAGTATGATATGAAAGAACCAAAATACTTGTGTTGTTAAATCATTCTTCCGTCTCATTACAATAGTTGGTCTCCCTTGCGCTTTGTTGGCATGTCTTTCACTATCAAATATTTTCAATTTGTCCATTTAAGAGTTTTCGATCTCAGATTCTTAAGGTTCTAAGAAATATAATTGTAAAAGTAGAAATTTTGACGGGATCGTCTAAACCTTTCCCTCCTCCTCCGGTTGGCCCCCGTCTTATGTGCTGTCGCAGCCACCCACCCGCTTGAATGCTTTGTCTAGCACCAAAATCCTTCTCTCTCGTCAGTAACATTAATCTTATTTATGTACACAACCCTATTGATCTTCATTTTCATTTCCATCTTTACATATAGCAGCCCCACTTCTTGCCAGTGTGGTAGATATCCTCATATTTCCACATGCGGCAACGATGAGTTTGATGTTCTCTGAGCTCTTAAATGATTTTTGTGCTCTATTGAACGGTTGTCTACCACACGACCCGACTCATCAAATTTAAAAGATGAACATCCCTTCATTACAAAGTGTGTGGTACATTACACACAACTCATTATCAGTGTAGAGTTCTTGCTCAGACTAGGCCTGAAGGGCCTTCTGTAACTTGCCTGAGCTACGATGTTGACCCAGCAATACTAAATGTCGTATATAACCTATGATAATCTCAGGTTCCTTACTGACATCATTAGAGATGTAATATGTAACTCATTCATTTATGAAAGAGAAACAGAAGAATTAAGCGGCTCACCATAACTTCTCTCCTCGAGGTCATGGGCGTAAGGTGTGTGTGGATGATGATGGTGGTGATGACGGCCACAGAGGCCGTGGTGGCCACGGAAGCACACCTGCTCCAGCACTTAACACACAAGGTCGTCTTGGATCAGCAGGGCAACTACGTCATGCTGTGGGAGCCGCTGGAGGACCGTATTGTCATTGAGGTTCAGGTTAGTGTTTGTAAACGAGTTTAATTTTCGAAAATGTTAGTTTATACTAAGACTAGATTTCTCGTCCGTCTCTGTGTTAAAAATGTGCAACGCCATTTTCAGTGACTGCTTCCCAACAGAAAATAAGAGATAGAGGCTTGTGTTCATAATGAAGTATCTTCTGAATACAGAACTATATCAAATCTGAGAATATTCTGGAAGGCACAGAAATCATCTCTTTCTGTGAAGACTGTCTGTATCACCGGGTGTGATCCACGAAACATTCATCAAAGTTGTAAGGACGCTATGTGTAGCTTGGGGAAGTGAGGGTTTCTGCCCTTTACCCGCCTGAAAGGTTAGGCATGGGTATCCCAGTGCTGAAACGTCACCTCACATTAAACTTTCGTATCTTTATACATTAGGCCTACCCCATGAAGATGACAAGAAAAGTGATGATAAGAGACAGACAAAAGACCTCTGGTCCTAAACAAAGGTTTCTTCTGCAGGTGGCGACGCGGGGCTACGTCATCCTGGGGTTCTCCACCACCGGCGAGATGAAGGGTGCCGACATCGTGCTGGGCTGGATGGACGACTTAGGTCGGCTCTTCCTTCATGTAAGCACAAATAAACTCATTCAAAACCACAATTAAAGTTGATGGACGTTTATACGACAGTTTATCTTTTAAGTTGCAATTTCATTAGGATTGACGTCATTGGTTAAGATCTCATACCATGATATCACAATGGATGTAAGTTCCATCCTTTAGATACAACCTCTGGCCAGAACTGGTAATGAGGTGTGAGGTATGTACCCACCATTAGCACCACAAAGTTACCTAGACCAACTGAATCTTAAAGGATCTGAGTAACAACTTTTCACATGACGACTTTTGGAGTACATCAGCAGTGCAGAATTATGGAATAATAGTCCTTCTCGCCATCCTGGCAGATGACTATCATTGACATCACTTAAGAATCTTGTTACTTACATGACCTGGTCTAACATGAGAGTGTAAGCAATGCTGTGTATACTATCCTCAGGGCCAGTACATCACCCGCTCTAACATGAAAGTGTAAGCAATGGGTATAATGTCTTACCAGGACCCAGGGTATAGCTTCTTGATAAGGTCAGGAAAGCACTATATGTAAAGTGTGGGAATACTTAAGTCATGCCTCCAGGAGCAACATGTGGAAATAAACTTAGAGATATAACTTCAGACATGACCAGTACATCATAAGGTAACTGATGTGATCATACACTGTAGTTTGACTCTTCGGCAGGACCGGTCCTCCGATGGTTACACAGTACCGAAGGTGGATGAGTCTCAGGACGTGGAGCTGCTGGGCGGGTACCAGAACGACACCCACACTGTACTGAGGTTCTCCCGACCCTGGGTCACCTGCGACCACAATGATATCCGCCTCTCTGTGAGTCATCAATATATGGTACAACTCTGTATTATCAAAAGAACGTGTTAGGTACTCCGATCTAGTTGGATTATCGGGTTTAAGGACTCTCCTCTTTTGAGAGAAACTAATACTCCAAAATATTAGGCCTCGGAGGCAATGTTCTTTTTTCTTTTAACATAAATGAAACATGAAAGACTAATTTTATGACACATGAAAGAACAATGTTTATCAAAATATTTACCGATAGTTGGCCATTTATCCAGATATTCTGCAAGCTTGATTGTATGAACTCATCCATCACCTGTAGCTCCACTCCCAGTATTCATGATAAGTGTATACAACCTTGAAATCACCAAGCTACATCTTCAACCTGTGCTGTGTTTGAGGTGGTAAAGTGAAACAAACTGCCATAAAGCTACTCCTCTTATTTTTCACTTTGCACGTTAAGTTCAGTCTTTAAGTGAGACCAAATTCTCCCTGACATTTACCTCTTTATACAAAATGATTCCGTTACATTCGATCCCCAGCCATTTCTCTAACATCTTCAGTTGAACTGTCCTTAGGCCCTAAATGACTCTCTTACTGCACCTATTTATCTCTTCTTCGGTCTCTGTCTCTCTCTCTCTCTCTCTCTCTCTCTCTCTCTCTCTCTCTCTCTCTCTCTCTCTCTCTCTCTCTCTCTCTCTCTCTCTCTCCTCGTGTCACCTTCTACTGTACTATAATATATGTTCATGACCCACCTATCATCAGCTATACATTCTAAGTATCTATACCATCCTATAAATCTTTCATCCACGCGTCTTTCTAATGATTTTATTTCCACCCCACATATCCTTCGCATATCTTTATCCTATATCCCATAATGCCAACAATGCTACGGAAGTCATTCTTTTCTACTTTGCCTACATATCTATCCAGACCTGCTATATAAACTTAGTTATCACAACCATACATCACATCAGTGTTGGAATATAAGCGCCATGTACACTTCATGCATAGTAAGCTTAGCATTTGAAACATCCCAGAGGTTTCAACGTACATTAAATTTTCCTGTCTTACATCACATGAGTTTCGGCTTCAGGTCTCACGTCACCATTCTAACTGAACTTTGTTCCTAAATATTGAAGTCATCCACAGCATCCAGTTCTTCATCACGTAAACTGCTTTTACAGAATGATCTCCCATACATTGTACGACTTTACAGTGTGATCTCCCATACATTGTACGACTTTTACAGTGTGATCTCCCAACATTGTATGACTTAGTACATCGTTTTACTCGACTTTCAGTATCCTCAGCTGCGGACATCACTAAAATGGCTATCTATCCTATCCAGCTCCTTCCCTGAGTTACCTCACGGCACAGCAATGACAACTGCACCTAATGCTCCACACATAGAAAGAAACCCATTAACCAACCATGATGACATTGCGCAGTATTGATGATGTCCCATTTACCAACCATAATGACATTTTTAGGGAGAATAAAATATGATGCAGTGGAATTTATTAAAAAAGGGGGTAACTGTATTGTTGACTGGTTGGTAAGGTTATTTAATGTATGTATGACTCATGGTGAGATGCCTGAGGATTGGCGGAATGCGTGCATAGTGCCATTGTACAAAGGCAAAGGGGATAAGAGTGAGTGCTCAAATTACAGAGGTATAAGTTTGTTGAGTATTCGTGGTAAATTATATGGGAGGGTATTGATTGAGAGGGATGAAGCATGTACAGAGCATCAGATTGGGGAAGAGCAGTGTGGTTTCAGAAGTGGTAGAGGATGTGTGGATCAGGTGTTTGCTTTGAAGAATGTATGTGAGAAATACTTAGAAAAGCAAATGGATTTGTATCTAGCATTTATGGATCTGGAGAAGGCATATGATAGAGTTCATAGAGATGCTCTGTGGAAGGTATTAAGAATATATGGTGTGGGAGGCAAGTTGTTAGAAGCAGTGAAAAGTTTTTATCGAGGATGTAAGGCATGTGTACGTGTAGGAAGAGAGGAAAGTGATTGGTTCTCAGTGAATGTAGGTTTGCGGCAGGGGTGTGTGATGTCTCCATGGTTGTTTAATTTGTTTATGGATGGGGTTGTTAGGGAGGTGAATGCTAGAGTTATGGAAAGAGGGGCAAGTATGAAGTCTGTTGGGGATGAGAGAGCTTGGGAAGTGAGTCAGTTGTTGTTCGCTGATGATACAGCGCTGGTGGCTGATTCATGTGAGAAACTGCAGAAGCTGGTGACTGAGTTTGGTAAAGTGTGTGAAAGAAGAAAGTTAAGAGTAAATGTGAATAAGAGCAAGGTTATTAGGTACAGTAGGGTTGAGGGTCAAGTCAATTGGGAGGTGAGTTTGAATGGAGAAAAACTGGAGGAAGTGAAGTGTTTTAGATATCTGGGAGTGGATCTGGCAGCGGATGGAACCATGGAAGCGGAAGTGGATCATAGGGTGGGGGAGGGGGCGAAAATTCTGGGAGCCTTGAAGAATGTGTGGAAGTCGAGAACATTGTCTCGGAAAGCAAAAATGGGTATGTTTGAAGGAATAGTGGTTCCAACAATGTTGTATGGTTGCGAGGCGTGGGCTATGGATAGAGTTGTGCGCAGGAGGATGGATGTGCTGGAAATGAGATGTTTGAGGACAATGTGTGGTGTGAGGTGGTTTGATCGAGTAAGTACCGTAAGGGTAAGAGAGATGTGTGGAAATAAAAAGAGCGTGGTTGAGAGAGCAGAAGAGGGTGTTTTGAAATGGTTTGGGCACATGGAGAGAATGAGTGAGGAAAGATTGACCAAGAGGATATATGTGTCGGAGGTGGAGGGAACGAGGAGAAGAGGGAGACTAAATTGGAGGTGGAAAGATGGAGTGAAAAAGATTTTGTGTGATCGGGGCCTGAACATGCAGGGGGGTGAAAGGAGGGCAAGGAATAGAGTGAATTGGATCGATGTGGTATACCGGGGTTGACGTGCTGTCAGTGGATTGAATCAGGGCATGTGAAGCGTCTGGGGTAAACCATGGAAAGCTGTGTAGGTATGTATATTTGCGT
>NC_092229.1:33623843-33626343 GCF_036320965.1 Panulirus ornatus
GTGTTGTTGACTGGTTGGTAAGGCTATTCAATCTACGTACGACTCATTGTGAGGTGCCTGAGGATTGGTGGAATGCTTGCACAGTGCCAATATTCAAAGGCAAAGGGCATAGAGATGAATGCTCAAATTACAGAGTTAAGTTTGTTGAGTATTTCTGGGAAATTACATGGGAGGGTATTGATTGAGAGGTTAAAGGAACGTACAAAGCATCAGATTGGGGAAGAGCAGTGTTGGTTTCAGAAGTGGTAAAGGATGTGTGGATCAGGTGTTTGCTTTGAAGAATGTATGTGAGAAATACTTAGAAAAGCAAATGGATTTGTATGTAGCATTTATGGATCTGGAGAAGGCATATGCTAGAGTTGATAGAGATGCTCTGTGGAAGGTATTAAGAATATATGGTGTGGGACGGAAGTTTTTTGAAGCATTGAAAAGTTTTTATCGAGGATGTAAGGCATATGTACGAGTAGGAAGAGCGGAAAGTGATCGGTTCTCAGTGAATGTCGGTTTGCGGCAGGGGTGCGTGATGTCTCCATTGTTGTTTAATTTGTTTGTGGATGAGGTTGTTATGGAGGTGAATGCAAGAGTTTTGGAGAGAGGGGCAAGTATGCAGTCTGTTGTGGATGAGAGAGCTTGGGAAGTGAGTCAGTTGTTGTTCGCTGATGATACATCTCTGGTTATTGATTCATGTGAGAAACTGCAGAAGCTGGTGACTGAGTTTAATAAAGTGTGTGAAATAAGAAAGCTGAGAGTAAATGTAAATAAGAGCAAGGTTATCAGGTACACTAGGATTGAGGGACAAGTCAACTGGGAGGTAAGTTTGAATGAATAAAAACTGGAGGAAGTGAAGTGTTTTAGATATCTGGGAGTGGATCTGGCAGCGGATGGAACCATGAAAGCGAAAGTGAGTCATAGGTTGGGGGAGGGGTCAAAAGTTTTGCGGGCGTTAAAAAATGTGTGGAAATCGAAATCGTTATCTCGGAAAGCAAAAATGGGTATGTTTGAAGGAATAGTGGTTCCGACAATGTTATATGGTTGCGAGGCGTGGGTTATAGTTAGAGTTGTGCGGAGGAGGGTTATTGTGCTGGAAATGAGATGTTTAAAGACAATATGTGGTGTGAGGTGGTTTGATCGAGTAAGTACCAGTAAGGGTAAGAGAGATGTGTGGAAATAAAAAGAGCGGGGTTGAGAGAGCAGAAGAGGGTGTTTTGAAATGGTTTGGGCACATGGAGAGAATGAGTGAGGAAAGATTGACCAAGAGGATATATGTGTCGGAGGTGGAGGGAACGAGGAGAAGAGGGAGACTAAATTGAGGTGGAAAGATGGAGTGAAAAAGATTTTGTGTGATCGGGGCCTGACATGCAGGGGGGTGGAAAGGAGGGCAAGGAATAGAGTGAATTGGATCGATGTGGTATACCGGGGTTGACGTGCTGTCAGTGGATTGAATCAGGGCATGTGAAGCGTCTGGGTAAACCATGGAAAGCTGTGTAGGTATGTTATTTGCGTGTGTGGGACGTATGTATATACATGTGTATGGGGGTGGGTTGGGCCATTTCTTTCGTTCTGTTTCCTTGCGCTACCTCGCAAACGCGGGAGACAGCGACAAAGCAAAAAAAAAAAAAAAATGATGTTTTGTAAGGAGGTAAATAAAGTGCGTAAGACAAGAGAACAAATGGGAACATTGGTGAAAGGGCTAATGGGGAAGTAATAACAAGAAGTGGTGATGTGAGAAGGAGATGGAGTATTTTTAAAAGGGTTTTTTGAATATGTTAGATGATAGAGTTGCAGATATCATATGGTGTTTTGGTCGAGTGGTGTGCGAAGTGAGAGGGATAGGGAGAATGATTTGGTAAACAGAGAAGAGGTAGTAAAAGCTTTGCGGATGATGAAAGCCGGCAAGGTAGCGGGGATTGGATGGTAATTGCAGTGGAATCTATTATAAAAGGGGGTGACTGTGTTGGTAAGGATGTTTAATGTATGTAAAACTGGTCAGGTGCCTGACGATTGGCGGAATGCATGCATATTGCAAAGGAGATAAAGGTGAGTGCTCAAATTACAGAGGTATAAGTTTGTTGAGTATTCCTGGGAAATTATATGGAATGTGTATTGATTGAGGGGTGAAAGCATGTACAGAGCATCAGATTGGGGAAAAGCAGTGTGGTTTCAGAAGTAGTAGATGAGTGGATCATGTGTTTGGTTTGGGAAAAATGTATGTGAGAAACACTTTTAAAAAGCAAATGGATTTGTATGTAGCATTTATGGATCTGAAGAAAGCATTTGATAGAGTTGATAGAGATGCTCTGTGGAAGGTATTAAGAAATATGGTGTGGGAGGCTAGTTGTTAGAAGCATGTGAAAAGTTTTATCGAGGATGTGAGGCATGTGTACGACGAGTAAGAAGAAAGGAAAGTGATCAAGACATTCCTTTGAGTCCACGGGGAAAAATGAAACACGATAAGTTTCCCAAGTGCACTTTCGTGTGATAATCACGTCATCAGGGGAAA
>NC_092229.1:33628843-33690998 GCF_036320965.1 Panulirus ornatus
ACTGCAGTGGAATTTATTAAAAAAGGGGGTGACTGTGTTGTTGACTGGTTGGTAAGGCTATTCAATCTACGTACGACTCATTGTGAGGTGCCTGAGGATTGGTGGAATGCTTGCACAGTGCCAATATTCAAAGGCAAAGGGCATAGAGATGAATGCTCAAATTACAGAGTTAAGTTTGTTGAGTATTTCTGGGAAATTACATGGGAGGGTATTGATTGAGAGGTTAAAGGCACGTACAAAGCATCAGATTGGGGAAGAGCAGTGTTGGTTTCAGAAGTGGTAAAGGATGTGTGGATCAGGTGTTTGCTTTGAAGAATGTATGTGAGAAATACTTAGAAGAGCAAATGGATTTGTATGTAGCATTTATGGATCTGGAGAAGGCATATGCTAGAGTTGATAGAGATGCTCTGTGGAAGGTATTAAGAATATATGGTGTGGGACGGAAGTTTTTTGAAGCATTGAAAAGTTTTTATCGAGGATGTAAGGCATATGTACGAGTAGGAAGAGCGGAAAGTGATCGGTTCTCAGTGAATGTCGGTTTGCGGCAGGGGTGCGTGATGTCTCCATTGTTGTTTAATTTGTTTGTGGATGAGGTTGTTATGGAGGTGAATGCAAGAGTTTTGGAGAGAGGGGCAAGTATGCAGTCTGTTGTGGATGAGAGAGCTTGGGAAGTGAGTCAGTTGTTGTTCGCTGATGATACATCTCTGGTTATTGATTCATGTGAGAAACTGCAGAAGCTGGTGACTGAGTTTAATAAAGTGTGTGAAATAAGAAAGCTGAGAGTAAATGTAAATAAGAGCAAGGTTATCAGGTACACTAGGATTGAGGGACAAGTCAACTGGGAGGTAAGTTTGAATGAATAAAAACTGGAGGAAGTGAAGTGTTTTAGATATCTGGGAGTGGATCTGGCAGCGGATGGAACCATGAAAGCGAAAGTGAGTCATAGGTTGGGGGAGGGGTCAAAAGTTTTGCGGGCGTTGAAAAATGTGTGGAAATCGAAATCGTTATCTCGGAAAGCAAAAATGGGTATGTTTGAAGGAATAGTGGTTCCGACAATGTTATATGGTTGCGAGGCGTGGGTTATAGTTAGAGTTGTGCGGAGGAGGGTTATTGTGCTGGAAATGAGATGTTTAAAGACAATATGTGGTGTGAGGTGGTTTGATTAAGTAAGTAATGAAAGGGTAAGTGAGATCTGTGGTAATATAGTGTGTTTGAGAGAGCAGAAGAGGATGTTTTGAAGTGGTTTGGTCACAAGGAGAGAATCAGTAAGGAAAGATTGACCAAGAGGATATATGTGTCGGAGGTGGAGGGAACGAGGAGAAGTGGGAGACCAAATTGGAGGTGGAAAGATGGAGTGAGAAAGATTTTGAGTGATCGGGGCCTGAACATGCAGGAGGGTGAAAGGCGTGCAAGGAATAGAGTGAATTGGAACGATGTGGTATAACGGGGTCACCTGGTGTCAATAGATTGAACCAGGGCATGTGAAGCGTCTGGTGTAAACCATGGAAAGTTTCGTGGGGCCTGGATGCATTCGGTGCATTATAGAACTTTCCATGGTTTGTCCCAGGCGCTTCACATGCCCTGGTCCAATCCATTGACAGCACGTCGACCCCAGTATACCACATCGATCCAATTCATTCTATTCTTTGCACGCCTTTCACCCTCATGCATTTTCAGGTCCCGATCACTCAAAATCTTTTTCACTACATCTTTCCACCTCCAGTTTGGTCTCCCACTTCTCGTCGTTCCTTACACCTCTGACGCATATATCCTCTTGGTCAATCTTTCCTCACTCATTATCTCCATGTGACCAAACCATTTCAAAACACCCTCTTCTGCTCTCTCAACCACATCGTTTTTATCACCAGACATCTCTCTTATCCTATCGTTACTTACTCGATCAAACCACCTCACACCACATATTGTCATCAAACATCTCATTTCCAACACATCCACCCTCCGGCGCACAACTCTATCCATAGCCCACGCCTAGCAACCATATAAAATTGTTGGAACCATTATTCCTTCAAACATACCCATTTTTGCTTTCCGAGATAATGTTCTCGACTTTCACACATTCTTCAACGCTCCCAGAACTCTCGCCCCCTCCCCAAACCTATAATTCACTTCCGCTTCCATGGTTCCTTCCGCTGCCAGATCCACTCCCATATATCTAAAGCACTTCACTTCCTCCAGTTTTTATCCATTCAAACTTACCTTCCAATTGACTTATCCCTCAACCCTACTATACCTAATAATCTTACTCTTTTTCACATTTACTCTCATCCTTCTTCTTTCACACACTATACCAAACTCAGTCAGCAGCTTCTGCAGTTTCTCACACGAATCAGCCAACAGCGCTGTATCATCAGCGAACAACAACTAACTCACTTCCCAAGCCCTCTCAGCCACAACAGACCGCATACTTGCCCCTCTCTCCAAAACTCATGCATTCACCTCCCTAACAACCCCATCCATAAACAAATTAAACAACCATGGAGACATCACACACCCCTGCCGCAAACCTACATTTACTGAGAACCAATCGCTTTCCTCTCTTCCTACACGTACACTTGCCTCACATCCTCGATAAAAGCTTTACACTGCTTCTAACAACTTGCCTCCAACACCATATATTCTTAATACCTTCCACAGACCATCTCTATCAACTCTATCATATGCCTTCTCCAGATCCATAAATGCTGCATACAAATCTACTTGCTTTTCTAAGTATTTCTCACATACATTCTTCAAAGCAAACACCTGATCCACATATCCTCTACCACTTCTGAAACCGAAGTGTTCTTCCCCAATCTGATGCTCAGTACATGCCTTCACCCTCTCAATCAATACCCTCCCATATAATTTGCCAGGAATACTCAACAAATTTATAACTCTGTAATTTGAGCACTCACTTTTATCCCCTTTGCCTTTGTACAATGGCACTATGCAAGAATTCCTCCAATCCTCAGGCACCTCACCATGAGTCATACATACATTAAACAACCTTACCAACCAGTCAACAATATAGTCACCCCTTTTTTGATAAATTCCACTGCAATACCATCCAAACCCGCTGCATTGCTGGCTTTCATCTTCTGCAAAGCTTTTACTACCTCTTCTCTGTTTACCAAATTATTCTCCCTAACCCTCTCACTTTGCACACCACCTCTATCAAAAAACCCTATATCTGCCAATCTGTCATCAAACATTCAACAAACCTTCAAAATACTCACTCCATCTACTTCTCACGTCACCACTACTTGTTATCACCTCCCCATTAGCCCCCTTCACTGAAGTTCCTATTGATTCCCTTGTCTTACGCACTATACTTACCTCCTACCAAAACATCTTTATATTCTCCCTAAAATTTAATGATACTCTCTCGCCCCAACCCTCATTTGCCCTCTTTTTCACCTCTTTCACCTTTCTCTTGACCTCCTGCCTCTATTTTCTTTAGACATCTCCCAGTCATTTGCATTATTTCCTTGTAAAAGTCGTCCAAATGTCTCTCTCTTCTCTTTCACTAGCAATGTTACTTCTTTATCCTCAGCTGGTGACTGAGTTTGGTAACGTGTGTGAAAGAAGAAAGCTACCAGTAAGTGTGAATATGAGCAAGGTTATTACGTACAGCAGGGTTGAGGGACAAGTCAATTGGGAGGTAAGTTTGAATGGAGAAAAACTGGAGGAAGAAAAGTGTTTTAGATATCTGGAATTGGATTTGGCAGCGGATGGAACCATGGAAGCGGAAGTGAATTATAGGGTGGGGGAGGGGGCGAGAGTTCTGGGAGCGTTAAAGAATGTGTGGAAGTCGAGAACATTATCTCGGAAAGCAAAAATACGTATGTTTGAAGGAATAGCTGTTCCAACAATGTTATATGGTTGCGAGGCGTGGGCTATGGTTAGAGTTGTGCCGAGGAGGGTGGATGTTCTGGAAATGAGATGTTTGAGGACAATGTGTGGTGTGAGGTGGTTTGATCGAGTAAGTAATGTAAGGGTAAGAGAGATGTGTGGCAATAAAAAGAGTGTGGTTGAGAGAGCAGAAGAGGGTGTTTTGAAATGGTTTGGTCACATGAAGAGAATGAGTGAGGAAATTTGACCTAGAGGATATATGCATCAGACGTGGAGGGAAAGAAGAGAAGTGGGATACCAAATTGGAGGTGGAAAGATGGAGTGAAAAAGATTTTGACTGATCGGGGCCTGAACATGCAGGAGGGTGAAAGGCGTGCAAGGAATAGAGTGAATTGGAACGATGTGGTATACCGGGGTCGACGTGCTGTCAATGGATTGAACCAGGGCATATGAAGCGTCTGGGGCAAACCATGGAAAGTTCTGTGGGGCCTGGATGTGGAAACTGAGCTGTGGTTTCGGTGCATTATAAATGACAGCTAGAGACTGAGTGTGAACGAATGTGGCCTTTGTTGTCTTTTCCTACTGCTAACTCGTGCACATGAAGGGGGAGGGGGTTGTTATTTCATGAGTGGCGGGGTGGCTATAGGAATGAATAAAGGTAGACAGTATGAATTATGTACATGTGTATATATGTATATGTCTGTGTGTGTATATATATGTATACGTTGAGATGTATAGGTATGTATATTTGCGTGTGTGGACATGTATGTATATACATGTGTATGTGGGTGGGTTGGGCTATTCTTTCGTTTGTTTCCTTGCGCTACCTCGCTTGCGCGAGAGACAGCGAGAAAGCAATTCTATGGAAATATAATATATATATATATATAATTAATATATATATATATATATATATATATAATATATATATATATATATATATATATATATATATATATATTATATATATATATAATTATATATATATATATATAATATATATATATATATATATATATATATATATATATATATGTATATTATATATATTCCCTGCACGCCCCCCTCCCCTCCTTGCATGTTCGGGCCCAAAATCACTCAAAATCCCTTTCACTCCATCCCTCCACCCCCAATTTGGTGTCCCACTTCTTCTCGTTCCCTCCATCTCCGACACACTATATATATATATATATTATATAAATTATATTATATAATATATATATATTATCCCTGGGGATAGGGTGAAAGAATACTTCCCACGCATTCCTCGCGTGTCGTAGAAGGCGACTAGAGGGGACGGGAGCGGGGGCCAGAAATCCTCCCCTCCTTGTATTTTAACTTTCTAAAATGGGAAACAGAAGAAGGAGTCACGCGGGGAGTGCTCATCCTCCTCGAAGGCTCAGACTGGGGTGTCTAAATGTGTGTGGATGTAACCAAGATGTGAAAAAAGGAGAGATAGGTAGTATGTTTGAGGAAAGGAACCTGGATGTTTTGGGCTCTGAGTGAAACGAAGCTCAAGGGTAAAGGGGAAGAGTGGTTTGGGAATGTCTTGGGAGTAAAGTCAGGGGTTAGTGAGAGGACAAGAGCAAGGGAAGGAGTAGCAGTACTCCTGAAACAGGAGTTGTGGGAGTATGTGATAGAATGTAAGAAAGTAATTCTCGATTAATATGGGTAAAACTGAAAGTTGATGGAGAGAGATGGGTGATTATTGGTGCATATGCACCTGGGCATGAGAAGAAAGATCATGAGAGGCAAGTGTTTTGGGAGCAGCTGAATGAGTGTGTTAGAGGTTTTGATGCAGAGACCGGGTTATAGTGATGGGTGATTTGAATGCAAAGGTGAGTAATGTGGCAGTTGAGGAATAATTGGTATACATGGGGTGTTCAGTGTTTGTAAATGGAAATGGTGAAGAGCTTGTAGATTTATGTGCTGAAAAAGGACTGGTGATTTGAATACCTGGTTTAAAAAGCGAGATATACATAAGTATACGTATGTAAGTAGGAGAGATGGCCAGAGAGCGTTATTGGATTACGTGTTAATTGACAGGCGCGCGAAAGAGAGACTTTTGGATGTTAATGTGCTGAGAGGTGCAACTGGAGGGATGTCTGATTATTATCTTGTGGAGGCTAAGGTGAAGATTTGTATGGGTTTTCAGAAAAGAAGAGTGAATGTTGGGGTGAAGAGGGTGGTGAGAGTAAGTGAGCTTGGGAAGGAGACTTGTGTGAGGAAGTACCAGGAGAGACTGAGTACAGAATGGAAAAAGGTGAGAACAATGGAAGTAAGGGGAGTGGGGGAGGAATGGGATGTATTTAGGGAATCAGTGATGGATTGCGCAAAAGATGCTTGTGGCATGAGAAGAGTGGGAGGTGGGTTGATTAGAAAGGGTAGTGAGTGGTGGGATGAAGAAGTAAGATTATTAGTGAAAGAGAAGAGAGAGGCATTTGGACGATTTTTGCAGGGAAAAAATGCAATTGAGTGGGAGATGTATAAAAGAAAGAGACAGGAAGTCAAGAGAAAGGTGCAAGAGGTGAAAAAGAGGGCAAATGAGAGTTGGGGTGAGAGAGTATCATTAAATTTTAGGGAGAATAAAAAGATGTTCTGGAAGGAGGTAAATAAAGTGCGTAAGAAAGGGAGCAAATGGGAACTTCAGTGAAGGGCGCAAATGGGGAGGTGATAACAAGTAGTGGTGATGTGAGAAGGAGATGGAGTGAGTATTTTGAAGGTTTGTTGAATGTGTTTGATGATAGAGTGGCAGATATAGGGTGTTTTGGTCGAGGTGGTGTGCAAAGTGAGAGGGTTAGGGAAAATGATTTGGTAAACAGAGAAGAGGTAGTAAAAGCTTTGCGGAAGATGAAAGCCGGCAAGGCTGCAGGTTTGGATGGTATTGCAGTGGAATTTATTAAAAAAGGGTGTGACTGTATTGTTGACTGGTTGGTAAGGTTATTTAATGTATGTATGACTCATGGTGAGGTGCCTGAGGATTGGCGGAATGCGTGCATAGTGCCATTGTACAAAGGCAAAGGGGATAAGAGTGAGTGCTCAAATTACATAGGTATAAGTTTGTTGAGTATTCCTGGTAAATTATATGGGAGGGTATTGATTGAGAGGATGAAGGCATGTACAGAGCATCATATTGGGGAAGACCAGTGTGGTTTCAGAAGTGGTAGAGGATGTGTGGATCAGGTGTTTGCTTTGAAGAATGTATGTGAGAAATACTTAGAAAAGCAAATGGATTTGTATGTAGCGTTTATGGATCTGGAGAAGGCAATTGATAGAGTTGATAGAGATGCTCTGTGGAAGGTATTAAGAATATATGTTGTGGGAGGAAAGTTGTTAGAAGCAGTGAAAAGTTTTTATCGAGGATGTAAGGCATGTGTACGTGTAGGAAGAGAGGAAAGTGATTGGTTCTCAGTGAATGTAGGTTTGCGGCAGGGGTGTGTGATGTCTCCATGGTTGTTTAATTTGTTTATGGATGGGGTTGTTAGGGAGGTGAATGCAAGAGTTTTGGAAAGAGGGGCAAGTATGAAGTCTGTTGGGGATGAGAGAGCTTGGGAAGTGAGTCAGTTGTTGTTCGCTGATGATACAGCGCTGGTGGCTGATTCATGTGAGAAACTGCAGAAGCTGGTGACTGAGTTTGGTAAAGAGTGTGAAAGAAGAAAGTTAAGAGTAAATGTGAATAAGAGCAAGGTTATTAGGTACAGTAGGGTTGAGGGTCAAGTCAATTGGGAGGTAAGTTTGAATGGAGAAAAACTGGAGGAAGTGAAGTGCTTTAGATATCTGGGAGTGGATCTGGCAGCGGATGGAACCATGGAAGCGGAAGTGAATCATAGGGTGGGGGAGGTGGCGAAAATTCTGGGAGCCTTGAAGAATGTGTGGAAGTCGAGAACATTATCTCGGAAAGCAAAAATGGGTATGTTTGAAGGAATAGTGGTTCCAACAATGTTGTATGGTTGCGAGGCGTGGGCTATGGATAGAGTTGTGCGCAGGAGGGTGGATGTGCTGGAAATGAGATGTTTGAGGACAATGTGTGGTGTGAGGTGGTTTGATCGAGTAAGTAATGTAAGGGTAAGAGAGATGTGTGGAAATAAAAAGAGCGTGGTTGAGAGAGCAGAAGAGGGTGTTTTGAAATGGTTTGGGCACATGGAGAGAATGAGTGAGGAAGAGTTGACCAAGAGGATATATGTGTCGGAGGTGGAGGGAACGAGGAGAAGTGGGAGACCAAATTGGAGGTGGAAAGATGGAGTGAAAAAGATTTTGTGTGATCGGGGCCTGAACATGCATGAGGGTGAAAGGGGCAAGGAATAGAGTGAATTGGACGATGTGGTATACGGGGTTGACGTGCTGTCAGTGGATTGAATCAGGCATTGAAGCGTCTGGGTAAACCATGGAAAGTTCTGTGGGGCCTGATGTGGAAACGGCTGTGGTTTCGGTGCATTATATGACAGCTAGAGACTGAGTGTGAACGAATGGGGCCTTGTTTTCCTTTCCTATGCTACTTCGCACACATGAAGGGGATGGGGGATGGTTATTTCATGAGAGGGAAAGTGTGGTTTCAGGAATGTAAGGTTGCGGCAGTGTGATGATTGTGTCATGGTTTTATAATTTGTTTGATGTGGTTATATATGGTAGTAAATGCAAGAGTTTGGAAATGCGGGTGGCAAGTATGAATCTATTGGATGGGAGTTGGGTGAGTCCAGTTGTTTCCTGCGCTACAGCGCGTGCTGATCGTGAGAAAACAGCGAGAAGCACTGAGTATGGAAATGTAAAAGAATATATATATATATATATATATATATATATATATATATATATTTATATATATATATATATATATATATAAAGGATAAAGTATCTAAATTACAATATAAGTATTTAATATTCTGTAAATTATATGGGAGGGTTATTGATTAGAGGTGAATGCATGTACAAGCATCATATTGGGAAGAGCAAAGTGATTGGTTTCAGAATGTGGTTGAGGAGGTGTGGATCAGGTGTTTATGCTTTTGAAGAATGTAGTGAGAAATACTTTAGAAAAGCAAATGGATTTGTATGTAGCATTATGGATCTGGGAAGTGCATTGATAGAGTGATAGAATGCCTGTGGAGGTATTAAGTAAATAATGGTGTGGGTGGAAGTTGTGTAGAAGCATGAAAGTTAAGAGTAAATGTGAATAAGAGCAAGGTTATTAGGTACAGTAGGGTTGAGGGTCAAGTCAATTGGGAGGTGAGTTTGAATGGAGAAAAACTGGAGGAAGTGAAGTGTTTTAGATATCTGGGAGTGGATCTGGCAGCGGATGGAACCATGGAAGCGGAAGTGGATCATAGGGTGGGGGAGGGGCGAAAATTCTGGGGGCCTTGAAGAATGTGTGGAAGTCGAGAACATTATCTCGGAAAGCAAAAATGGGTATGTTTGAAGGAATAGTGGTTCCAACAATGTTGTATGGTTGCGAGGCGTGGGCTATGGATAGAGTTGTGCGCAGGAGGATGGATGTGCTGGAAATGAGATGTTTGAGGACAATATGTGGTGTGAGGTGGTTTGATCGAGTGAGTAACGTAAGGGTAAGAGAGATGTGTGGAAATAAAAAGAGCGTGGTTGAGAGAGCAGAAGAGGGTGTTTTGAAGTGGTTTGGGCACATGGAGAGGATGAGTGAGGAAAGATTGACCAAGAGGATATATGTGTCGGAGGTGGAGGGAACGAGGAGAAGAGGGAGACCAAATTGGAGGTGGAAAGATGGAGTGAAAAAGATTTTGTGTGATCGGGGCCTGAACATGCAGGAGGGTGAAAGGAGGGCAAGGAATAGAGTGAATTGGAGCGATGTGGTATACCGGGGTTGACGTGCTGTCAGTGGATTGAATCAAGGCATGTGAAGCGTCTGGGGTAAGCCATGGAAAGCTGTGTAGGTATGTATATTTGCGTGTGTGGACGTATGTATATACATGTGTATGGGAGGGGGGTTGGGCCATTTCTTTCGTCTGTTTCCTTGCGCTACCTCGCAAACGCGGGAGACAGCGACAAAGTATAATAAAATAAATATAAATATATATATATATATATATATATATATATATATATATATATATATTTATATTTTTATATTATTTATTTATTTTGCTTTGTTGCTGTCTCCCGCGTTTGCGAGGTAGCGCAAGGAAACAGACAAAAGAAATGGCCCAACCCACCCCCCTACACATGTATATACATACACGTCCACACACGCAAATATACAATACCCATACATACACATATATATACACACACAGACACATACATATATACATATGCACACAATTCACACTGCCCCTACTCACCCCCATCGCCACCCCGCCACACATGGAATAACATCCCCCTCCCCCCTCATGTGTGCGAGGTAGCGCTAGGAAAAGACAACAAAGGCCCCACCCGCTCAGAGTCAGTCTCCAGCTGTCATGCAATAATGCCCGAAACCACAGCTCCCTTTCCACATCCAGGCCCCACAGAACTTTTCATGGTTTACCCCAGACGCCTCACACGCCCCGATTCAATCCATCGACAGCACGTCGACCCCGGTGCACCACATCGATCCAACCCACTCTATTCCCTGCACGCCCCCCACCCTCCTGCATGTTCAGGCCACAATCACTCAAAATCCCTTTCACTCCATCCCTCCACCCCCAATTTGGTGTCCCACTTCTTCTCGTTCCCTCCATCTCCGACACATATATATATATATATATATATATATATATATTATCCCTGGGGATAGGGGTGAAAGAATACTTGCCACGCATTCCTCGCGTGTCGTAGAAGGCGACTAGAGGAGACGGGAGCGGGGGGCCAGAAATCCTCCCCTCCTTGTATTTTTAACTTTCGAAAATGGGAAACAGAAGAAGGAGTCACGCGGGGAGTGCTCATCCTCCTCGAAGGCTCAGACTGGGGTGTCTAAATGTATGTGGATGTAACCAAGATGTGAAAAAAGGAGAGATAGGTAGTATGTTTGAGGAAAGGAACCTGGATGTTTTGGGTCTGAGTGAATCGAAGCTCAAGGGTAAAGGGGAAGAGTGGTTTGGGAATGTCTTGGGAGTAAAGTCAGGGGTTAGGGAGAGGACAAGAGCAAGGGAAGGAGCAGCAGTACTCCTGAAACAGGAGTTGTGGGAGTATGTGATAGAATGTAAGAAAGTAAATTCTCGATTAATATGGGTAAAACTGAAAGTTGATGGAGAGAGATGGGTGATTATTGGTGCATATGCACCTGGGCATGAGAAGAAAGATCATGAGAGGCAAGTGTTTTGGGAGCAGCTGAATGAGTGTGTTAGAGGTTTTGATGCAAGAGACCGGGTTATAGTGATGGGTGATTTGAATGCGAAAGTGAGTAATGTGGCAGTTGAGGGAATAATTGGTATACATGGGGTGTTCAGTTTTGTAAATGGAAATGGTGAAGAGCTTGTAGATTTATGTGCTGAAAAAGGACTGGTGATATTGAATACCTGGTTTAAAAAGCGAGATATACATAAGTATACGTATGTAAGTAGGAGAGATGGCCAGAGAGCGTTATTGGATTACGTGTTAATTGACAGGCGCGCGAAAGAAAGACTTTTGGATGTTAATGTGCTGAGAGGTGCAACTGGAGGGATGTCTGATTATTATCTTGTGGAGGCTAAGGTGAAGATTTGTATGGGTTTTCAGAAAAGAAGAGTGAATGTTGGGGTGAAGAGGGTGGTGAGAGTAAGTGAGCTTGGGAAGGAGACTTGTGTGAGGAAGTACCAGGAGAGACTGAGTACAGAATGGAAAAAGGTGAGAACAATGGAAGTAAGGGGAGTGGGGGAGGAATGGGATGTATTTAGGGAATCAGTGATGGATTGCGCAAAAGATGCTTGTGGCATGAGAAGAGTGGGAGGTGGGTTGATTAGAAAGGGTAGTGAGTGGTGGGATGAAGAAGTAAGATTATTAGTGAAAGAGAAGAGAGAGGCATTTGGACGATTTTTGCAGGGAAAAAATGCAATTGAGTGGGAGATGTATAAAAGAAAGAGACAGGAAGTCAAGAGAAAGGTGCAAGAGGTGAAAAAGAGGGCAAATGAGAGTTGGGGTGAGAGAGTATCATTAAATTTTAGGGAGAATAAAAAGATGTTCTGGAAGGAGGTAAATAAAGTGCGTAAGACAAGGGAGCAAATGGGAACTTCAGTGAAGGGCGCAAATGGGGAGGTGAAAACAAGTAGTGGTGATGTGAGAAGGAGATGGAATGAGTATGTTGAAGGTTTGTTGAATGTGTTTGATGATAGAGTGGCAGATATAGGGTGTTTTGGTTGAGGTGGTGTGCAAAGTGAGAGGGTTAGGGAAAATGATTTGGTAAACAGAGAAGAGGTAGTAAAAGCTTTGCGGAAGATGAAAGCCGGCAAGGCTGCAGGTTTGGATGGTATTGCAGTGGAATTTATTAAAAAATGGTGTGACTGTATTGTTGACTGGTTGGTAAGGTTATTTAATGTATGTGTGACTCATGGTGAGGTGCCTGAGGATTGGCGGAATGTGTGCATAGTGCCATTGTACAAAGGCAAAGGGGGTAAGAGTGAGTGCTCAAATTACAGAGGTATAAGTTTGTTGAGTATTCCTGGTAAATTATATGGGAGGGTATTGATTGAGAGGATGAAGGCATGTACAGAGCATCAGATTGGGGAAGAGCAGTGTGGTTTCAGAAGTGGTAGAGGATGTGTGGATCAGGTGTTTGCTTTGAAGAATGTATGTGAGAAATACTTAGAAAAGCAAATGGATTTGTATGTAGCATTTATGGATCTGGAGAAGGCATATGATAGAGTTGATAGAGATGCTCTGTGGAAGGTATTAAGAATATATGGTGTGGGAGGCAAGTTGTTAGAAGCAGTGAAAAGTTTTTATCGAGGATGTAAGGCATGTGTACGTGTAGGAAGAGAGGAAAGTGATTGGTTCTCAGTGAATGTAGGTTTGCGGCAGGGGTGTGTGATGTCTCCATGGTTGTTTAATTTGTTTATGGATGGGGTTGTTAGGGAGGTAAATGCAAGAGTCTGGAAAGAGGGGCAAGTATGAAGTCTGTTGGGGATGAGAGAGCTTGGGAAGTGAGTCAGTTGTTGTTCGCTGATGATACAGCGCTGGTGGCTGATTCATGTGAGAAACTGCAGAAGCTGGTGACTGAGTTTGGTAAAGTGTGTGGAAGAAGAAAGTTAAGAGTAAATGTGAATAAGAGCAAGGTTATTAGGTACAGTAGGGTTGAGGGTCAAGTCAATTGGGAGGTGAGTTTGAATGGAGAAAAACTGGAGGAAGTGAAGTGTTTTAGATATCTGGGAGTGGATCTGTCAGCGGATGGAACCATGGAAGCGGAAGTGGATCATAGGGTGGGGGAGGGGGCGAAAATTTGGGAGCCTTGAAAAATGTGTGGAAGTCGAGAACATTATCTCGGAAAGCAAAAATGGGTATGTTTGAAGGAATAGTGGTTCCAACAATGTTGTATGGTTGCGAGGCGTGGGCTATGGATAGAGTTGTGCGCAGGAGGATGGATGTGCTGGAAATGAGATGTTTGAGGACAATGTGTGGTGTGAGGTGGTTTGATCGAGTAAGTAACGTAAGGGTAAGAGAGATGTGTGGAAATAAAAAGAGCGTGGTTGAGAGAGCAGAAGAGGGTGTTTTGAAATGGTTTGGGCACATGGAGAGAATGAGTGAGGAAAGATTGACCAAGAGGATATATGTGTCGGAGGTGGAGGGAACGAGGAGAAGAGGGAGACCAAATTGGAGGTGGAAAGATGGAGTGAAAAAGATTTTGTGTGATCGGGGCCTGAACATGCAGGAGGGTGAAAGGAGGGCAAGGAATAGAGTGAATTGGAGCGATGTGGTATACAGGGTTTGACGTGCTGTCAGTGGATTGAATCAAGGCATGTGAAGCGTCTGGGGTAAACCATGGAAAGCTGTGTAGGTATGTATATTTGCGTGTGTGGACGTGTGTATGTACATGTGTATGGGGGGGGGGTTGGGCCATTTCTTTCGTCTGTTTCCTTGCGCTACCTCGCAAACGCGGGAGACAGCGACAAAGTATAAGAAAAAAAAAAAAAAATATATATATATATATTTATATATATATATATATATATATATATATATATATATATATATATATATATATATATATATATATATATATATATATATATATATATATATATATATATATATCAGCTGGGAATAAATTGAGCCGTGATACACCATGTAGAAGCGTTTAGCTCAAAGCATTATACTATGCAGCGTCGCTGCCATAATTCGGAGTAAGGAAAGGCTTTTCCTCTTATACCTGAACGTGATAAACTTACGCACATGCCTTCAGGCATTTTTTGAAACCGCTTATCCTTAACTGTCTTATGTATTTCGATCTGTGCCATTGCAGGACTGACTTTACTGTTTTCATCATACTAGAACGTTCCATTACTTCTCAACCGTTTAATTTACTCCCTTCTAAAATGTCTTCAACTTTCATCCTTTTACATTCACAATTCACTCGTGTCATATCCCAGCCAGCCATATGGCCTTGTATGTCTCGTCGGTAATGGTAGCAGGGACACGCCTGCTGTTTCTTGGAAGGACTACTGGTATAACTGGGGTCACCAAACTCTACCCAGCGGGCGAGTAAAAAGGGCGGGCAGGACCACATTTCAGAGATAGTCTTGCTATCTTGCCTACGAACGTATTCCTTTCGAGGTCTAAAAAGAGAAAAATCCTTCAAACCCTTGATAATGAAAGTTGTTGGGCACTTGGGTTATGAGGAAAGCACTAATAGCAGTTGGGTTTTCTTAGAAAAAAGATTAACTGTACTATTCAATGAAAAGGCTGACTAACTGAGTTAGTTCAGTTTCTGTGAAGCTTTATTTTCGTTTTACGTAGCATAGCAATATCTTTTTCTTGGTTTCTGTTTAGAATTTATAAAATGATATTTTTATCCTAATGGTTTACCCTGTTGTTTGTTGAATTTTGAGATCAAAAGATTTTATATGATTGCGCTACATTTGATCAAGCATTTTATGTATTTCTCACAGGATGATACAAAGGAAATACAAAGGAATTAAAAAACAGCTATTTCTGATAGTGGTAGAAATCATAAATTCACAGAAGGGTGTGGTGAGATTTAGAAGGTATACAGATGGTTCAAAAAGAATAACTTGCAAATTGTCATTATGACTAAGAATTAACGTAAGTCGTGGATTTGAGGCTAAGTATTTATCAAGTCTGTTCTTAAACGTATCTGTAGTATTACTTTCAAGCAATCTAAGCGGCAAATCGTTCCATATGTTAACAATCCTGTTGAAGAAAAAGTACTTCGTTTCATCCGAGGTTGAGCATTTTCCCATGAGTTTGCATCCATTACTACGAATATAATCAGACGAATCAAGTCTTAAGTAACTTGATAGATCAAGATTATTAGAGCTTTTGATCATTTTTAATACTTATATTAGATCACTTCTTAACCCATTTTCTAAGGTCCGTTGGTCATCTATGTAACTCGACGCTGTACTCTCTCCATTCTGTCTTTATTTTCTTTTAGCTAATATGACCATAACTGAATACAATATTGAAGATGCAGAAGAACCAATGTAAATAGTAAGAATGATTTCCCTGGACTTAAACTGAAGGCCCTACCAGTGAATTCATGGATTTGGTTTGTTCTTTTCACTGCTTCTGTTCACTGCTTACTTGGTTTTGGGTCACCAGAAATTTTTACGTCCGAGCCTTTTTCCTCATTTACCTTTCGCAGTTCAGCAGAATTCATATTGTTGCTTGCCTTTTCGTTTTTACTACCGATATGTAAAATTTTGCACTTACTGATATCAAAATTTATTTGCCACCTATGAGCCCATTCCATCAGTTTGTCTATGTCAGTTTGAATCTGTCCACGTTCAACTTTAATCGTATATTTTTTTCCCAACTTTGTGTCATCAGCGAATTTTGATATCTTGCAATGCAACCTACATCAATATCATTAATATATGAGAAAGAGAAGTGGCTTCAAGTGATCCTTGTGGCACTCCACTTGTTACGTCTAAACATTCTCTGGCTTTGTTTACGGCCAGTCAACCAATTTTCTATCCAGTAAACTACAACGCCATCAATGCAATGTCTCAATTTTTGCTAGTAACCTTTGGAGCTGAGCCTTATCGAAAGCTTTCTGAAAATCTAGCAAGACAACATCAACTGCTTTACTTTCGTTATGTATGTTGATTATATCATAAAAAAAAAGATCAAGTAGATTTGTCAAACATGAGCGATTTCTTTGAAAACCATACATATAATCGTTTGCTAAGTGTTAGTCCTTTAAATGGTTCGCAATTCAAGGTCTAATGATCGTTTCCATAAGTTTACCAACTACAGAGGTTAAGCTAATAGGACGATAATTTTCTGGCACTGACTTATAGCATTTTCTGAATATTGGTGTTAACACTGGCAAACCTCCATTCATCTGGAGCTTTTCCTATAGCAAGTGACTTATTGAAAAGGACAGTCAAGGGCTAAGCTATCTCATTTTTAGCCTCTCATCGTTCTCGTATAAAACTTACCAGGGCCTGCTGTTTTATTCATTTTCATTCTATTTATTGCTAGAAGTGTCTTCGGCTTTTATGTGAGTTTGTTGAGGAACGCTTTCCTCTCTCATTAGTGAAACCGGATTCGGGATATATTTTGTGTCTTCGATTGTAAGTACAGATGGAAAAATGTCATTTGATATTTCTAACATGGATCGTTTTCTTGAACAAAGTTACAGTTTTCTGTAATTGGTGGACCAATTAACTGCGTAATGACTCTTTTGCTTCCAACATAACTGTAAAACTCCTCAGGATTTCCTTTGCTATTTTCAGCAATATACACTTGGCACCGAAGTTAACTTTACTGTATACATCTCTTACTTTCTCTATGCAAATTTACATCATTTACACTATCACGAAGGTTCTTGGATTATCTTACTTTCTTATGAGCCACTTCCTCAAACCAATGGCACTTTTATGTCACCGTTCCACCATCTTGGCTTCGTTTCAGAAACAGACCGTCTACTACGCATTGCCAAGAATGTTCCTTCTACTGCTTTTAAAGTTTTACTGAAGCTTTTGCAACTGCGTTCTTGTCATTTTCATTGACCATATCATCCTAAGTTGCCTGTCAAGAATGATGTGAAGATCATTAAGAATTATGCGTTTAAAACTGCGATTTTTTTTTCTCGAAGTTGTCGTGTTGACCATCATTACATGCGGTGCTGATAGCAACCTCAAGATAATTTGCTTTGTGATCAATCATAACAAACTTTTATCCCACATCATCATCAACCAGATCCTCATTAGTAGTTAGAACTAAATCTAACATATTCCCTCGCCAGTATGTTTCTCGAGTAATTAGATTAGGACGCTATCGAGCAATGTACATTTAGATACTGCCATGTTCAATCTCCTGGTATGATGGTATCTACAAACTACTGCTAGGAAACGTGGGCAACAGTGTTGACTACGGAGAAAGCGAAATGATGTTCCTTATCAGAAGCACATCAGAAAGTCCGTGGGAGAAGTATAGCAGGAAATGCTATATACTTAGGTTTGGTCCTCTGTAACTACGGGTAGCATGTACGCCAGCCCAAGTTAAGTAAATGAAACCATCACTGGGAGAAACAGCGTCCATCCAAACTTCATTACATCCACACCACATAACTTCACATGGGTCATTACACATCACACGCTTAGTTTCACAGCCATCATTTTTCAATGATTCACTGGTAGGGTTTTGCTGAGACTATCCTCGTATGTAGAAGCATTACTTCATCAGCTGGGAACATTCATTTCTTCCAGAGGTTCAACATTTATTTACAGGGAGTTACACAGCCAGTGCTTTGAAGATGAGATAACTGAGACTATGAGGGTTTCTTCGGGAAATATTCTGGGTGAATCAATAGCTTGAGGAAGATTTACCTGACTATTATGGTTGATTCAGAGGTTTTCTACACAGTCACTTCCATAGCTATTAACGTAGCGCGATGACATGTTCGTATACCGTCATCCTTGAGGAACTATTAAGAGTAATCATCAGAAGTTATGAAGTAAACCAAAGCTATTAAACTGAATATTAATGATAATGAAAATTTGTATAATTTGCTTTAGATAATTTATCATTCATCTTGATGGAGTAAACTAATCTTATAAACCAGAACTCCAAACAGTAATGATTAAACTGCTGGACTCCCGCAGGACGACACTGTGAGAGTGATCTGGGCCTACGGCGACGAGGATCCCAAAGATATAATAACGATGAAGATGCACAGTGCGGGAGGGACGAAGAGTGTCTACCTGCAGGTGCCTCAGCTACGCTTCCCACGCCTCAGTGACGACGTCCAGACGTGGGAACTGGTTTCTCCCAACGTAAGTGGCATTTATTACGTGTTCTCTGTCAGCTATCATTAAAACTTGTATAACTTTTTTAGGAAATGTAATTGTTTCTTCTTTCATATACCCTTACAATGATAAATATCTGAAACCTTTCGTGATATAAGTCTTCATTGATATTCCATATACCACTTACTTTATACATACCGTATAGTTTTATGAAACAAGTTTATCCTAAAAAAAAGAACGGTTATGACTGACTGCTGGACCTCCGCAGGGCGACACTGTGAGAGTATGTCATCAATGGCAAATTACTTTTGAAGTAACTTTCACCATTGCCTGAAAAGCTGAAGGTCGCGAAAAATATTAAGTTTTAAATTTGCAGATTTGGATGATCTTTGTATCGCTGTAACAGGCAAACCTGAGGAGTTTTATGGATATGTTAGAAGTAAGATAGTCATTATCCACTCAAATGGTCAGTTAATAAATGGTCAGTTAAATGACTTGGTTTAAGACAACGAAGACAGGACAAAGATCTTAGATGATTTTTTTTTCTTTTTGCTTCTTTTTGGAAGACACAACTCGCGTCCTATATCCAGTCCCGATTCTAAGAGAAGAAAAATGTTTTGCGACACACTGACACAAGAGTTGAAAATATACAACTAGCGCTAAATGAAATGAAAATAGATTATGATATAACGACAGACCCAGATAAGTTTTATTCGAGGAAAGAGAAACAGGCAAAAATTGAGGTATTCAAACAGTTTATTTGACTGCTATTTTCACCTAATCGCTCGCTACGGGTAAAGTTTCAGTAGAATGGAAGCTTGCAAATGTAACACATATCAAAAAATGTAATTAGTCACCAACCAGAATGTGTAGTCCAGGTTAGCTTGATGTTTATATTTGGTAAAACTATGGGAACCATTATTCAGGATGTGGTTGTAAACCATTTAGTGGCTCACAGTATAATAAATGATTCCTAGTATGGTTTCCGACGAAATTTTTTATCTGATACATTAGCTTAATCAATGACACAATCAACGCATATGATGAAAGTAAAGCTGTTGATGTCATATATTTAGATTCTCAAAAAGCCTTTGATAAAATTCCACGTCAGAGGTTACCAGGAAATATCAATTAACATGGTACGACTAGAATGGAATTGTACTTCGTTAGTTAGGAAATTGGTTGACCGACCGCAGACAAGCAGTAGCGACTAATGGTCAAACCTCAGGATGGTCAGACGTAACAAGTGGTGTGCCACAAGGATCAGTCATAGCAGCGGTTCTTTTTCTCTTATATATCAACGGTATTGATAATAGGCTAGAGTGGGAGACATCGCAACTCGCAGGCAACAGTGAATTGGGAAATAAATATACCACACAAACTGAACGTTTGCAGCTTCAAACGTACATAGACAAACTGATGGACTAGATTCATGGTGGCAAATGAATTTTGATATCGACTTGTGCAAAGTTTTAGATATCAGTAATATAGTAGATACGAAAAGTCAAACTCCAGCATGAATTCTCTTGATCTACAATGGGTAAATAGAAAAAACTTGGATATATTAATCTCTCCTCCCCTCCAGTTTTTACTTTTCCAAAAGTGAATGAAAGCATTACCATACATATAATCAGAGTGAATGAAAGCATTACCATACAGAGTGAATGAAAGCATTACCATACAGAGTGAATCAAAGCATTACCATACATACAATCAGAGTGAATTAAAGCATTACCATACATACAATCAGAGTGAATGAAAGCATTACCATACATACAATCAGAGTGAATGAAAGCATTACCATACATACAATCAGAATGAATGAAAGCATTACCATACATACAATCAGAGTGAATGAAAGCATTACCATACATACAATCAGAGTGAATGAAAGTATTACCATACAGAGTGAATGAAAGCATTACCATACATACAATCAGAGTGAATTAAAGCATTACCATACATACAATCAGAGTGAATTAAAGCATTACCATACATACAATCAGAGTGAATGAAAGTATTACCATACATGCAATCAGAGTGAATGAAAGCATTACCATACATACAATCAGAGTGAATGAAAGCATTACCATACATACAATCAGAGTGAATGAAAGCATTACCATACATACAATCAGAGTGAATGAAAGTATTACCATACAGAGTGAATGAAAGCATTACCATACATACAATCAGAGTGAATTAAAGCATTACCATACATACAATCAGAGTGAATGAAAGTATTACCATACATGCAATCAGAGTGAATGAAAGCATTACCATACATACAATCAGAGTGAATGAAAGTATTACCATACAGAGTGAATGAAAGCATTACCATACAGACAATCAGAGTGAATTAAAGCATTACCACACATACAATCAGAGTGAATGAAAGGATTACCAGACATGCAATCAGAGTGAAGTGAAAGCATACCATACATACAATCAGAGTGAATGAAAGCATTACCATACATACAATCAGAGTGAATGAAAGCATTACCATACATACAATCAGAGTGAATGAAAGTATTACCATACAGAGTGAAATGAAAGCATACCATACATACAATCAGATGAATGAAAGCATTACCATACATACAATCAGAGTGAATGAAAGTATTACCATACAGAGTGAATGAAAGCATTACCATACATACAATCAGAGTGAATGAAAGCATTACCATACATACAATCAGAGTGAATGAAAGCATTACCATACATACAATCAGAGTGAATGAAAGCATTACCATACATACAATCAGAGTGAATGAAAGCATTACCATACATACAATCAGAGTGAATGAAAGTATTACCATACAGAGTGAATGAAAGCATTACCATACATACAATCAGAGTGAATGAAAGCATTACCATACATACAATCAGAGTGAATGAAAGTATTACCATACAGAGTGAATGAAAGCATTACCATACATACAATCAGAGTGAATTAAAGCATTACCATACATACAATCAGAGTGAATGAAAGTATTACCATACAGAGTGAATGAAAGCATTACCATACATACAATCAGAGTGAATGAAAGCATTACCATACATACAATCAGAGTGAATGAAAGTATTACCATACAGAGTGAATGAAAGCATTACCATACATACAATCAGAGTGAATTAAAGCATTACCATACATACAATCAGAGTGAATGAAAGCATTACCATACATACAATCAGAGTGAATGAAAGCATTACCATACATACAATCAGAGTGAATGAAAGCATTACCATACATACAATCAGAGTGAATGAAAGCATTACCATACATACAATCAGAGTGAATGAAAGCATTACCATACATACAATCAGAGTGAATGAAAGCATTACCATACATATAAATACCTCACTTCAGATTCACGAATGACATTGTTAGTGCTTCCATAGTTACATGAAATGTTTACATTAGGCTTTCCTTTGAAATATCTGTGTCTTTCTACTCTTACTACACTTATCTATGAATTGTAGTTATCTTCCTCAACCACTAACAGTCTCGAAAGGACAAAATGGTCCATTGCTGTTTGGATTTCTTTGTATACTTATACATTCCACAACCTCTGCTCCCAACAGGTGAGTCTACCGGACGACCTGACAACTCTGTACTGGTGTAAACTTTACAAGATGCCACCCATCAACCGTAAGGTTCACATCATTGGAGTAAGTAGCTAAGTTCATCTTGAGGAACCTCCACATAGTATCTGGTCAACTGTTAGAGGATGTAATGAAGTCCATCTTTAATGTTTTACATTTGAGTTACGGTAGGACAGTATAATGAAACATTCATGCCACTGTTAACCCTGACTATGTCACCACTGGAAGAAGTGACAATTTGTTTGTGTCAGTATGTTCCAGTGATCAAGGAGGAAAACCTGCCCTACATCCACCACATCCAGCTGTACGAGTGCCACCTTCCCGATAGTAAACGTCATTTTGAAAAGTGGCTGGACGTTCATGGTAGTCAGTGCTTCGCTCCCAGTACACCCATCTCTTGGTACAACTGTCTCAGCCCCATCATTGCATGGGCAGTTGGTAGTGAAGGTACGTTGGACAAAAGTAGCTTGATGCGATTTGAAATTGCAACTACTGTGCTACACCACATATCAAATCAAAGAGCATTGCAATCATTATTTCAGCTGTCGCATGATATAGAATATTTTGGAACGTAAATATTGGTGGAAAGAGTTAGTATAAGCACGAGTGAACTGTAACTAAATCTTCAAGTGAAAACAATGAAAGACAAATACTGGTGACTGTATTGATGGATTATATTGATGGATTATGTTGATGGATTATATTGATGGATTATATTGATGGATTATATTGATGGATTATGTTGATGGATTATATTGATGGATTATGTTGATGGATTATATTGATGGATTATATTGATGGATTATGTTGATGGATTATATTGATGGATTATATTGATGGATTATATTGATGGATTATATTGATGGATTATGTTGATGGATTATATTGATGGATTATGTTGATGGATTATATTGATGGATTATGTTGATGGATTATATTGATGGATTATGTTGATGGATTATATTGATGGATTATATTGATGGAGTATATTGATGGATTATATTGATGGATTATGTTGATGGATTATATTGATGGATTATATTGATGGATTATATTGATGGATTATGTTGATGGATTATATTGATGGATTATGTTGATGGATTATATTGATGGATTATGTTGATGGATTATATTGATGGATTATATTGATGGATTATGTTGATGGATTATATTGATGGATTATATTGATGGATTATATTGATGGATTATATTGATGGATTATGTTGATGGATTATATTGATGGATTATGTTGATGAATTATGTTGATGGATTATATTGATGGATTATATTGATGGATTATGTTGGATTATATTGATGGATTATGTTGATGGATTATATTGATGGATTATATTGATGGATTATATTGATGGATTATATTGATGGATTATGTTGATGGATTATATTGATGGATTATATTGATGGATTATATTGATGGATTATGTTGATGGATTATATTGATGGATTATATTGATGGATTATATTGATGGATTATATTGATGGATTATGTTGATGGATTATATTGATGGATTATATTGATGGATTATATTGATGGATTATATTGATGGATTATGTTGATGGATTATGTTGATGGATTATATTGATGGAGTATATTGATGGATTATATTGATGGATTATGTTGATGGATTATATTGATGGATTATATTGATGGATTATATTGATGGATTATATTGATGGATTATATTGATGGATTATGTTGATGGATTATGTTGATGGATTATATTGATGGAGTATATTGATGGATTATATTGATGGATTATGTTGATGGATTATATTGATGGATTATATTGATGGAGTATATTGATGGATTATATTGATGGATTATGTTGATGGATTATATTGATGGATTATATTGATGGATTATATTGATGGATTATGTTGATGGATTATATTGATGGATTATGTTGATGGATTATGTTGATGGATTATATTGATGGAGTATATTGATGGATTATATTGATGGATTATGTTGATGGATTATATTGATGGATTATATTGATGGAGTATCAACATCATGATTGCGGAAGTAGAGTTTGAACAGTGTTTTCCATTTTCTTCTTACTGTAACCTTGCGATTAAACACATTAGATATGTATGAGTAAATATAACTATTGAATTATCAGTGTTTGTCACTGAATGATGTGTACTGAACTACAATATTGTGTGTCACTGAATGATGTGTACTGAACTACAATATTGTGTGTCACTGAATGATGTGTACTGAACTACAATATTGTGTGTCACTGAATGATGTGTACTGAACTACAATATTGTGTGTCACTGAATGATGTGTACTGAACTACAATATTGTGTGTCACTGAATGATGTGTACTGAACTACAATATTGTGTGTCACTGAATGATGTGCACTGAACTACAATATTGTGTGTCACTGAATGATGTGTACTGAACTACAATATTGTGTGTCACTGAATGATGTGTACTGAACTACAATATTGTGTGTCACTGAATGATGTGTACTGAACTACAATATTGTGTGTCACTGAATGATGTGTACTGAACTACAATATTGTGTGTCACTGAATGATGTGTACTGAACTACAATATTGTGTGTCACTGAATGATGTGTACTGAACTACAATATTGTGTGTCACTGAATGATGTGTACTGAACTACAATATTGTGTGTCACTGAATGATGTGTACTGAACTACAATATTGTGTGTCACTGAATGATGTGTACTGAACTACAATATTGTTTGTGTTAAGGTGAGATGTACCCGGACCATGTTGGTCTTCCCATAGGAGAGGAATACGGCGGAGCCACGTACTTTATGATGGAAGTTCATTATGACAACCCCAGCTTGACGCCAGGTGAGGTAAACTCCCTAACTCAGTCCAGGTGAGGTAAACCTTCTAGCTCAGTCCAGGTGAGGTAAACCTTCTAGCTCAGTCCAGGTGAGGTAAAGTTTCTCCCTCAGGCCAGATGAAGTAAGCCCTCTACCTCAGCCCAGGTGATGTAAACCCTTTAGCTTGTGGCAAGCAAAGTAAACTTGCAAGCTCAGGGCAGATGAGATAAACCCTCTCGCTTAGTTCAGGTGAGGTAAACCCTCTCGCTTAGTTCAGGTGAGGTAAACCCTCTCGCTTAGGTCAGTTGAGGTGAACCCTCTCGGTCAGAACAGGTGAGGTAAACCCTTTCACTCAGGCCAGGTGAGGTAAACCCTATAGTTCAGCTTAGGTGAGGTACATTTTCTAGCTCAGCGTAGGTGAGGTAAACCCCTTTGCTCAGGCCAGGTGAAGTAAACCCTCTCGCTCAGGCTGGTGATAGTAGGATAATGCAGAATTCATATATTGTTTTCATCCAACGTTAACTTTTGATCTTGCCCAAAGAAATTATGTTTAACATACAAATGTACAAGTTTCTGATCATCAGTATATCTTGATAATTCTGACATATTTTGTGAGAACACCGAAGCAATCTTCTTGAGATAAAGTAGAAGTAACTTTTAAGCCACAGTTTTGATGAGATTCAACTTAAATATCATTACAGTAATTCTTCCTTTACTAATTAAAAGCAGTGTTCTGTTAACCCACGTAAGATGCACAAACAATTCATTTTCTTTATTTACTAACTGTTATTGACTGTTTTCCGAATAATTATGTTTATTTTTCAACAATAATTAATGTACTATTTACAGTCTGACCATGTGGACCTGTGACCACTTGAGGCCTACTTGATCTCTGTATTTCAAGATTGTACTGGCTAGTATACCTGACACCCAATAAGATGTACTTGCTAGTATACCTGACACCCAATAAGGTGTACTTGCTAGTATACCTGACACCCAATAAGGTGTACTTGCCAGTATATCTGACACCCAGTAAGGTGTACCTGCTAGTATATCTGACACCCAGTAAGGTGTACCTGCTAGTATACCTGACACCCAATAAGGTGTACTTGCAAGTATATCTGACACCCAGTAAGGTGTACCTGCTAGTATACCTGACAGCCTGTAGGGTGTACTTTCTAGTATTCCTGACACGTAATAAGATGTATTTACTGGTATACCTGACACCCAATAGGATGTACTTACTAGTATATCTGACACCCAATTAGATGTACTTGCTAGTATACCTGACACACAATAAGATATACTTGCTAGTATATATGACGCCTAATAAGGTGTACTTGATAGAATAAGGCGCAATTACTACTAACACATAATGAGATGTACCTGTTAGTATACCTGACACACAATAAGATGCATTAGTATATCTGACGCCCAGTATGACATGTACTGGCTAGTATACCTGACACCCAGTATGATATGTACTGGCTAGTATACCTGACACCCAGTATGATATGTACTGGCTAGTATACCTGACACCCAGTATGATATGTACTGGCTAGTATACCTGACACCCAGTATGATATGTACTGGCTAGTATACCTGACACCCAGTATGATATGTACTGGCTAGTATACCTGACACCCAGTATAATATGTACTGGCTAGTATACCTGACACTCAGTAAGATGTACTTGCTAGTATACCTGACACTTGTACTGACTTTTATAGGTACCTGACACCCAGGGTGAAGTTAAAGATAAAACCCTTGCAGGATACTGCAGAAGACTGGCACCCAGAATATCTGAAGTGATACTGTTGTTCCTTCAGGTGTAGTTGACGCCTCTGGTTTAAGGATCTTCTACACTGAGGTCCTACGACCCAATGATGCCGGACTCATGGTAGTGGGTCATGACGTGTCCCCCAAGCTCATCATCCCACCGAATCAGTCGTCCTGGCTCACAGTCGGCCACTGCCATGGGTCCTGCACAGGAGAGGTACGCTCAGCTTCACACGGTAAAACACTTGAGCAAGAGAGTCAGACTGAAAATATTTTCAACATAGAAAACTTACATATTTATAATTGATATGTGGAATGTGAGGACCTGAGTGAGGATTTCTGACACCAGTGAAATAAAAAAAGAAATGGATAAAAATGTGAGTCATAATAGTTGGAAAAGAAATCTGAGAATGAAAGAAGTGCTGAGGACGGTATAGTGAGTGGCAGATGAAAACAAGAAACATAGAGAGAAGGATCAATGCCTTGTATTTAGGGTAGATGGAAACATTATGAAGTAGACAATAGATAACTCAATTGGAGGTTACTGTATGAGGGTATTGCATGAAGTCTTATATAAAGGAAGAACAGAGATGGAAACAATGAGGTTTATGATGGAGGGATGTAGACTGCAAGATGATCAAATGGAAGATTTGAATAGAAGGTAAGTAAAGTGTGTCGCTCAGTAAGGGTATGACTATGATCATGATACGGAGGGAAGAACTGGAAACTAATTAAGGGCAAGACAGGAGTCTGTACAGGAGCACAGTTACTGTGTTATTAGTTACGACTTCTGGGGACTTCTGCTGACCGTATGGCTCATGCATGGTGTGGTGTCGCATGTAGTACACGTAGTACATGTCTGACCATCTAGAGTACTTCATACCTCAACGTTTTGTGAATATAACTGAGAAAGTATGCGAATGTAGACACTGAGAAAGTGAGATAAGATCTTGACACTTTCTACTGCAGGTTCTCCCCAGTGGCGGGGTTCACGTGCTGCAGGGTCTGCTACACTCCCACTTGCTCGGCTCCGCTATCTCACTCAGACGCGTCCGTGAGGGCCAGGAGTTGCCAGCCATTTTACAAGGTGAGTCAAGCTACTGGTCGTAACATTGATCATACGGTTCTCTAGAAAACTTATGTGAACTTTTTTTTTTTGAAAGAGTAAAACCATAAAGTTTCAGGTTAACTAAATATTTAACATGGTAATTGTAAACGACGGAACGATTATGCCGTGTGGATGTTTACCTTAATATAATAGTCGAAATAATCTGGTAAAATGTTGGATACAGAAACATATAAATCAAAATTATGGAAACTTATGAATCCCAAGTGAGACATTCACATTACATATTTTGAGGTTAATTACATAGATCTATATACATAGATCTATATACATTTCCTTTTTTCCATAGCCAGAGGTTGAACCATTATGTGACATTCTTTTTTTTCATTCATTTCAAGCTAGAAGTTTCAGTTTTCTAAATTGTTTCTTACATTTCTCATATGTATATATATGTATGTGTGTGTGTGTGTATATGTGCGTATGTATGTGTATGTGTGTGTATGTGTATATGTATATATATATGTATATTATCCCTGGGGATAGGGGTGAAAGAATACTTCCCACGTATTCCTCGCGTGTCGTAGAAAGCGACTAGAGGGGACGGGAGCGGGGGGCCAGAAATCCTCCCCTCCTCGTATTAACTTTCTAAAATGGGAAACAGAAGAAGGAGTCACGCGGGGAGTGCTCATCCTCCTCGAAGGCTCAGAGTGGGGTGCCTAAATGTGTGTGGATGTAACCAAGATGTAAAAAAAGGAGAGATAGGTAGTATGTTTGAGGAAAGGAACCTGGATGTTTTGGCTCTGAGTGAAACGAAGCTCAAAGGTAAAGGGGAAGAGTGGTTTGGGAATGTCTGGGGAGTAAAGTCAGGGGTTAGTGAGAGGACAAGAGCAAGGGAAGGAGCAGCAATACTCCTGAAACAGGAGTTGTGGGAGTATGTGATAGAGTGTAAGAAAGTAAATTCTCGATTAATATGGGTAAAACTGAAAGTTGATGGAGAGAGGTGGGTGATTATTGGTGCATATGCACCTGGGCATGAGAAGAAAGATCAAGAGAGGCAAGTGTTTTGGGAGCAGCTGAATGAGTGTGTTAGTGGTTTTGATGCACGAGACCGGGTCATAGTGATGGGTGATTTGAATGCAAAGGTGAGTAATGTTACAGTTGAGGGAATAATTGGTATACATGGGGTGTTCAGTGTTGTAAATGGAAATGGTGAAGAGCTTGTAGATTTATGTGCTGAAAAAGGACTGATGATTGGGAATACCTGGTTTAAAAAGCGAGATATACATAAGTATACTTATGTAAGTAGGAGAGATGGCCAGAGAGCGTTATTGGATTACGTGTTAATTGACAGGCGTGCGAAAGAGAGACTTTTGGATGTTAATGTGCTGAGAGGTGCAACTGGAGGGATGTCTGATCATTATCTTGTGGAGGCTAAGGTGAAGATTTGTATGGGTTTTCAGAAAAGAAGAGTGAATGTTGGGGTGGAGAGGGTGGTGAGAGTAAGTGAGCTTGAGAAGGAGACCTGTGTGAAGAAGTATCTGGAGAGACTGAGTACAGAATGGAAAAAGGTGAGAACATTGGAAGTAAGGGGAGTGGGGGAGGAATGGGATGTATTTAGGGAATCAGTGATGGATTGCGCAAAAGATGCTTGTGGCATGAGAAGAGTGGGAGGTGGGTTGATTAGAAAGGGTAGTGAGTGGTGGGATGAAGAAGTAAGAGTATTAGTGAAAGAGAAGAGAGAGGCATTTGGACGATTTTTGCAGGGAAAAAATGCAATTGAGTGGGAGATGTATAAAAGAAAGAGACAGGAGGTCAAGAGAAAGGTGCAAGAGGTGAAAAAAAGGGCAAATGAGAGTTGGGGTGAGAGAGTATCATTAAATTTTAGGGAGAATAAAAAGATGTTTTGGAAGGAGGTAAATAAAGTGCGTAAGACAAGGGAGCAAATGGGAACTTCGGTGAAGGGCGCAAGTGGGGAGGTGATAACAAGTAGTGGTGATGTGAGAAGGAGATGGAGTGAGTATTTTGAAGGTTTGTTGAATGTGTTTGATGATAGAGTGGCAGATATAGGGTGTTTTGGTCGAGGTGGTGTGCAAAGTGAGAGGGTTAGGGAAAATGATTTGGTAAACAGAGAAGAGGTAGTGAAAGCTTTGCGGAAGATGAAAGCCGGCAAGGCAGCAGGTTTGGATGGTATTGCAGTGGAATTTATAAAAAAAGGGGGTGACTGTATTGTTGACTGGTTGGTAAGGTTATTTAATGTATGTATGACTCATGGTGAGGTGCCTGAGGATTGGCGGAATGCGTGCATAGTGCCGTTGTACAAAGGCAAAGGGGATAAGAGTGAGTGCTCAAATTACAGAGGTATAAGTTTGTTGAGTATTCCTGGTAAATTATATGGGAGGGTATTGATTGAGAGGGTGAAGGCATGTACAGAGCATCAGATTGGGGAAGAGCAGTGTGGTTTCAGAAGTGGTAGAGGATGTGTGGATCAGGTGTTTGCTTTGAAGAATGTATGTGAGAAATACTTAGAAAAGCAAATGGATTTGTATGTAGCATTTATGGATCTGGAGAAGGCATATGATAGAGTTGATAGAGATGCTCTGTGGAAGGTATTAAGAATATATGGTGTGGGAGGAAAGTTGTTAGAAACAATGAAAAGTTTTTATCGAGGATGTAAGGCATGTGTACGTGTAGGAAGAGAGGAAAGTGATTGGTTCTCAGTGAATGTAGGTTTGCGGCAGGGGTGTGTGATGTCTCCATGGTTGTTTAATTTGTTTATGGATTGGGTTGTTAGGGAGGTAAATGCAAGAGTTTTGGAAAGAGGGGCAAGTATGAAGTCTGTTGGGGATGAGAGAGCTTGGGAAGTGAGTCAGTTGTTGTTCGCTGATGATACAGCGCTGGTGGCTGATTCATGTGAGAAACTGCAGAAGCTGGTGACTGAGTTTGGAAAAGTGTGTGGAAGAAGAAAATTAAGAGTAAATGTGAATAAGAGCAAGGTTATTAGGTACAGTAGGGTTGAGGGTCAAGTCAATTGGGAGGTGAGTTTGAATGGAGAAAAACTGGAGGAAGTGAAGTGTTTTAGATATCTGGGAGTGGATCTGGCAGCGGATGGAACCATGGAAGCGGAAGTGGATCATAGGGTGGGGGAGGGGGCGAAAATCCTGGGGGCCTTGAAGAATGTGTGGAAGTCGAGAACATTATCTCGGAAAGCAAAAATGGGTATGTTTGAAGGAATAGTGGTTCCAACAATGTTGTATGGTTGCGAGGCGTGGGCTATGGATAGAGTTGTGCGCAGGAGGATGGATGTGCTGGAAATGAGATGTTTGAGGACAATGTGTGGTGTGAGGTGGTTTGATCGAGTGAGTAACGTAAGGGTAAGAGAGATGTGTGGAAATAAAAAGAGCGTGGTTGAGAGAGCAGAAGAGGGTGTTTTGAAGTGGTTTGGGCACATGGAGAGGATGAGTGAGGAAAGATTGACCAAGAGGATATATGTGTCGGAGGTGGAGGGAACAAGGAGAAGAGGGAGACCAAATTGGAGGTGGAAAGATGGAGTGAAAAAGATTTTGTGTGATCGGGGCCTGAACATGCAGGAGGGTGAAAGGAGGGCAAGGAATAGAGTGAATTGGAGCGATGTGGTATACCGGGGTTGACGTGCTGTCAGTGGATTGAAGCAGGGCATGTGAAGCGTCTGGGGTAAACCATGGAAAGCTGTGTAGGTATGTATATTTGCGCGTGTGGACATGTGTATGGGGGGAGGGGGGGTTGGGCCATTTCTTTCGTCTGTTTCCTTGCGCTACCTCGCAAACGCGGGAGACAGCGACAAAGTATAATAAAAAAAAAAAAATAATATCCCTGTACTCCAGATATGAGCTACGACTTCAACTACCAGCAGTCCCGGATGCTGAAGCAGGAGGTGACCATCCTGCCTGGGGACCACCTCATCACTGAATGTAACTACGACTCCAGCAGGCGCCGTGCTCCTACCTTCGTGAGTTCTGTACTGTTAGTAGTGCTAGGGAGAGATTGCTGTGTTGGCAGCAGAGTAACAGGTGTACATTCAGCCAGTGCTCTCCTGAGGGTCAATACATAAAGATGGTATTGACCTGAGGATAAGCCTCTGACAGGTGAATATTCTGTCTTTTTGTCTGATGATCAACATCTGACATGTACTGATTCGGTAAATATATTCACCTGAAGATCACCAACTGAGAGGTTTATACACTTTGAATATATTCTCCTGGTGATCAGTATCTGGTAGTTTTATATTCTGTGAATGTTTCCCTAGGGATCAGCACTTAAGAGGTTTATATTCTGTAATTGGGTCACTTGAATTCAGCACCTGACAGGTTTGCGTTCTGTAAACATTATCTCCTGGGGACCAGCATCTGACACAGTCATATTCTGTAAACATTATCTCCTGAGGACCAGCGTCTGACACAATCATATCATCTTAGGGCGGTTTAGGAACGAGAGAAGAAATGTGTCTGGCCTTCCTGGTATATTATCCCCGCGTCAACCTCTCCACCTGTACATCGCAACCCAGTAAAGAGGCCATCTTCGCAGGTTTAGGCATACAAGAAGTCTACGGTGACCATCCGATGTAAGTATAGATCACTTGTAAGTCTGTACTTCAATTGCGTGATGTTTCCAGAACCTTTCTGATTTGAAACATAATCTCCAAAAGTACTGATATTGGCATGAATCACAGGAGGGGTACCGTCAGAGGAGAAAGCGAGTTGCTGAAAAAAAAACTTTGTTCCCATAACTACAGAGGCTCCCCACAATCTTCACACATTGATACTTACTCTCCTCCAAGTAAATCTTTGATATGGTAATCATATCCTTTTTGTTTGTCCATACCTGTTCATCTTTCCCGCCATGATGACTGATGATTTAGCCTTCATGGGAAATTCTTTGATTGACTTCTTCCACTTTTTGTTTCCCCAGCTCCCGCCCCCCTTTTTACCTTCTTCAACAGGCAGGAGATACATGTGTAGGATATATTATTTCCCTATCCCCTGTAGCGCATAGGAGTAGATAAAGTTATCCAGGAACTGTGTATATCTCGGTCTAAACATTAAGACCTTATGCAGCAAGGCAAATACATCTACAAAATCCAAGAATATTCACATAACAGAAAATAAACTCAACTTCCTAAGGGTTTAAGGGGCATTCTATGTGAACGTAAAATCATACACAAAAATTGATGAAGAGTTTTAGAAAAATCATTTCAATGATCAAGATTACAATATAATTTGCAAAACTTCTCAGAATATCCGAACATTAGACAACAGCAGCTATAAGTACTCGGGGTTTTGAAGGATGTCTCTTCTCTAGGAAGTCTGTTTCAGATACGTTTACAAAATTTTTCATCATTTTTTTTAAGAACAATTGTAAGTTTACATAGAGAGACGATACCATTTGAACAACGGGAAACTGGTGGATGTTTTGCGGGAAACGAATATTCGATGACATTGTACGAGAAAGTTACATATCATTTCATAAATCTAGTTCACTTAGATATGTTTTACGGTTCATTTAATCAAATTAGATGCGTCATTTTATGCTTCAACTTTATCATGTAATAAACTTCAAGATTCCTGAATATGGGCAAAAAAAGTCAGAAACTTAAAGTTGAATAAAATGAATGACTCACGTACCTTTCGTACGATGACCTTGGCCTCTCTCTCTCTCTCTCGCCTGGATCTTGGGTCTGTGTGTAGTCTATACACACACACACACACATATAAATGAATATATATATATATATATATATCATAGAAACCTCCAACAGCCAGGATCGAACCCGGGACCCCTGTGCAACAGGCGGGAGCGCTACCGCTAGGCTATGATTCTGGCTGTTGAAGGTTTGTATGCTCTATGAAGGTGCGCGTTCATATGTACTTTTTAGTATACATTATTTATTGATGTTTATCTATTATACTTTGTCGATGTCTCCCGCGTTCGCGAGGTAGCGCAAGGAAACAGACGAAAGAATGGCCTAACCCGACCACATACACATGTATATACATACACGTCCACACACGCATATATATACATACCTATACATCTCAACGTGCACATATATATACACACAGAGACATAACCATATATACACATGTACATAATTCATAATGTCTGCCCTAAATCATTCCCATCGCCACCCCGCCACACATGAGATGACAACCCCCTCCTCCTGCATAGCGGGAGGTAGCGCTAGGAAAAGACAGCAAAGGACACATTCGTTCACACTGAGTCTCTAGCTGACATGTATAATGCACCGAAACCACAGCTCCCTTACCACATCCAGGCCCCAGCACAACTTTCTATGGTTTACCCAAGACGCTTCACATACCCTGGTTCAATCCATTGACAGAACGTCAACCCCGGCATACCACATTGTTCCAATTCACTCTATTCCCTGCACGCTTTTCACCCTCGTGCATGTTCAGGCCCCGATCACTCGAAATCTTTTTCACTTCATCTTTCCACCTCCAATTTGGTCTCACTTCTCCTCGTTCCCTCCACCTCCGACACATATATCCTCTTGGTCAATCTTTCCTCACTCATTCTCTCCATGTGACCAAACCATTTCAAAACACCCTCTTCTGCTCTCTCAACCACACTCTTATTATTACCACACATCTCTCTTACCCTATTAGTAATTACTCGATCAAACCACCTCACACCACATATTGTCCTCAAACATCTCATTTCCAGCACATCCACCCTCCTCTGCACAACTCTATCTATAGCCCACGCCTCGCAACCATATATTGTTGGAACCACTATTCCTTCAAACATACCCATTTTTGCTTTCCGAGATAATGTTCTCGACTTCCGCAGATTCTTCAACGCTCCCAAAACTCTCGCCCCCTCCCCCACCGTATGATTCCCTTCGACTTCCATGGTTCCATTCGCTGCCAAATCTACTCCCAGATATCTAAAACACTTTACTTCCTCCAGTTTTTCTCCATTCAAACTTACCTCTCAATTGACTTGTGTACCAACCCTACTGTACCAAATAACCTTGCTCTTATTCACATTTACTCTCAGCTTTCTTCTTTCACACACTTTACCAAACTCAGTCACCAGCTTCTGCAGTTTCTCACACGAATCAGCCGCCAGCTCTGTATCATCAGCTAACAACAAGTAACTCACTTCCCTAGCTCTGTCATTCATAACAGACTGCACACTTGCCCCTCTTTCAAAACTCTTGCATTCACCTCCCTAACAACCCAATCCATAAACAAATTAAACAACCATGGAGACGTCACACACCCCTGCCGCAAACCAACATTCACTGAGAACCAATCACTTTCCTCTCTTCCTACACGTACACATGCCTTAAATCCTCGATAAAAAACTTTTCCCTGCTTCTAACAACTTGCCTCCCACACCATATATTTTTAATACCTTCCACAGAGCATCTCTATCAACTCTCTCATATGCCTTCTCCAGATTCATAAATGCTCCTTACAAATCCCTTTGGTTTTCTAAGTATTTCACACGTACATGCTTCAAAGCAAACACCTGATTCACACATCCTCTACCACCTCTGAATCCACACTGCTCTTCCCCAATCTGATGCTCCGTACATGCCTTCACCCTCTCAATCAATACCCTCCCATATAATTTCCCAGGAATACTCAACAAACTTATACCTCTGTAATTTGAGCACTCACTTCTATCCCCTTTGCCTTTGTACAATGGCACTATGCAAGCACTCCACTAATCCTGAGGCAACTCACACTGAGTCATACATGCATTAGATAGCCTTACCAACCAGTCAACAATACAGTCACCCCCTATTTTAATAGATTCTATTGCAATACCATCCAAGCCCGCTGTTTTGCCAGCTTTCATCTTCCGCAAAGCCTTTTACTGCCTCTTCTCTGTTTACCAAATCATTCTCCCTAACCCTGTTCGCATCACCTCGACCAAAACACCCTATATCTGCCACTCTATAGTCAAATACGTTCAACAAACCTTTAAAATACTCACTCCATCTCCTCACCTCACCACTACTTGTTATCATGTCCCCATTAGCCCCCTTCACTGATGTTCCCATTTGTTCCCTTGTCTTACGCACATTATTTACTTCTTTCGAAAGCATCTTTTTATTCTCCCTAAAATTTAATGATACTCTTTACCCCAACTCTCATTTGCCCACTATTTCACCTCTTGCACCTTTCTCTTGACCTCCTGCCTCTTTCTTTTATACATCTCCAGTCATTTGCATTATTTTCCTGCAAAATTCGTCCAAATGCCTCTCTCTTCTCTTTCATTAACAATCTTACTTCTTTATCCCACCACTCACTACCCTTTCTAATTTGCCCAACCCCCACGCTTTTCATGCAACAAGTATCTTTTGCGCAACCCATCACAGCTTCCCTAAATACATCCCATTCCTCCCCCACTCCCCCTTACGTCCTTTGTTCTCACCCTTTTCCATTCTGTATTCAATCTCTCGTGGTACTTCCTCACACAAGTCTCCTTTCCAAGCTCACTTACTCTCACCACTCTCTTCACCCCAAGATTCTCTCTTCTTTTCTGAAAACCTCAACAAATCTTCACCTTCGCCTCCACAAGATAATGATCAGACATCCCTCCAGCTGCACCTCTCAGCACATTAACATTCAAAAGTCTCTCTTTCGCGCGCCTGTCAATTAACACGTAATCAAATAACGCTCTTTGACCATCTCTCCTGCTTACATACGTATACTTATGTATATCTCTCTTTTCAAACCAGGTATTCCCAATCACCAGTCCTTTTTGAGCACATAAATCTACAAGCTCCTCGCCATATTCATTTACAACACTAAACACGCCATGTACACCAATTATTCCCTCAACTGCCACATTACTCACCTTTGCATTCAAATCACCCATCAGTATAACCCGGTCACGTGCATCAAAACTACAAACACACTCACTCATCTGCTCCCAATGCACTTGCCTCACATGATCTTTCTTTTCATGCCCAGGTGCATATGTACCAATTATCACCCATCTCTCTCCATCCACCTTCAGTTTTGCTCATATCAATGAAGAGTTTACTTTCATACACTCTATCACATACTCCCACCACTCCTGTTTCAGGAGTAGTGCTACTCCTTCCCTTGCTCTTGTCCTCTCACTAACCCGTGACTAATCCTAAGACATTCCCAAACCACTCTTCCCCTTTACCCTTGAGCTTCGTTCAAGGTTCCGTTTCTCAAACATACCACCTATTCCTCCTTTTTTTTCATCTTGGTTACATCCACACACATTTAGACACCCCAATCTGAGCCTTCATGGAGGATGAGCACTCCCCGAGTGACTCCTTCTTCTGTTTCCCCTTTTAGAAAGTTAAAATAGAAGGAGGGTAGTGGGGATGTGAGAAGGAGATGGAGCGAGTATTTTGAAGGTTTGTTGAATGTGTTTGATGATAGAGTGGCAGATATAGGGTGTTTTGGTCGAGGTGGTGTGCAAAGTGAGAGGGTTAGGGAGAATGATTTGGTAAACAGAGAAGAGGTAGAAAGAGCTTTGCGGAAGATGAAAGCCGGCAAGGCAGACGGTTTGGATGGTATTGCAGTGAAAGTTATTAAAAAAGGAGGTGAGTGTATTGTTGACTGGTTGGTAAGGTTATTTGATGTATGTATGTCTCATGGTGAGGTGCCTGAGGATTGGCGGAATGCTTGCATAGTGCCATTGTACAAAGGTAAAGGCGATAAAAGTGAGTGCTCAAATTACAGAGGTATAAGGTTGTTGAGTATTCCTGGGAAATCATATGGGAGGGTATTGATTGAGAGGGTGAAGGCATGTACAGAGCATCAGATTGGGGAAGAACAGTGTGGTTTCAGAAGTGGTAGAGGATGTGTGGATCAGGTATTTGCTTTGAAGGATGTAGGGGAGAAATGCTTAGAAAAGCAAATCGATTCGTATGTAGCATCTATGGATCTGGAGAAGGCATATGATAGAGTTGATAGCGATGTTCTGTAGAAGGTATTAAGAATACATGGTGTGGGAGGTAAGTTGTTAGAAGCAGTGAAAATTTTTTTATCGAGGATGTAAAGCATGTGCAAATGTAGGAAGAGAGGAAAGTGACTGGTTATTAGTGAATGTTGGTGTCCGACAGGGGATGTGTGATGTCTCCATGTTTGTTTAATTTGTTTATGGATTGGGTTATCAGGGAGGTGAATGCAAGAGTTTTGGAAAGAGGGGCAAGTATGAAGTCTGTTGTGGATGAGAGAGCTTAGGGAGTGAGTCAGTTGTTCTTCGTTGATTATACAGCGCTGGTGGCTGATTCGGGTGAGAAACTGAAGAAGCCGGTGACTGAGTTTGGTAAAGTGTGTGAAAGAAGAAAGCTGAGTGTAAATGTGAATAAGAGCAAGGTTTTTAGCTACAGTAGGGTTGGTTGACAAGTCATTGGGAGGTAAGTTTGAATGGAGAAAAACTGGAGGAAGTGAAGTGTTTTAGATACCTGGGAGTGGATTTTTCAGCGGATGGAACCATGGAAGCGGAAGTGAATCGTAGGGTGGGGGAGGAGGCGAAAGTTCTCGGAGCGTTGAAGAATGTGTGGAAGTTGAGAACGTTATCTTTGAAAGCAAAAATGGGTATGTTTGAAGGTTATATGGTTGCGAGGCGTGGGCTATAGATAGATTTGTGCAGAGGAGGGGGATATGAAATGTTTGAGGACAATATGTGGTGTGAGGAGGTTTGACCCAGTAAATAATGAAAGGTTAAGAAAGATGTGTGGTGATAGAAAGAGTGTGGTTGAGAGAGCAGAAGAGGGTGTTTTGAAATGGTTTGGTCACATGGAGAGAATGAGTGAGGAAAGATTGACAAAGAGGATATATGTGTCAGAGGTGGAGGGAAGGAGGAAAAATGGGAGACCGAGTTGGAGGTGGAAAGATGGAGTGAAAAGGATTTTGAGTGATCGGGGTCTGTACATACAGGTGGGTGAAAGGCGTGAAAGGAATATTGAATTAGAAGCATGTGTTAAGCCGTGGTCGACGTGCTGTCATTGGATTGAACCAGGGCATGTGAAGCATCAGGAGTAAAGCATGGAAAGTTTTTTGGGGCCTGGATGTGGAAAGGAAGCTCTGGTTTCGGTACATTACACATGACCCTTAGGGACAGTGTGAACGAATATGACATTTGTTGTCTTTTCCTAGCGCTACCTCGCGCGCGCGCATGGGGAGGTGGGTGCTGTTTCATATGTGACGCGAGGCATCGGGAATGGAAAAAGGCATGATGTATGAATATATATATATATATATATATATATATATATATATATATATATATATATATATATATATATATATATATATATATATATATATATATATATATATTTATTTTGCTTTTTAGCTGTCTCCCGCGTTAGCAAGTTAGCGCAAGGAAACAGACGAAAGAAATGGCCCAACCCACCCACATACACATATATATACATACACGTCCACACACGCTTATATACATACCTATACATCTCAGCGTATACAAATATATATATACACACAGACATATACATGTATGCATATGTACATAATTCATACGGTCTGTCCTTATTCATTCCCGTCGCCACCCCGCCACACATGAAATGACAAAACCCTTCCTCCGCATGTACGCGAGGTAGCACTAGGAAAAGACGACAAAGGCCACATTCGTTCACACTCAGTCTCTAGCTGCCATCTATAATGCACCGAAACCACAGCTCCCTTTCCACATCCAGGCCACACAGAACTTTCTATGGTTTACCATAGACGCTTCACATGCCCTGGTTCAATCCATTGACAGCACGTCGACCCCGGTATACCACATCGTTCCAATTCACTCTATTCCTTGTACGCCTTTCACCCTCCTACATGTTCAGGCCCTGATCTCTTAAAATCTTTTTCACTCCATCTTTCCACCTCGACTTTGGCCTCTCACTTCTCGTTCCCTCAACTTCTGACACATATACCCTCATTTTTAATCTTTTCTCACCTTCTCTCTATGTGACCAAACCATTTCAAAACACCCTCTTCTACTCTCTCAACCAAACTCTTTTTATTACCACGCATATCTCTTATCGCTTCATTACTTACTCGATCAAACCACCTCACATCCCATATTGCCCTAAAACATCTCCTTTCCAAATGGATTATATATATATATATATATATATATATATATATATATATATATATATATATATATATATATATATATATATATTCATACAGAGTGAATTGGAGCGATGTGGTATACCGGGGTTGACGTGCTGTCAGTGGATTGAAGCAGGGCATGTGAAGTGTCTGGGGTAAACCATGGAAAGCTGTGTAGGTATGTATATTTGCGTGTGTGGACGTATGTATATACATGTGTATGGGGGGGGGGGGGGTGGTTGGGCCATTTCTTTCGTCTGTTTCCTTGCGCTACCTCGCAAACGCGGGAGACAGCGACAAAGTATAATAAAAAAATATATAAAAATAATATATATATATATATATATATATATATATATATATATATATATATAATTTATGGATCTGGAGAAGGCATCTGATAAAGTTAATAGAGATGCTCTGTGGAAGGTATTAAGAATATATGGTGTGGGAGGCATGTTGTTAGAGGCAGTGAAAAGTTTTTATCTAGGACGTGTAGGAAGAGAGGAAAGTGATTGGTTCTCTGTGAATGTAGGTTTGCGGCAGGGGTGTGTGATGTCTCCATGGTTGTTTAATTTGTTTATGGATGGAGCTATTAGGGAGATGAATGCAAGAGTTTTGGAAAGATGGGCAAGTATGCTGTCTGTTTTGGATGAGAGAGCTTGGGAAGTGAGTCAGTTGCTGTTCGCAGATGATACGGCGCTGGTGGCTGATTCTTGTGAGAAACTGCAGAAGCTGGTGACTGAGTTTGGTAAAGTGTGTGAAAGAAGAAACTTGAGAGTAAATGTGATAAGAGCAAGGTTATTAGGTACAGTAGGTTTGAGGGTCAAGTCAATTGGGAGGCAAGTTTGAATGGAGAAAAACTGGAGGAAGTGAAGTGTTTTAGATATCTGGGAGTGGATTTGGCAGCGGATGGAACCATGGAAGCGGAAGTGAATCATAGGGTTGGGGAGGGGGTGAAAACTCTGGGAGCCTTAAGGAATGCGTGGAAGTTGAGAACATTATCTCAGAAAGCAAAAATGGGTATGTTTGAAGGAATAGTGGTTCCAACAATGTTGTATGGTTGCGAGGCGTAGGCTATGGATAGAGTTGTGCGGAGGAGGGTGGACGTGCTGGAAATGAGATGTTTGAGGACAATATGTGGTGTGAGGTGGTTTGATCGAGTAAGCAATGATAGGGTAAGAGAGATGTTTGGTAATAAAAAGAGTGTGGTTGAGAGAGCAGAAGAGGGTGTTTTGAAATGGTTTGGTCACATGGAGAGAATGAGTGAGGAAAGATTGACAAAGAGGATATATTTGTCAGAGGTGGAGAAAAGGAGGAAAAATGGGAGACCAAATTGGAGGTGGAAAGATGGAGTGAAAAAGATTTTGAGTGATCGGGGCCTGAACATATATGTGGGTGAAAGGCGTTTATGGAATATTGAATTAGAAGCATGTGTTAAGCCGTGGTCGACGTGCTGTCATTGGATTGAAGCAGGGCATATGAAGCATCAGGAGTAAAGCATGGAAAGTTTTTTGGGGCCTGGATGTGGAAAGGAAGTTCGGGTTTCGGTACATTACACATGACCCTTAGGGACAATGTGAACGAATTTGACCTTTGTTGTCTTTTCCTAGCGCTGCCTCGCCGCGCGCGCATGGGGAGGTGGGGGCTGTTTCGTATGTGACGCGAAGGATCGGAAATGGAAAAAGGCATCAAGTATGAAGTTCCCATTTGCTCCCTTGTCTTACGCACTTTATTTACCTCCTTCCAGAACATCTTTTTATTCTCCCTAAAATTTAATGATACTCTCTCACCCCAACTCTCATTTGCCCTCTTTTTCACCTCTTGCACCTTTCTCTTGACCTCCTGTCTCTTTCTTTTATACATCTCCCACTCAATTGCATTTTTTCCCTGCAAAAATCGTCCAAATGCCTCTCTCTTCTCTTTCACTAATGATCTTACTTCTTCATCCCACCACTTACTACCCTTTCTAATCAACCCACCTCCCACGCTTCTCATGCCACAAGCATCTTTTGCGCAATCCATCACTGCTTCCCTAAATACATCCCATTCCTCCCCCACTCCCCTTACTTCCATTGTTCTCACCTTTTTCCATTCTGTACTCAGTCTCTCCTGGTACTTCCTCACACAATTCTCCTTCCCAAGCTCACTTACTCTCACCTCCCTCTTCACCCCAACATTCACGCTTCTTTTCTAAAAACCCATACAAATCTTCACCTTAGCCTCCACAAGATAATGATCAGACATCCCTCCAGTTGCACCTCTCAGCATATTAACATCCAAAAGTCTCTCTTTCGCGCGCCTGTCAATTAACACGTAATCCAATAACGCTCTCTGGCCATCTCTCCTACTTACATACGTATACTTATTTATATCTCGCTTTTTAAACCAGGTATTCCCAATCACCAGTCCTTTTTCAGCACATAAATCTACAAGCTCTTCACCATTTCCATTTACAACACTGAACACCCCATGTATACTAATTATTCCCTCAATTGCCACATTACTCACCTTTGCATTCAAATCACCCATCACTATAACCCGGTCTTGTGCATCAAAACCACTAACACACTCATTCAGCTGCTCCCAAAACACTTGCCTCTCATGATCTTTCTTCTCATGGCCAGGTGCATATGCACCAATAATCACCCATCTCTCTCCATCAACTTTCAGTTTTACCCATGTTAATCGAGAATTTACTTTCTTACATTCTATCACATACTCCCACAACTCCTGTTTCAGGAGTAGTGCTACTCCTTCCCTTGCTCTTGTCCTCTTACTAACCCCTGACTTTACTCCCAAGACATTCCCAAACCACTCTTCCCCTTTACCCTTGAGCTTCGTTTCACTCTGAGCCAAAACATCCAGGTTCCTTTCCTCAAACCTTCCTCTCCTTTTTTCACATCTTGGTTACATCCACACACATTTAGACACCCCAATCTGAGTCTACGAGGAGGATGAGCACTCCCCGCGTGAGTCCTTCTGTTTCCCATTATTAGAAAGTTAAAATACAAGGAGGGGAGGATTTCTGGCCGCCCGCTCCCGTCCCCTCTAGTCGCCTTCTACGACACGTGAGGAATGCGTAGGAAGTATTGTTTCACCCCTATCCCCAGGTATATCCCCAGGTATTTATATATATATATATATATATATATATATATATATATATATATATATATATATATATATATATATATATATATATATACACATCTTTTTTTTTTCTTCTTTTTCTTTGTCGCTGTCTCCCGCGCCTGCGAGGTACCGCAAGGAAACAGACGAAAGAAATGGCCAAAACCACCCCCACACACATTCACACACACACGTCCACAAACGCAAACATACACACTTACACATCCCAACGTACACACATATATACACAAACAGACACAGACATATACACATGCACACAATTCACACTGTCTGGCCCTACTCACCCCAATCTCCACCCCGCCACACATGGAATAACATCCCCCTCCCCCCTCATGTGCGCGAGGCAGCGCCAGGAAAAGACAACAAAGGCCCCATTCGCTCACACTCAATCTCCAGCTGTCATGCAATAATGCCCGAAACCACAGCTCCCTTTCCACATCCAGGCCCCACACAATTTTCCATGGTTTACCCCAGACTCTTCACATGCCCTGATTTAATCCATTGACAGCACGTCGACCCCTGTATACCACATCGATCCAATTCACTCTATTCCTTGCACGCCTTTCACCCTCCTGCATGTTCGGGCCCCGATCACTCAAAATCTTTTTCAATCCATCTTTCCACCTCCAATTTGGTGTCCGACTTCTCCTCGTTCCCTCCACCTCTGACACATATGTCCTCTTGGTCAATCTTTCCTCACTCATTCTTTCCATGTGCCCAAACCATCTCCAAACACAGTCTTCTGCTCTCTCAACCACGGTCTTTTTATTTTCACACATCTCTTTTACCCTTACATTACTTGCTCGATCAAACCACCTCACACCACATTGTCCTGAAACATCTCATTGCCAGCACATCCATCCTCCTGCGCACAACTCTATCCATAGCCCACGCCTCGCAACCATACAACATTGTTGGAACCACTATTCCTTCAAACATACCCATTTTTGCTTTCCGAGATAATGTTCTCGACTTCCACACATTCTTCAAGGCTCCCGGGGTTTTTGCCCCCCTCCCCCACCCTATGATTTACATCAGCTTCCATGGTTCCATCCGCTGCCAGATCCACTCCCAGATATCTAAAACACTTTACTTCCTCCAGTTTTTCTCCATTCAAACTTACCTCCCAAATGACATGACCCACAACCCTACTGCACCTAGTAACCTTGCTCTTATTCACATTTACTCTTAATTTTCTTCTTTCACGCACTTTACCAAACTTAGTCACCAACTTCTGAAGTTTCTCACATGAATCAGCCACCAGTGCTGTATCATCAGCGAGCCACAACTGAATCACTTCCCAAGCTCTCTTATCCCCAACAGACTGCATATTTGCCCCTCTTTCCAAAACTCTTGCATTCACCTCACTAAAAACCCCATCCATAAACAAATTAAACAATCATGGAGACATCACACACCCCTGCCGCAAACCTACATTCACTGAGAACCAATCACTTTCCTCTCTTCCTACACGTACACATGCCTTACATCCTTGATAAAAACTCTTCACTGCTTCTAACAACTTGCCTCCCACACCATATATTCTTAGTACCTTCCACAGAGCATCTCTATTAACTCTATCATATGTCTTATCCAGATCCATAAATGTTACATACAAATCCATTTTTTTCTAAGTATTTCTCACATACATTCTTCAAAGCAAACACCTGATCCACACATCCTCTACCACTTCTGAAACCACACTGCTCTTCCCCAATCTGATGCTCTGTACATGCCTTTACCCTCTCAATCAATACTCTCCCATATAATTTACCAGGAATACTCAACAAACTTATACCTCTGTAATTTGAGCACTCACTCTTATCCCCTTTGCCTTTGTACAATGGAACTATGGAAGCATTCCGCCAATCCTCAGGCACCTCACTATGAATCATACATACATTAAATAACCTTACTAACCAGACAACAATACAGTCACCCCCTTTTTTAATAAATTCCACTGCAATACCATGCAGACCTGTTACCTTGCCGGCTTTCATCTTCCGCAACGCTTTTACTACCTCTTCTCTGTGAGAAACTGCAGAAGCTGTTGACTGAGTTTGGTAAAGTGTGTGAAAGAAGAAAGTTAAGAGTAAATGTGAATAAGAGCAAGGTTATTAGGTACAGTAGGGTTGAGGGTCAAGTCAATCGGAAGGTAAGTTTGAATGGAGAAAAACTGGAGTAAGTAAAGTGTTTTAGATATCTGCGAGTGGATCAGGCAGCGGATGGAACCATGGAAGCGGATGTGAATCATAGGGTGGGGGAGGGGGCGAAAATCTTGGGAACCTTGAAGAATGTGTGGAAATCGATAACATTATCTCCGAAAGCAAAAATGGCTATTTTGAAGGAATAGTGGTTCCAACAATGTTGTATGGTTGCGAGGCGTGGGCTATGGATAGAGTAGTGCGTAGGAGGGTGGATGTGCTGGAAATGAGATGTTTGAGGACAATATGTAGTATGAGGTGGTTTGATCGAGTAAGTAATGTAAGGGTAAAAGAGATGTGCGGAAGTAAAAAGAGCGTGGTTGAGAGAGCAGAGGAGGGTGTTTTGAAATTTTTTTGGTCACATGGAGAGAATGAGTGACTGAAGGATATATGTGTCAGAGGCGGAGGGAACGAGGAGAAGTGGGAGACCAACGTGCAGGTGGAAAGATAGAGTGAAAAAGATTTTGAGTGATCGGGGCGTGAACCTGCAGGAGGGTGAAAGGTGTGCAAGGAATAGAGTGAATTGGAACGATGTGGTATACCGCGGTCGCCGTGCAGTCAATGGATTGAACCAGGGAATGTGAAGCGTCTGGGGTAAACCATGGAAAGTTGTGTGGGGCCTGGATGTGGAAAGGGAGCTGTGGTTTCGGTGCATTATTACGTGACAGCTAGAGACTGAGTGTGAACGAATGGGGCCTTTATTGTCTTCCTAGCGCTACCCCGGACACTTGAAGGGGGAGGGGGTTGTTATTTAATGTGTGGCTGGGTGGCGATGGGAATGAATAAAGGCAGACAATATGAATTATGTACATGTGTATATATGTATTTTTCTGTGTGTGTGTGTATATATATGTGTACCTTGAGATGTATAGGTTTGTATATTTGTGTATGTGTGGACGCATATGTATATACATGTGTATGTGTGTGGGTAGGCCATTCTTTCGACTGTTTCCTTGCTCTACCTCGCTAACGCGAGAGACAGCGACAAAGCAAAATCAAAAATAAATAATATATATATATATATATATATATATATATATATATATATATATATATATATATATATATATATATATTTTTTTTTTTTTTCTTTTTTTGCTTTGTCGCTGTCTCCCGCGTTTGCGAGGCAGCGCAAGGAAACAGACGAAAGAAATGGCCCAACCCACCCCCATACACATGTATATACATACGTCCACACACGCAAATATACATACCTACACAGCTTTCCATGGTTTACCCCAGACGCTTCACATGCCCTGATTCAATCCACTGACAGCACGTCAACCCCGGTATACCACATCGCTCCAATTCACTCTATTCCTTGCCCTCCTTTCACCCTCCTGCATTTTCAGGCCCCGATCACACAAAATCTTTTTCACTCCATCTTTCCACCTCCAATTTGGTCTCCCTCTTCTCCTCGTTCCCTCCACCTCCGACACATATATCCTCTTGGTCAATCTTTCCTCACTCATTCTCTCCATGTGCCCAAACCATTTCAAAACACCCTCTTCTGCTCTCTCAACGACGCTCTTTTTATTTCCACACATCTCTCTTACCCTTACGTTACTTACTCGATCAAACCACCTCACACCACACATTGTCCTCAAACATCTCATTTCCAGCACATCCATCCTCCTGCGCACCACTCTATCCATAGCCCACGCCTCGCAACCATACAACATTGTTGGAACCACTATTCCTGCAAACATACCCATTTTTGCTTTCCGAGATAATGTTCTCGACTTCCACACATTCTTCAAGGCTCCCAGAATTTTCGCCCCCTCCCCCACCCTATGATCCACTTCCGCTTCCATGGTTCCATCCGCTGCCAGATCCACTCCCAGATATCTAAAACACTTCACTTCCTCCAGTTTTTCTCCATTCAAACTCACCTCCCAATTGACTTGACCCTCAACCCTACTGTACCTAATAACCTTGCTCTTATTCACATTTACTCTTAACTTTCTTCTTTCACACACTTTACCAAACTCAGTCACCAGCTTCTGCAGTTTCTCACATGAATCAGCCACCAGCGCTGTATCATCAGCGAACAACAACTGAATCACGTCCCAAGCTCTCTCATCCCCAACAGACTTCATACTTGCCCCGTCTTTCCAAAACTCTTGCATTCACCTCCCTAACAACCCCATCCATAAACAAATTAAACAACCATGGAGACATCACACACCCCTGCCGCAAACCTACATTCACTGATAACCAATCACTTTCCTCTCTTCCTACACGTACACATGCCTTACATCCTCGATAAAAACTTTTCACTGCTTCTAACAACTTGCCTCCCACACCATATATTCTTAATACCTTCCACAGAGCATCTCTATCAACTCTATCATATGCCTTCTCCAGATCCATAAATGCTACATACAAATCCATTTGCTTTTCTAAGTATTTCTCACATACATTCTTCAAAGCAAACACCTGATCCACACATCCTCAACCACTTCTGAAACCACACTGCTCTTCCCCAATCTGATGCTCTGTACATGCCTTCACCCTCTCAATCAATACCCTCCCATATAATTTACCAGGAATACTCAACAAACTTATACCTCTGTAATTTGAGCACTCACTCTTATCCCCTTTGCCTTTGTACAATGGCACTATGCACGCATTCCGCCAATCCTCAGGCACCTCACCATGAGTCATACATACATTAAATAACCTTACCAACCAGTCAACAATACAGTCACCCCCTTTTTTAATAAATTCCACTGCAATACCTATCCAAACCTGCTGCCTTGCCGGCTTTCATCTTCCGCAAAGCTTTTACTACCTCTTCTCTGTTTACCAAATCATTTTCCCTAACCCTCTCACTTTGCACACCACCTCGACCAAAACACCCTATATCTGCCACTCTATCATCAAACACATTCAACAAACCTTCAAAATACTCACTCCATCTCCTTCTCACATCACCACTACTTGTTATCACCTCCCCATTTGCGCCCTTCACTGAAGTTCCCATTTGCTCCCTTGTCTTACGCACTTTATTTACCTCCTTCCAGAACATCTTTTTATTCTCCCTAAAATTTAATGATACTCTCTCACCCCAACTCTCATTTGCCCTTTTTTTCACCTCTTGCACCTTTCTCTTGACCTCCTGTCTCTTTCTTTTATACATCTCCCACTCAATTGCATTTTTTCCCTGCAAAAATCGTCCAAATGCCTCTCTCTTCTCTTTCACTAATACTCTTACTTCTTCATCCCACCACTCACTACCCTTTCTATATATATATATATATATATATATATATATATATATATATATATATATATATATATATATATATATATATATATATATATTTATATCCCTGGGGATAGGGGAGAAAGAATACTTCCCACGTATTCCCTGCGTGTCGTAGAAGGCGACTAAAAGGGGAGGGAGCGGGTGGCTGGAAATCCTCCCCTCTCGTTTTTTTCAATTTTCCAAAAGAAGGAACAGAGAAGGGGGCCCGGTGAGGATGTTCCCTCAAAGGCCCATTCCTCTGTTCTTAACGCTACCTCACTGACGTGGGAAATGGCGAATAGTACGAAAGAAAAAGAAAGAAAGAATATATATACATATATATATATTTATATATGTATATATATATATATATATATATATATATATATATATATACATATATATATATATATATATATATATATATATATATATATATATACGAATAAAGTGTATATGAACGCGCACCTTCATAGAACATACAAAGCTCCATTAGCCAGGATCGAACCTGGGACCCCTCGTGCAAGAGGCAGGCATGCTAACCGCTAGGCTAAGGGACTGTATAATAGGAAACAACTATTCGAAATACTAAGTACTCGAATACCCTTCGTCTCACAATGGTGAGCAACGGGGTCTATCGGTTGTTTCCGAACAGAACACACAGCCAGCTGAGAGCGTTTTGCCGAACCTGACTGTACAACGCGGAGTTATATGAATACGAATAAAGTGTATATGAACGCGCACCTTCATAGAACATACAAAGTTCCATCAGCCAGGATCGAACCTGGGACCCCTTGTGCAAGAGGCAGGCATGCTAACCGCTAGGCTAAGGGACTGTATAACAGGAAACAACTATTCGAAATACTAAGTACTCGAATACCCTTCGTCTCACCGATAGACCCCGTTGCTCACCAAAGTGAGACGAAGGGTATTCGAGTACTTAGTATTTCGAATAGTTGTTTCCTATTATACAGTCCCTTAGCCTAGTGGTTAGCATGCCTGCCTCTTGCACAAGGGGTCCCAGGTTCGATCCTGGCTGATGGAGCTTTGTATGTTATATATATATATATATATATATATATATATATATATATATATATATATATATATATGTATATATTATCCCTGGGGATAGGGGAGAAAGAATACTTCCCACGTATCCCCTGTGTGTCGTAGAAGGCAACTAAAAGGGGAGGGAGCGGGGGGCTGGAAATCCTCCTCTTGTTTTTTTTTTTTTTTCCAAAAAAGGAACAGAGAAGGGGGCCAGGCGAGGATGTTCCCTCAGAGGCCCAGTCCTCTGTTCTTAACGCTACCTTGCTGATGCGGGAAATGGCGAATAGTTTGAATATATATATATATATATATATATATATATATATATATATATATATATATATATATATATATATATATATATATATATATATATATATATATATATATATATATATATATATATATATATATATATATATATATATATATATATATATATATATATATATACATATAGATATATATATGTATATATATATATATATATATATATATATATATATATATATATATATATATATATATATATATATATATATATATATATATATATATATATATATGTGTGTGTGTGTGTATACATATATATACATATCCCTGGGGGTAGGGGAGAAAGAATACTTCCCGTGTATTCCCTGCGTGTCGTAGAAGGCGATTAAAAGGGAGCGGGTGGCTGGAAATCCTCCCCTCTCTTTTTTTTTTTTTTTAATTTTCCAAAAGAAGGAACAGAGAAGGGGGTCAGGTGAGGATATTCCCTCTAAGGCCCAGTTCTCTGAACTTAACGCTACCTCGCTATATATATATATATATATATATATATATATATATATATATATATATATATATATATATATATATATATATATATATATATATTATCCCTGGGGGCCGGAGCGGGGGGCCGGAAATCCTCCCCTCCTTGTATTAACTTTCTAAAATGGGAAACAGAAGAAGGAGTCACGCGGGGAGTGATCATCCTCCTCGAAGGCTCAGAGTGGGATGCCTAAATGTGTGTGGATGTAACCAAGATGTGAAAAAAGGAGAGATAGGTAGTATGTTTGAGGAAAGGAACCTGGATGTTTTGGCTCTGAGTGAAACGAAGCTCAAGGGTAAAGGGGAAGAGTGGTTTGGAAATGTCTGGGGAGTGAAGTCAGGGGTTAGTGAGAGGACAAGAGCAAGGGAAGGAGTAGCAATACTCCTGAAACAGGAGTTGTGGGAGTATGTGATAGAATGTAAGAAAGTAAATTCTCGATTAATATGGGTAAAACTGAAAGTTGATGGAGAGAGGTGGGTGATTATTGGTGCATATGCACCTGGGCATGAGAAGAAAGATCATGAGAGGCAAGTGTTTTGGGAGCAGCTAAATGAGTGTGTTAGCGGTTTTGATGCACGAGACCGGGTTATAGTGATGGGTGATTTGAATGCAAAGGTGAGTAATGTGGCAGTTGAGGGAATAATTGGTATGCATGGGGTGTTCAGTGTTGTAAATGGAAATGGTGAAGAGCTTGTAGATTTATGTGCTGAAAAAGGACTGATGATTGGGAATACCTGGTTTAAAAAGCGAGATATACATAAGTATACTTATGTAAGTAGGAGAGATGGCCAGAGAGCGTTATTGGATTACGTGTTAATTGACAGGCGCGCGAAAGAGAGACTTTTGGATGTTAATGTGCTGAGAGGTGCAAATGGAGGGATGTCTGATCATTATCTTGTGGAGGCTAAGGTGAAGATTAGTATGGGTTTTCAGAAAAGAGGAGTGAATGTTGGGGTGAAGAAGGTGGTGAGAGTAAGTGAGCTTGGGAAGGAGACCTGTGTGGGGAAGTACCAGGAGAGACTGTGTACAGAATGGAAAAAGGTGACAACAATGGAAGTAAGGGGAGTGGGGGAGGAATGGGATGTATTTAGGGAATCAGTGATGGATTGCGCAAAAGATGCTTGTGGCATGAGAAGAGTGGGAGGTGGGCTGTTTAGAAAGGGTAGTGAGTGGTGGGATGAAGAAGTAAGAGTATTAGTGAAAGAGAAGAGAGAGGCATTTGGACGATTTTTGCAGGGAAAAAATGCAATTGAGTGGGAGAAGTATAAAAGAAAGAGACAGGAGGTCAAGAGAAAGGTGCAAGAGGTGAAAAAAAGGGCAAATGAGAGTTGGGGTGAGAGACTATCAGTAAATTTTAGGGAGAATAAAAAGATGTTCTGGAAGGAGGTAAATAGGGTGCGTAAGACAAGGGAGCAAATGGGAACTTCAGTGAAGGGCGCAAATGGGGAGGTGATAACAAGTAGCGGTGATGTGAGAAGGAGATGGAATGAGTATTTTGAAGGTTTGTTGAATGTGTCTGATGACAGAGTGGCAGATATAGGGTGTTTTGGTCGAGGTGGTGTGCAAAGTGAGAGGGTTAGGGAAAATGATTTGGTAAACAGAGAAGAGGTAGTAAAAGCTTTGCGGAAGATGAAAGCCGGCAAGGCAGCAGGTTTGGATGGTATTGCAGTGGAATTTATTAAAAAAGGGGGTGACTGTATTGTTGACTGGTTGGTAAGGTTATTTAATGAATGTATGACTCATGGTGAGGTGCCTGAGGATTGGCGGAATGCGTGCATAGTGCCATTGTACAAAGGCAAAGGGGATAAGAGTGAGTGCTCAAATTACAGAGGTATAAGTTTGTTGAGTATTCCTGGTAAATTATATGGGAGGGTATTGATCGAGAGGGTGAAGGCATGTACAGAGCATCAGATTGGGGAAGAGCAGTGCGGTTTCAGAAGTGGTAGAGGATGTGTGGATCAGGTGTTTGCTTTGAAGAATGTATGTGAGAAATACTTAGAAAAGCAAATGGATTTGTATGTAGCATTTATGGATCTGGAGAAGGCATATGATAGAGTTGATAGAGATGCTCTGTGGAAGGTATTAAGAATATATGGTGTGGGAGGCAAGTTGTTAGAAGCAGTGAAAAGTTTTTATCGAGGATGTAAGGCATGTGTACGTGTAGGAAGAGAGGAAAGTGATTGGTTCTCAGTGAATGTAGGTTTGCGGCAGGGGTGTGTGATGTCTCCATGGTTGTTTAATTTGTTTATGGATGGGGTTGTAAGGGAGGTAAATGCAAGAGTCCTGGAAAGAGGGGCAAGTATGAAGTCTGTTGGGGATGAGAGAGCTTGGGAAGTGAGTCAGTTGTTGTTCGCTGATGATACAGCGCTGGTGGCTGATTCATGTGAGAAACTGCAGAAGTTGGTGACTGAGTTTGGTAAAGTGTGTGGAAGAAGAAAGTTGAGAGTAAATGTGAATAAGAGCAAGGTTATTAGGTACAGTAGGGGTGAGGGTCAAGTCAATTGGGAGGTGAGTTTGAATGGAGAAAAACTGGAGGAAGTGAAGTGTTTTAGATATCTGGGAGTGGATCTGTCAGCGGATGGAACCATGGAAGCGGAAGTGGATCATAGGGTGGGGGAGGGGGCGAAAATTTTGGGAGCCTTGAAAAATGTGTGGAAGTCGAGAACAGTATCTCGGAAAGCGAAAATGGGTATGTTTGAGGGAATAGTGGTTCCAACAATGTTGTATGGTTGCGAGGCGTGGGCTATGGATAGAGGTGTGCGCAGGAGGATGGATGTGCTGGAAATGAGATGTTTGAGGACAATGTGTGGTGTGAGGTGGTTTGATCGAGTAAGTAACGTAAGGGTAAGAGAGATGTGTGGAAATAAAAAGAGCATGGTTGAGAGAGCAGAAGAGGGTGTTTTGAAATGGTTTGGGCACATGGAGAGAATGAGTGAGGAGAGATTGACCAAGAGGATATATGTGTCGGAGGTGGAGGGAACGAGGAGAAGAGGGAGACCAAATTGGAGGTGGAAAGATGGAGTGAAAAAGATTTTGTGTGATCGGGGCCTGAACATGCAGGAGGGTGAAAGGAGGGCAAGGAATAGAGTGAATTGGAGTCATGTGGTATACAGGGGTTGACGTGCTGTCAGTGGATTGAATCAAGGCATGTGAAGCGTCTGGGGTAAACCATGGAAAGCTGTGTAGGTATGTATATTTGCGTGTGTGGACGTGTGTATGTACATGTGTATGGGGGGGGGGGGAGGTTGGGCCATTTCTTTCGTCTGTTTCCTTGCGCTACCTCGCAAACGCGGGAGACAGCGACAAAGTATAAAAAAAAAAAAAAAAAAAAAAAAAATATATATATATATATATATATTATCCCTGGGGATAGGGGAGAAAGAATTCTTCCCACGTATTCCCTGCGTGTCGTAGAAGGCGACTAAAAGGGAAGGGAGCGGGGGGCTGGAAATCCTCCCCTCTCGTTTTTCATTTTCCAAAAGAAGGAAGAGAGAAGGGGGCCAAGTGAGGATGTTCCCTCAAAGGCCCAGTCCTCTGTTCTTAACGCTACCTCGCTAATGCGGGAAATAGCGAATGGTATGAATGATGAAATATATATATATATATATATATATATATATACATATATGGTACTATGCAAGCATTCCGTCAGTCCTCAGGCACCTCACCATGATTCATACATGTATTAGATAACCTTACCAACCTAGTCAACAATATAGTCACCCCCTTTTTTGATAAACTTCACTGCAATACCATCCAAACCCGCTGCCTTGCCGCCTTTCATCTTCCGGAAAGCTTTTACTACCTCCTCTCTGTTTACCAAATCATACTCCCTAATCCTCTCACTTTGCATAATACCTCGACCAAAACACCCTATATCTGCCACTCTGTTATCAAACACATTCAGCAAACTTTCAAAATGTTCTCTCCATCTTCTTAAATCACCACTACTTGTTATCATCTCCCCATTAGCCCCCTTCTCTGATGTTCCCATTTGTCCCCTTGTCTTACTCACTTTATGTATCTCCTTCCAAAAATCTTTTTATTCTCCCTAAAATTTAACGATACTCTCTCATCCCAAATCTCATTTGCCCTCTTTTTCGCCTTTTGCACCTTTCTCTTGACCTCCTGCCTCTTTCTTTTATACATCTCCCACTCATTTGCATTATTTCCCTGCAAAATTCGTCGAAAAGCCTCTTTCTTCTTTTTCACTAACAATCTTACTTCTTTAACCCACAACTCATTATCCTTTCTAATCTGCCCTTCTCCAACGTTTCTCATTCCAGAAGCATCTTTTGCGCAAGGCATCATTGCTTCCCTAAATGCATCCCATTCCTCGCCACTCCCCTTACGTCCTTTATTCACACCTTTTTCCATTCTGTACCCAGTCTCTCCTGGTACATCCTCACACAAGTCTCCTTCCCAAGCTCACATACTCTTATCACTTTCTTCACCCCAACATTCTCTCTTCTTTTCTGAAAACCTCTACAAATCCTCACCTTCGCCTCCACAAGATGATGGTCAGACGTCCCTCCAGTTGCACCTCTCAACATATTAACATCCAAAAGTCTCTCTTTCGAGCGTCCATCAATTAAAACGTAATCCAATAACGCTTTCTGGCCATCTGTTCTACTTACATAGGTTTTTTTTTTTTCTTTTTTTTGCTTTGTCGCTGTCTCCCGCGTTTGCGAGGTAGCGCAAGGAAACAGACGAAAGAAACGGCCCAACCTACCCCCATACACATGTATATACATACGTCCACACACGCAAAATATACATACCTACACAGCTTTCCATGGTTTACCCCAGACGCTTCACATGCCCCGATTCAATCCACTGACATCACGTCAACCCCGGTATACCACATCGCTCCAATTCACTCTATTCCTTGCCCTCCTTTCACCCTCCTGCATGTTCAGGCCCCGATCACACAAAATCTTTTTCACTCCATCTTTCCACCTCCAATTTGGTCTCCCTCTTCTCCTCGTTCCCTCCACCTCCGACACATATATCCTCTTGGTCAATCTTTCCTCACTCATTCTCTCCATGTGCCCAAACCATTTCAAAACACCCTCTTCTGCTCTCTCAACCACGCTCTTTTTATTTCCACACATCTCTCTTACCCTTACGTTACTTACTCGATCAAACCACCTCACACCACACATTGTCCTCAAACATCTCATTTCCAGCACATCCATCCTCCTGCGCACCACTCTATCCATAGCCCACGCCTCGCAACCATACAACATTGTTGGAACCACTATTCCTGCAAACATACCCATTTTTGCTTTCCGAGATAATGTTCTCGACTTCCACACATTCTTCAAGGCTCCCAGAATTTTCGCCCCCTCCCCCACCCTATGATCCACTTCCGCTTCCATGGTTCCATCCGCTGCCAGATCCACTCCCAGATATCTAAAACACTTCACTTCCTCCAGTTTTTCTCCATTCAAACTCACCTCCCAATTGACTTGACCCTCAACCCTACTGTACCTAATAACCTTGCTCTTATTCACATTTACTCTTAACTTTCTTCTTTCACACACTTTACCAAACTCAGTCACCAGCTTCTGCAGTTTCTCACATGAATCAGCCACCAGCGCTGTATCATCAGCGAACAACAACTGAATCACGTCCCAAGCTCTCTCATCCCCAACAGACTTCATACTTGCCCGTCTTTCTAAAACTCTTGCATTCACCTCCTTAACAACCCCATCCATAAACAAATTAAACAACCATGGAGACATCACACACCCCTGCCGCAAACCTACATTCACTGATAACCAATCACTTTCCTCTCTTCCTACACGTACACATGCCTTACATCCTCGATAAAAACTTTTCACTGCTTCTAACAACTTGCCTCCCACACCATATATTCTTAATACCTTCCACAGAGCATCTCTATCAACTCTATCATATGCCTTCTCCAGATCCATAAATGCTACATACAAATCCATTTGCTTTTCTAAGTATTTCTCACCTACATTCTTCAAAGCAAACACCTGATCCACACATCCTCAACCACTTCTGAAACCACACTGCTCTTCCCCAATCTGATGCTCTGTACATGCCTTCACCCTCTCAATCAATACCCTCCCATATAATTTACCAGGAATACTCAACAAACTTATACCTCTGTAATTTGAGCACTCACTCTTATCCCCTTTGCCTTTGTACAATGGCACTATGCACGCATTCCGCCAGTCCTTAGGCACCTCACCATGAGTCATACATACATTAAATAACCTTACCAACCAGTCGACAATACAGTCACCCCCTTTTTTAATAAATTCCACTGCAATACTATCCAAACCTGCTGCCTTGCCGGCTTTCATCTTCCGCAAAGCTTTTACTACCTCTTCTCTGTTTACCAAATCATTTTCCCTAACCCTCTCACTTTGCACACCACCTCGACCAAAACACCCTATATCTGCCACTCTATCATCAAACACATTCAACAAACCTTCAAAATACTCACTCCATCTCCTTCTCACATCACCACTACTTGTTATCACCTCCCCATTTGCGCCCTTCACTGAAGTTCCCATTTGCTCCCTTGTCTTACGCACTTTATTTACCTCCTTCCAGAACATCTTTTTATTCTCCCTAAAATTTAATGATACTCTCTCACCCCAACTCTCATTTGCCCTTTTTTTCACCTCTTGCACCTTTCTCTTGACCTCCTGTCTCTTTCTTTTATACATCTCCCACTCAATTGCATTTTTTCCCTGCAAAAATCGTCCAAATGCCTCTCTCTTCTCTTTCACTAATACTCTTACTTCTTCATCCCACCACTCACTACCCTTTCTATATATATATATATATATATATATATATATATATATATATATATATATATATATATATATATATATATATATATATTTATATCCCTGGGGATAGGGGAGAAAGAATACTTCCCACGTATTCCCTGCGTGTCGTAGAAGGCGACTAAAAGGGGAGGGAGCGGGTGGCTGGAAATCCTCCCCTCTCGTTTTTTTCAATTTTCCAAAAGAAGGAACAGAGAAGGGGGCCCGGTGAGGATGTTCCCTCAAAGGCCCATTCCTCTGTTCTTAACGCTACCTCACTGACGTGGGAAATGGCGAATAGTACGAAAGAAAAAGAAAGAAAGAATATATATACATATATATATATTTATATATGTATATATATATATATATATATACATATATATATATATATATATATATATATATATATATATATACGAATAAAGTGTATATGAACGCGCACCTTCATAGAACATACAAAGCTCCATTAGCCAGGATCGAACCTGGGACCCCTCGTGCAAGAGGCAGGCATGCTAACCGCTAGGCTAAGGGACTGTATAATAGGAAACAACTATTCGAAATACTAAGTACTCGAATACCCTTCGTCTCACAATGGTGAGCAACGGGGTCTATCGGTTGTTTCCGAACAGAACACACAGCCAGCTGAGAGCGTTTTACCGAACCTGACTGTACAACGCGGAGTTATATGAATACGAATAAAGTGTATATGAACGCGCACCTTCATAGAACATACAAAGTTCCATCAGCCAGGATCGAACCTGGGACCCCTTGTGCAAGAGGCAGGCATGCTAACCGCTAGGCTAAGGGACTGTATAACAGGAAACAACTATTCGAAATACTAAGTACTCGAATACCCTTCGTCTCACCGATAGACCCCGTTGCTCACCAAAGTGAGACGAAGGGTATTCGAGTACTTAGTATTTCGAATAGTTGTTTCCTATTATACAGTCCCTTAGCCTAGTGGTTAGCATGCCTGCCTCTTGCACAAGGGGTCCCAGGTTCGATCCTGGCTGATGGAGCTTTGTATGTTATATATATATATATATATATATATATATATATATGTATATATTATCCCTGGGGATAGGGGAGAAAGAATACTTCCCACGTATCCCCTGTGTGTCGTAGAAGGCAACTAAAAGGGGAGGGAGCGGGGGGGCTGGAAATCCTCCTCTTGTTTTTTTTTTTTTTTCCAAAAAAGGAACAGAGAAGGGGGCCAGGTGAGGATGTTCCCTCAGAGGCCCAGTCCTCTGTTCTTAACGCTACCTTGCTGATGCGGGAAATGGCGAATAGTTTGAATATATATATATATATATATATATATATATATATATATATATATATATATATATATATATATATATATATATATATATATATATATATATATATATATATATATATACATATATATATATATATGTATATATATATATATATATGTATATATATATATATATATATATATATATATATATATATATATATATATATATATATATATATATATATATATATATATATATATATATATGTGTGTGTGTGTGTGTGTATACATATATATACATATCCCTGGGGGTAGGGGAGAAAGAATACTTCCCGTGTATTCCCTGCGTGTCGTAGAAGGCGATTAAAAGGGAGCGGGTGGCTGGAAATCCTCCCCTCTCTTTTTTTTTTTTTTTAATTTTCCAAAAGAAGGAACAGAGAAGGGGGTCAGGTGAGGATATTCCCTCTAAGGCCCAGTTCTCTGAACTTAACGCTACCTCGCTATATATATATATATATATATATATATATATATATATATATATATATATATATATATATATATATATATATATATATATATATATATATTATCCCTGGGGATAGGGGAGAAAGAATTCTTCCCACGTATTCCCTGCGTGTCGTAGAAGGCGACTAAAAGGGAAGGGAGCGGGGGGCTGGAAATCCTCCCCTCTCGTTTTTCATTTTCCAAAAGAAGGAAGAGAGAAGGGGGCCAAGTGAGGATGTTCCCTCAAAGGCCCAGTCCTCTGTTCTTAACGCTACCTCGCTAATGCGGGAAATAGCGAATGGTATGAATGATGAAATATATATATATATATATATATATATATATACATATATGGTACTATGCAAGCATTCCGTCAGTCCTCAGGCACCTCACCATGATTCATACATGTATTAGATAACCTTACCAACCAGTCAACAATATAGTCACCCCCTTTTTTGATAAACTTCACTGCAATACCATCCAAACCCGCTGCCTTGCCGCCTTTCATCTTCCGGAAAGCTTTTACTACCTCCTCTCTGTTTACCAAATCATACTCCCTAATCCTCTCACTTTGCATAATACCTCGACCAAAACACCCTATATCTGCCACTCTGTTATCAAACACATTCAGCAAACTTTCAAAATGTTCTCTCCATCTTCTTAAATCACCACTACTTGTTATCATCTCCCCATTAGCCCCCTTCTCTGATGTTCCCATTTGTCCCCTTGTCTTACTCACTTTATGTATCTCCTTCCAAAAATCTTTTTATTCTCCCTAAAATTTAACGATACTCTCTCATCCCAAATCTCATTTGCCCTCTTTTTCGCCTTTTGCACCTTTCTCTTGACCTCCTGCTTCTTTCTTTTATACATCTCCCACTCATTTGCATTATTTCCCTGCAAAATTCGTCGAAAAGCCTCTTTCTTCTTTTTCACTAACAATCTTACTTCTTTAACCCACAACTCATTATCCTTTCTAATCTGCCCTTCTCCAACGTTTCTCATTCCAGAAGCATCTTTTGCGCAAGGCATCATTGCTTCCCTAAATGCATCCCATTCCTCGCCACTCCCCTTACGTCCTTTATTCACACCTTTTTCCATTCTGTACCCAGTCTCTCCTGGTACATCCTCACACAAGTCTCCTTCCCAAGCTCACATACTCTTATCACTTTCTTCACCCCAACATTCTCTCTTCTTTTCTGAAAACCTCTACAAATCCTCACCTTCGCCTCCACAAGATGATGGTCAGACGTCCCTCCAGTTGCACCTCTCAACATATTAACATCCAAAAGTCTCTCTTTCGAGCGTCCATCAATTAAAACGTAATCCAATAACGCTTTCTGGCCATCTGTTCTACTTACATAGGTTTTTTTTTTTTCTTTTTTTTGCTTTGTCGCTGTCTCCCGCGTTTGCGAGGTAGCGCAAGGAAACAGACGAAAGAAACGGCCCAACCTACCCCCATACACATGTATATACATACGTCCACACACGCAAAATATACATACCTACACAGCTTTCCATGGTTTACCCCAGACGCTTCACATGCCCCGATTCAATCCACTGACATCACGTCAACCCCGGTATACCACATCGCTCCAATTCACTCTATTCCTTGCCCTCCTTTCACCCTCCTGCATGTTCAGGCCCCGATCACACAAAATCTTTTTCACTCCATCTTTCCACCTCCAATTTGGTCTCCCTCTTCTCCTCGTTCCCTCCACCTCCGACACATATATCCTCTTGGTCAATCTTTCCTCACTCATTCTCTCCATGTGCCCAAACCATTTCAAAACACCCTCTTCTGCTCTCTCAACCACGCTCTTTTTATTTCCACACATCTCTCTTACCCTTACGTTACTTACTCGATCAAACCACCTCACACCACACATTGTCCTCAAACATCTCATTTCCAGCACATCCATCCTCCTGCGCACCACTCTATCCATAGCCCACGCCTCGCAACCATACAACATTGTTGGAACCACTATTCCTGCAAACATACCCATTTTTGCTTTCCGAGATAATGTTCTCGACTTCCACACATTCTTCAAGGCTCCCAGAATTTTCGCCCCCTCCCCCACCCTATGATCCACTGCCGCTTCCATGGTTCCATCCGCTGCCAGATCCACTCCCAGATATCTAAAACACTTCACTTCCTCCAGTTTTTCTCCATTCAAACTCACCTCCCAATTGACTTGACCCTCAACCCTACTGTACCTAATAACCTTGCTCTTATTCACATTTACTCTTAACTTTCTTCTTTCACACACTTTACCAAACTCAGTCACCAGCTTCTGCAGTTTCTCACATGAATCAGCCACCAGCGCTGTATCATCAGCGAACAACAACTGAATCACGTCCCAAGCTCTCTCATCCCCAACAGACTTCATACTTGCCCGTCTTTCTAAAACTCTTGCATTCACCTCCTTAACAACCCCATCCATAAACAAATTAAACAACCATGGAGACATCACACACCCCTGCCGCAAACCTACATTCACTGATAACCAATCACTTTCCTCTCTTCCTACACGTACACATGCCTTACATCCTCGATAAAAACTTTTCACTGCTTCTAACAACTTGCCTCCCACACCATATATTCTTAATACCTTCCACAGAGCATCTCTATCAACTCTATCATATGCCTTCTCCAGATCCATAAATGCTACATACAAATCCATTTGCTTTTCTAAGTATTTCTCACCTACATTCTTCAAAGCAAACACCTGATCCACACATCCTCAACCACTTCTGAAACCACACTGCTCTTCCCCAATCTGATGCTCTGTACATGCCTTCACCCTCTCAATCAATACCCTCCCATATAATTTACCAGGAATACTCAACAAACTTATACCTCTGTAATTTGAGCACTCACTCTTATCCCCTTTGCCTTTGTACAATGGCACTATGCACGCATTCCGCCAATCCTTAGGCACCTCACCATGAGTCATACATACATTAAATAACCTTACCAACCAGTCAACAATACAGTCACCCCCTTTTTTAATAAATTCCACTGCAATACTATCCAAACCTGCTGCCTTCCCGGCTTTCATCTTCCGCAAAGCTTTTACTACCTCTTCTCGGGTTTTACCAAATCTTTTTCCCTAACCCTCTACTTTGAAAAACCACCTCGCCAAAACCACCTATATCTCCCACTCATCATAAAAACCCACTTAAACCCAAACCTTAAAAATTTACTCCCTCCATTTTCCTTCTTAAAATCCCCCACTACTTTTTAAATCACCCACCTTTTGCCCCCCTTCATAAATTTCCCCTTTTGGGCTCCTTGTCTTACGCACTTTATTTCCTTTCCCAAACTTCTTTTTATTCCCCCTTAAAAATTTAATGTATCTCTCCCCCAATTTCCATTTGCCCTTTTTTCCCCTCTTGCCCCTTTTCTCTTGCCCTCCTGTCTTTTTCTTTTTATTACTCCCCCACTCAATTTTTTTTTTTTCCTTTGAAAAAATCG
>NC_092229.1:33691098-33721098 GCF_036320965.1 Panulirus ornatus
TCTTGTGGGCCAACCTACAGCTGCAACCTGTAACATTACTGCGTGACACCCACACTCGATGTTCGGCTGTGGCACATCAAAAACGCCGCTGTAATCACTACATCAAATTTGATGACCTGATCCTTTCCATGACAAGAGCCGCTCCCACCTCCAACAGCATGAAGAGAAGTCAAAGCTTGCGAGATTCAGTGCCTTGAGCACTGTACGATCCTCAGTTGAACACGACAGCACGACACCTTGAGTGTGATACGAGCACGGGTACCCTTGAGCATGACAGTAATGATCATCTTTGAGCACAACGGTACGCTCATTTGGAAGGTCGACGATCAAATCCTCATACCCAAGTTAGTACCATCGCACTGATGTGTCGCTTCGTTAGGTTTACAGTCTCTACACCAGTCTGGTTTATTCATCCTTTTCATTATTTTGCTGTCAATAGAATGTAAGTCGTGAAATACATTTTGTAACACAGCAAAGGCAAGAGGATGCAAAATGTAAGCCCAAGGACTACATACAAAACAGGTATTATCTCTATTGAGAGCCTGAACAGCCAGTAATTACAGCGTGTGTTATAAGAATTAAAGAATTGAATGAGTACAATGGCAGGTGTGTAAGGCACGCGCGCCATGCGGAACCTGGGGCTCTGTCGTTGCAGGCGACTGTTGGTTGTTGATAAGGAGGGAGAACCCTCTTCTTTGTCGTGGTTTTGTGGTGTGTGATACTGTAGGTGAGTGAATCATAGAGCTAAGGATTTCCAGTTCTAGCTCAGTGGTCAGTGTCTAGCACGTAGTCGTACCAGAAGACATTTAATAGAATCACATTGTCGCTCTGTGAGACAGTAATAGCGAAGTATCAGACACATCGTAGAGTTGTGATTATAAAGGAAAAGTAGAAAGAAAGAGAAAGACTCTCAGTGGTTGTACGTACTGCGTGTGTATTTTTTTGACTCGTCATAACCAAATTGGATAGTAATGCGACTGCTGACTCCAGGGACATCCGGGAAGATGAAGACTTGAAGATTTTCTCATCAAGTACCTGTACACAGAGCATCGCACTCAACGCATCATCGAGGCATAGTAAAACTATGGTGAATTATGCAAATGCACTAACGTATTACTCAACGACAAATATCTTTTCCTGTTAATGGATACGTGCTGGTGCAGGCGCTGTAAACCCCCCAGCTGGCCGTCACCATGACTCTCAGAATTCACCAAGTATGACGGCATGACGAGCAGCAGAGAGCTGAGAACATACGACACAGCTGAAGTATCTATAGAGAAAATCCTTACGGTAAGTTAGATACGAATATCTGACGTGTAGAAAGAGAAAAGGAAGACGTCTAACCTCAAAAAATAGTAATAATTGGCGGGCCGAGGGACATGGCGAACCACAAGACCTATTAGTTGTTACTGTTCAAGTTTCATTTTTTTTAATCCCGAGTATTACAGTGTGGCTGCAATGCAGGGTATGGCGCAGTTGTCCCTCCACATAATGAGGGTCTCCAAAAGCATTTAAGATTTTGATTTAATATCTGTCTCTTGTAAACTTTCTTCAGATTCACTTGCCGTGCTTTGCTTACTGATAGACGTTAACAAACACATTTCTTGAATGTATTCATGGACCACTTCTCTCCGTGCATCACCACGCACAGTCCTAGAAACTGTGCCAGTCGTCCTCCGGTCATAGTTGGTTGACTCTGGCAAGTCATGGTGACATGGCCAACAATAAGAGCCAGAGCATCTATTGCAACTCATGTAGGGACATTATTTACTACTGTGTATTCTGCAGGACTTGCAATAAACTAAACTTTACAGAGCTAACACCTTAAACAAGACGGTACAATCCCTGAATATAATGTCATATACTTGGAAATACCTGTTGTCATTATCAAAATTGAAATTATCATTATTATTATTATTATTATTATTATTATTATTAATATTATTATCATTATTATTATTATTATTATTATTATTATTATTATTATTATTATTATTATTACTATTATTATTATTATCATTATTGTTATTATCATCATTATCATCATTATTATTATTCTTATTTTTTTTTTTTTGCTTTGGTCGCTGTCTCCCGCGTTTGCGAGGTAAACGCAAGGAAACAGACCCAAAGAAATGGCCAAACCCGCCCCCATAACATGTATATACATACACGTCCATACACGCAAATATACATACCCATACATCTCAATGTACACATAAATATATACACACGCAGACACATACATATATACACATGCACACAATTCACAAACCCTCTGCCTTCATTCATTCCCATCGCCCCTCGCCAAACATGGAATAACAACCCCTCCCCCCTCATGTGTGCGAGGTAGCGCTAAGAAAAGACAACAAAGGCCCCATTCGTTCACACTCAGTCTCTAGCTGTCATGCAATAATGCCCGAAACCACAGCTCCCTTTCCACATCCAGCCCCCCAGAACTTTCCGCTTTAAAACCCCAGACGCTTCACATGCCCTAATTCAATCCATTGACAGCACGTCGACCCCGATATACCACATCGATCCAATTCACTCTATTCCTTGCCCGCCTTTCACCCTCCTGCATGTTCAGGCCCCGATCACTCAAAATCTCTTTCACTCCATCTTTCCACCTCCAATTTGGTCTCCCACTTCTCCTCGTTCCCTCCACCTCCGACACATATATCCTCTTGGTCAATCTTTCCTCACTCATTCTCTCCATGTGTCCAAATCATTTCAAAACACCCTCTTCTGATCTCTCAACCACGCTCTTTTTATTTCCACACATCTCTCTTACCCTTATATTACTTACTCGATCAAACCACATCACACCACATATTTTCCTCAAACATCTCATTTCCAGCACATCCACTCTCCTGCGCACAACTCTATCCATAGCCCACACCTCGCAACCATACAACATTGTTGGAACCCCTATTCCTTCAAACATACCCATTTTTGCTTTCCGAGATAATGTCCTCGACTTCCACACATTCTTCAAGGCTCCCAGGATTTTCGCCCCTCCCCCACCCTATGATTCACTTCCGCTTCCATGGTTCCATCCGATGCCAGATCCACTCCCAGATATCTAAAACACTTTAATTCCTCCAGTTTTTCTCCATTCACACTTACCTCCCAATTGACTTGACCCTCAACCCTACTGTACCTAATAACCTTGCTCTTGTTCACATTTACTCTCAACTTTCTTCTTTCACACACTTTACCAACTCAGTCACCAGCTTCTGCAGTTTCTCACATGAATCAGCCACCAGCGCTGTATCATCAGCAAACAACAACTGACTCACTTCCCAAGCTCTCTCGTCCCCAACAGACTTCATACTTGCCCCTCTTTCCAAAACTCTTGCATTCACCTCCCTAGAAACCCCATCCATAAACAAATTAAACAACCATGGAGACATCACACACCCCTGCCGCAAACCTACATTCACTGAGAACCAATCACTTTCCTCTCTTCCTACACGTACACGTGCCTTACTTCCTCGATAAAAACTTTTCACTGCTTCTAACAACTTGCCTCCCACACCATATATTCTTAGTACCTTCCACAGAGCATCTCCATAAACTCTATCATATGCGTTCTCCAGATCCATAAATGCTACATACAAATCCATTTGCTTTTCTAAGTATTTCTCACATACATTCTTCAAAGCAAACAAATGATCCACACATCCTCTACCACTTCTGAAACCACACTGCTCTTCCCCAATCTGATGCTCTGTACATGCCTTCCCCCTCTCAATCAATACCCTCCCATATGATTTCCCTGGAATACTCAACAAACTTATACTTCTGTAATTTAAGCACTCACTCCTATCCCCTTTGCCTTTGTACAATGGCACTATGCACGCATTCCGCCAATCCTCAGGCACCTCACCATGAGTCATACATACATTGAATAACCTTACCAACCAGTCAACAATACAGTCACCCTCTTTTTTAATAAATTCCACTGCAATACCATCCAAACCTGCTGCCTTGCCGGCTTTCATCTTCCGCAAAGCTTTTACTACCTCTTCTCTGTTTACCGAATCATTTTCCCTAACCCTCTCACTTTGCACACCACCTCGACCAAAACACCCAATATCTGCCACTCTATCATTAAACACATTCAACAAACCTTCAAAATAATCACTCCATCTCCTTCTCACATCACCACTACTTGTTATCACCTCCCCATTAGCGCCCTTCACTGAAGTTCCCATTTGCTCCCTTGTCTTACGCACTTTATTTACCTCCTTCCAGAATATCTTTTTATTCTCCCTAAAATTTAACGATACTCTCTCACCCCAACTCTCATTTGCCCTCTTTTTCACCTCTTGCACCTTTCTCTTGACCTCCTGTCTCTTTCTTTTATACATCTCCCACTCATTTGCATGTTTTCCCTGCAAAAATCGCCCAAATGCTTCTCTCTTCTCTTTCACTAATAATCTTACTTCTTCATCCCACCACTCACTACCTTTTCTAATCAACCCACCTTCCACGCTTCTCATGCCACAAGCATCTTTTGCGCAAGCCATCACTGCTTCCCTAAATACATCCCATTCCTCCCCCACTCCCCTTACCTCCTTTGTTCTCACCTATTTTCATTCTGTACTCAGTCTCTCCTGGTACTTCCTCACACAAGTCTCCTTCCCAAGCTCACTTACTCTCACCACCCTCTTCACCCCAACATTCTCTCTTCTTTTCTGAAAACCCCTACAAATCTTCACCTTCGCCTCCACAAGATAATGATCAGACATCCCTCCAGTTGCACCTCTCAGCACATTAACATCCAAAAGTCTCTCTCTCGCGCGCCTGTCAATTAACACGTAATCCAATAACGCTCTTTGGCCATCTCTCCTACTTACGTATGTATACTCATGTATATGTCTCTTAAATCCAGGTATTCCCAATCACCAGTCCTTTCTCAGCACATAAATCTACAAGCTCTTCACCATTTCCATTTACAACATTATCATTATCATTATTATCATTATCATTATTATTATTATTATTATTATTATTATTATTATTATTATTATTATTATCATTATCATCATTTGTATTATTCTTATTATCATTATTATTACTGATAATAGTAATATTACTATTCGTTATTGATAATCATCTCGGAGGGTAAAAATGGGTATGTTTGAAGGAACAGTGGTTCCAACAATGTTATATGGTTGCGAGGCGTGGTCTACAAATAGGGTTGTGTGGAGGAGGGTGGATGTGTTAGAAATGAAATGTTTGAGGACAATATGTGGTGTGAGTTGGTTTGATCGAGTAAGTATGAGAGGATAAGGGAGATGTTTGAAAATAAAAAGAGTGTGGTTAAGAGAACAGATGAGGGTGTGTTGAAATGGTTTGGACATATAGAGAGAATGATTGAGGAAAGGTTGACAAAAAGGACATGTGTGATAAAAGTGTTGGGGATGAATAAAACGGGAAGACCAAACTGGAGGTGGAAGCCTGGAATGAAAAAGAGTCTGAACGATTGGGGCTGACCTCGCTAGAAAAACCATTCGAGTATTTCCAGAAATATAAGAGCAAATGAAAATGTCAGTGAAAGTTCTCAGTAAAGCAGCCACTATCAACGACAAAACACAACTGGCATCATATCTAGTTTTCTGTCGCATCGTAAGAGAAATTACCATATACGTAAGTACGCTGAGAAACTTATTCTCCCATCCACTGTGGATATACTGAGTGTGGTTCTGGGAGAGAAGTGGGCAGACCAGATCACATGTGTGCCTCTCATTGATACAACAGTGACGTCATGGCGGATAAGTGACACTGCATGAAATTCAGAATTTCATCTGGTGTCACGTCCACAGTCTGCTGGAGAACTGCTATTCAGCTTGACGAAAGTACTGATATACATGACTGTGCAATACTCTTGGTTTATGTGAGATACGTATAGAAAGATGACTTCCTGGAAGACTTGCTCTGTTGCTTAACCTTACCTACACATACATCGGGATCAGAGATATACAGAGTGTTGAATGACTCTGTAGTTGGAAACTACAAAGTGAACTGGGCCAACTGCAAAGGTTACATCTGATGGAGCAGCAAACATGACTGGTAAAAACAGTTAGATTGTGACTACAGTATCAGAGTCAGCCGGTAATGACATTACTTGGAAACATTGCTTCAGCACCGTGAAGCGCTGCCTGCCCGGCTACCACAGGTATCCCAGGCAGTCTCAGGTGTTGTGAATGAGGTGGTGAAAGCTACCAACATAATCAAAGGAAGTTCACTAAACAGTCGGTCGTTTGAAATGCTCTTCCTAGAGATGGCAGCTGATCATTCTCTTCTGTTGTATCATACAGAATTTTGGTGGCTTTCCAATGGTGGAATTCGAACAAGGGTTTGTGAGCTAAGGATGAAGATTAATATTTTCCTTCTGGAGAGAGAAGAAAATCCAGCACGGCAGACTTGCTTTGCAATGATGAATGGATCCTGAAGCTTTCACATTAGCAGACATAACTCAAAGCTAGATGACCTTAATCTGAAACTCCAAGGGAAAGAAAACGATGAATTCCGACACAATGAGGAAATAGAAACATTAAGAAATCAATAATGCTGTGGCAAGCTAGGCTTGGAGTTGATCGCCCTATTTACTACATGTTCCTAACGGTTTGGCAGCATACTAAAAGAAACAGCAACAGTAGGTGTGTGGAGCAGGGTAATAGTTACCGTCAGACGTAGTGAATGCTAAGACTATAAATACCTTCAAAAGTCGTTTAGACAAATATTTCATATATTCAGATATACTTTGAGAAAACGCCAGAAATAAAGTGTATAAATGACAGTGGTAACGGGGACAGTAGAAGGCTAACATGCAGCAGCGGGTAATCGGTGATAGCTTGAAAAACTGCTGAGCGGAATTACATTTTCATATCAAGTTAAACTCCTTTTTTTTTTTCTTACCAGACAACCCGGTCGTGGGACAATCAGGCCTCCTGTTGTCTGTCTTTCTCATGTAAACTCATGTAAACTACTACACTATATCGATACCTTGTAGTAGAAGCTAGTACACTATCCTGGTAACCACTACTGGCAGATAGGATACTAATATGGTACTCAGTACTGGCAGTAAGTACACTGTCATGGTACTTTGCACTATCAAATACCACACTATCATGGTACCAAGCACTGGAAGCTAGTACACCATCATGTTACCATTCCTGAGAGATAGTACACTATCATGATGCCCAGTAGTGATGATTAGTATACCATTATGGTCCCCTTTACTGGCAGCTAGTACACTGTCCTCATACCCAGTACTGGAAGGTAGAACACTATCTTGGTACCCAATACTGGCAACTAGCAAACTACCATAGTGCAAAATACTGGTAGACAGTACATTATCTTGGTACCTAGTATTGGCAAATAGTACTCTGTCATGGTATCCATTACTGGCAAGTATTTTACTATCGTGGTACCCAGCACTGAAAGCTAGTACAGTATTACTGTATCCATTACTAGCAACTATCATACTATCATGGTACACAACACTGAAAGTTAGTACAGCATCATTGTACCCAGTACTGGTAACTGGTTCACTATAATGGTACCCAGTATTGGCAGCTACTACACTATCATGATTCCCAGTTCTAGCAGCTAGCATATCATCATGGTACCCAATAATGACAGCAACTACACTGTCACTGTAGCCAGTACTGGCAACTGCTGTATACAGCACTACAAGCTAGGATGCTATCATGGTTCCCAGAATTGGTAACTAGTGCACTATCCTGGTATCCAGTAGTGGCAGCTAGTACAATGTCATGGTACCTAGTACTGTCAACTACTACGCTATCAAGATGGCCAACGGTGGCAGCAGTACTGGCAAACAGTGCACTATTGTGGTACCCATTACAGCCATCTAGTATGTTTTATGGTAGCCAGTACTGGCAGGTAGTACACTATCACGTTGTTTAGCTCTAGCATCTAGCAGGGTACCATAGTGCCCAGTTCTGGCTACTATTACATTATCATTGTATCCAGTACTGGCAGCTAGTATGCTATCATAATACCCTGTACTGACAGTTAGTATACAATCATGGTACCCTATTCAAGCATATGATACACTATCACAGTACCCAGTACTAGCAGCAAGTACAATCTCGTAGTACCCAGTACTAGCAACTACTACATTATCATGGTATCCAGCACTGGAAAATAGTACGCTATCATGGTACCCATTACTAGCAGGTAGTGCTCCGTCATAGTATCCAGTACATGCAACTAGTGCATAATCATAGTACCCAGAAATGGCAGGTGTGCACTATCGTGGGACCCGGTTTTGGAAGTTATTATGCTATCTTTGTACCTAGTAATGACAGCTATTACATTATCATGGTACCTAATATTGACCACTATGACTTTATTATGGTACCCAACACTGGAGGCCAGTGCTCTATCATGCAATACAGTACTGGCAGCTAGTTCACCATTATACGTCCCGGCAGTACTGGCAGCTAGCACACTGTTATGTTACCAAGTACTAGCAACTGCTACACTGTCTTGGTATCTAGGACTGGAAGCTGGAACACTATAATGGTGCCCAGTACTGGCAACTAGTACGCTGAAATGGTACTTATTACCAGCAGCTACTACAATATCATAGTACACAGCACTGCAAGTTGTTACACTGTCACAGTAGCCAGTACTGGCAACAATACCGCGTTCACTTTGACAAGGCTCAGTCTTGATTGCTCAGTCTTGGCGACTCCACTTCCCCCCCGACGGGCTACTTTTGCCAGCAATTATTTCGTCAATATATAAATCGATAATGTATCAGCTTTTCAGTAAATTTTAGGGAGAATAAAAAGATGTTCTGGAAGGAGGTAAATAGGGTGCGTAAGACAAGGGAGCAAATGGGAACTTCAGTGAAGGGCGTAAATGGGGAGGTGATAACAAGTAGTGGTGATGTGAGAAGGAGATGGAATGAGTATTTTGAAGGTTTGTTGAATGTGTCTGATGACAGAGTGGCAGATATAGGGTGTTTGGGTCGAGGTGGTGTGCAAAGTGAGAGGGTTAGGGAAAATGATTTGGTAAACAGAGAGGAGGTAGTAAAAGCTTTGCGGAAGATGAAAGCCGGCAAGGCAGCAGGTTTGGATGGTATTGCAGTGGAATTTATTAAAAAAGGGGGTGACTGTATTGTTGACTGGTTGGTAAGGTTATTTAATGTATGTATGACTCATGGTGAGGTGCCTGAGGATTGGCGGAATGCGTGCATAGTGCCATTGTACAAAGGCAAAGGGGATAAGAGTGAGTGCTCAAATTACAGAGGTATAAGTTTGTTGAGTATTCCTGGTAAACTATATGGGAGAGTATTGATTGAGAGGGTGAAGGCATGTACAGAGCATCAGATTGGGGAAGAGCAGTGTGGTTTCAGAAGTGGTAGAGGATGTGTGGATCAGGTGTTTGCTTTGAAGAATGTATGCGAGAAATACTTAGAAAAGCAAATGGATTTGTATGTAGCATTTATGGATCTGGAGAAGGCATATGATAGAGTTGATAGAGATGCTCTGTGGAAGGTATTAAGAATATATGGTGTGGGAGGCAAGTTGTTAGAAGCAGTGAAAAGTTTTTATCGAGGATGTAAGGCATGTGTACGTGTAGGAAGAGAGGAAAGTGATTGGTTCTCAGTGAATGTAGGTTTGCGGCAGGGGTGTGTGATGTCTCCATGGTTGTTTAATTTGTTTATGGATGGGGTTGTTAGGGAGGTAAATGCAAGAGTCTTGGAAAGAGGGGCAAGTATGAAGTCTGTTGGGGATAAGAGAGCTTGGGAAGTGAGTCAGTTGTTGTTCGCTGATGATACAGCGCTGGTGGCGGATTCATGTGAGAAACTGCAGAAGCTGGTGACGGAGTTTGGTAAAGTGTGTGGAAGAAGAAAGTTAAGAGTAAATGTGAATAAGAGCAAGGTTATTAGGTACAGTAGGGTTGAGGGTCAAGTCAATTGGGAGGTGAGTTTGAATGGAGAAAAACTGGAGGAAGTGAAGTGTTTTAGATATCTGGGAGTGGATCTGTCAGCGGATGGAACCATGGAAGCGGAAGTGGATCATAGGGTGGGGGAGGGGGCGAAAATTTTGGGAGCCTTGAAAAATGTGTGGAAGTCGAGAACATTATCCCGGAAAGCAAAAATGGGTATGTTTGAAGGAATAGTAGTTCCAACAATGTTGTATGGTTGCGAGGCGTGGGCTATGGATAGAGTTGTGCGCAGGAGGATGGATGTGCTGGAAATGAGATGTTTGAGGACAATGTGTGGTGTGAGGTGGTTTGATCGAGTAAGTAACGTAAGGGTAAGAGAGATGTGTGGAAATAAAAAGAGCGTGGTTGAGAGAGCAGAAGAGGGTGTTTTGAAATGGTTTGGGCACATGGAGAGAATGAGTGAGGAAAGATTGACCAAGAGGATATATGTGTCGGAGGTGGAGGGAACGAGGAGAAGAGGGAGACCAAATTGGAGGTGGAAAGATGGAGTGAAAAGGATTTTGTGTGATCGGGGCCTGAACATGCAGGAGGGTGAAAGGAGGGCAAGGAATAGAGTGAATTGGAGCGATGTGGTATACAGGGGTTGACGTGCTGTCGGTGGATTGAATCAAGGCATGTGAAGCGTCCGGGGTAAACCATGGAAAGCTGTGTAGGTATGTATATTTGCGTGTGTGGACGTGTGTATGTACATGTGTATGGGGGGGGTTGGGCCATTTCTTTCGTCTGTTTCCTTGCGCTACCTCGCAAACGCGGGAGACAGCGACAAAGTATAAAAAAAAAAAAAAAAAAAATCAGCTTTTCGTCAGTGCGTATTGAGTATCGTTGTTTTGTGTTTAACACCTAAATCATGTTGTTTATTAGATATAACAAGTAGGTGACAATATCAATGAAATGGATACCCACAGCGAAAATATTGTTACTTGCTCTCGGCAGGCTCCAGGTAGGAGCTTCCAGATGGACGCGCCGGGACTCAGCAATCACAAGTGGCCTTGCCAAAACGAATGTGATACAGTACACTATCATGGTACCCATTAATGACAGGTAGCAAACTATCATCGTATCCACAACTGAAAGCTAGCAACCCTTCCATATGTCCAGTACTGGAAACTCGTACACGATCATTGCACCTAGTACTGGCAGTAAGTACACTAGTGTTATGGTTCCTAGCACTGACTGCTACTATATCGTCATGGTATCCAAGGCTGGCAGCTTGCACACTATAATGGTAACCCAGTATTGGCAGCCAGTACACTATCAGTGTACTAGGTACTGGCAGCAGGTACACTGTCATAGTATCCAGTACTGGCAACTATTACACTATCATGGTACACAGTACTAGAATCTAGAACGTTATCATGATAGCCAATCCTGGTAGCTTGTGCAGTATCGTGGTACACAGTGCTGGCAAGTAGTACAATTATCATGGTAATCAGTACTGGCAGCTGTACGCTACCATGGTACACAGTACTAGCAGCAATTACACTAACTTGGTATGCAATAATGGTAATTAGTACGTTATCATGTTTTTCAGTCTGGCATCTAGTGCATTATAATGGTATTCTGTACTAGCAGCTAGTACACTATCATGGATCCTAGTTCTGACAGCTATTACACCATCATGGTTCTCAGTTCTGGCCCTGTTCCACCATCATATTGCCCACTAGCAACAGGTACTACACTATCATGGTGTCCAGTGCTGACCACATTAATATGGTACTGAACCGAGAAATCCAGTGGGCTATCATGCAACACAGTTCTGGCAGCTGGTTCACCATTATGTTACCCACCGATTCTGGCAGCTTGTACACTATCATGGTACCCAGGATAAGCTACTACTACACTATCATGGTATCCAGTACTAGGAGCTAGTAGACTATCATGTTACCCAGAAGTGGCAGCTAGTACACTGCAACAGTACCTAGTATTGGCAACTATCACACTATAATGGTATCCATTACTTGCTGCCAGTACGCTGTCATGGTACCCAGTACTGACAGGTAATCTACTATCATGGTACCCAATACTGGAAGAGAGCAAACTATCATAGTGTTCACTACTGGCAGCAAGTACTCTATCATAGTCCCCAGTACTGACAGCTACTAGACCAGAACTGGGAATCATGATAGTGTAGTAGCTGACAATACTGGGTACCATGAAGTGCACAACGTGCGAGTACTGGGTACCATGATGGTACACAACGTGCGAGTACTGGGTACCATGATAGTGCACAACGTACGAGTACTGGGTACCATGAAGTGCACAACGTGCGAGTACTGGGTACCATGATAGTGCACAACGTGCGAGTACTGGGTACCATGATGGTACGTACTGGGTACCATGAAGTGCACAACGTGCGAGTACTGGGTACCATGATGGTACGTACTGGGTACCATGAAGTGCACAACGTGCGAGTACTGGGTACCATGATAGTGCACAACGTGCGAGTACTGGGTACCATGATGGTACGTACTGGGTACCATGAAGTGCACAACGTGCGAGTACTGGGTACCATGATGGTACGTACTGGGTACCATGAAGTGCACAACGTGCGAGTACTGGGTACCATGATAGTGCACAACGTGCGAGTACTGGGTACCATGATGGTACGTACTGGGTACCATGAAGTGCACAACGTGCGAGTACTGGGTACCATGAAGTGCACAACGTGCGAGTACTGGGTACCATGATAGTGCACAACGTGCGAGTACTGGGTACCATGAAGTGCACAACGTGCGAGTACTGGGTACCATGATAGTGCATAACGTGCGAGTACTGGGTACCATGATGGTACGTACTGGGTACCATGATAGTGCACAACGTGCGAGTACTGGGTACCATGATAGTGCACAACGTGCGAGTACTGGGTACCATGATAGTGCATAACGTGCGAGTACTGGGTACCATGATAGTGCACAACGTGCGAGTACTGGGTACCATGATAGTACACAACGTGCGAGTACTGGGTACCATGAAGTGCACAACGTGCGAGTACTGGGTACCATGAAGTGCACAACGTGCGAGTACTGGGTACCATGATGGTACGTACTGGGTACCATGAAGTGCACAACGTGCGAGTACTGGGTACCATGAAGTGCACAACGTGCGAGTACTGGGTACCATGATAGTGCATAACGTGCGAGTACTGGGTACCATGATGGTACGTACTGGGTACCATGATAGTGCACAACGTGCGAGTACTGGGTACCATGATAGTGCACAACGTGCGAGTACTGGGTACCATGATAGTGCACAACGTGCGAGTACTGGGTACCATGAAGTGCACAACGTGCGAGTACTGGGTACCATGATGGTACGTACTGGGTACCATGATAGTGCACAACGTGCGAGTACTGGGTACCATGATAGTGCATAACGTGCGAGTACTGGGTACCATGATGGTACGTACTGGATACCATGAAGTGCACAACGTGCGAGTACTGGGTACCATGATAGTGCATAACGTGCGAGTACTGTGTACCATGATAGTGCACAACGTGCGAGTACTGGGTACCATGATAGTGCATAACGTGCGAGTACTGGGTACCATGATAGTGCATAACGTGCGAGTACTGGGTACCATGATAGTGCACAACGTGCGAGTACTGGGTACCATGATGGTACGTACTGGGTACCATGAAGTGCACAAAGTGCGAGTACTGGGTACCATGATAGTGCATAACGTGCGAGTACTGGGTACCATGAAGTGCACAACGTGCGAGTACTGGGTACCATGAAGACGCACTAGCTTCTATTAAATGGTACTATGATACGGAACTAATTTCCAGTACTGGTTACCATGATAGTGTACTAGATACTAGCACTGGTTACCATGATAGTGTACTAGATACTAGCACTGGTTACCATGATAGTGTACTAGATACTAGCACTGGTTACCATGATAGTGTACTAGATACTAGCACTGGTTACCATGATAGTGTACTAGATACTAGCACTGGTTACCATGATAGTGTACTAGATACTAGCACTGGTTACCATGATAGTGTACTAGATACTAGCACTGGTTACCATGATAGTGTACTAGATACTAGCACTGGTTACCATGATAGTGTACTAGATACTAGCACTGGTTACCATGATAGTGTACTAGATACTAGCACTGGTTACCATGATAGTGTACTAGATACTAGCACTGGTTACCATGATAGTGTACTAGATACTAGCACTGGTTACCATGATAGTGTACTAGATACTAGCACTGGTTACCATGATAGTGTACTAGATACTAGCACTGGTTACCATGATAGTGTACTAGATACTAGCACTGGTTACCATGATAGTGTACTAGATACTAGCACTGGTTACCGTGATAGTGTACTAGATACTAGCACTGGTTACCATGATAGTGTACTAGATACTAGCACTGGTTACCATGATAGTGTACTAGATACTCGCACTGGTTACCATGATAGTGTACTAGATACTAGCACTGGTTACCATGATAGTGTACTAGATACTAGCACTGGTTACCATGATAGTGTACTAGATACTAGCACTGGTTACCGTGATAGTGTACTAGATACTAGCACTGGTTACCTAGTACTGGTTACCGTGATAGTACACTAGATACTAGCACTGGTTACCGTGATAGTGCACTAGATACTAGCACTGGTTACCTAGCACTGGTTACCGTGATAGTACACTAGATACTACCACTGGTTACCGTGATAGTGTACTAGAAACTAGCACTGGTTACCTAGCACTGGTTACCGTGATAGTACACTAGATACTACCACTGGTTACCGTGATAGTGTACTAGAAACTAGCACTGGTTACCGTGATAGTGCACTAGATACTAGCACTGGTTACCGTGATAGTGTACTAGATACTAGCACTGGTTACCATGATAGTGTACTAGATACTAGCACTGGTTACCATGATAGTGTACTAGATACTAGCACTGGTTACCGTGATAGTGTACTAGATACTAGCACTGGTTACCATGATAGTGTACTAGATACTAGCACTGGTTACCGTGATAGTGCACTAGATACTAGCACTGGCTACCTAGTACTGGTTACCGTGATAGCACACTAGATACTAGCACTGGTTACCGTGGTAGTGCACTAGATACTAGCACTGGTTACCGTGATAGTACACTAGCTACTAGCACTGGCTACCTAGTACTGGTTACCGTGATAGTACACTAGATACTAGCACTGGTTACCGTGATAGTGCACTAGATACTAGCACTGGTTACCTAGTACTGGCTACCGTGATTGTGTACTAGATACTAGTACTGGTTACCGTGATAGTGCACTAGATACTAGCACTGGTTACCGTGACAGCGTACTAGATACTAGTACTGATTACCGTGACAGTGTACTAGTTTCCACCGCTTGATACCATGCTAGCACTGGATGCCATGACTGTGTCCTATTTACCAGTACTAGGTGCCATGATAGTGTAGCAGCTGCCGGTACTGGGTTCCAAAATAGTGAAATACTTGCCAGTCCTGGGAACCATGATAAAGTACTAGCTGCCAGTACTGTGCACTGTGATAATTTGCTAGCTACTAGTACTGTGCACTGTGATAATTTGCTAGCTACTAGTACTGTGCACTGTGATAATTTGCTAGCTACTAGTACTGAGTACCAAGATAGTGTATTGCCTGCCAGTACTGGTTACCATGACGGTGTACTAGTTGCCATTAATGAGTACCGTAACAATGTGCTATATGCCAGTACTTGACATCATAATAGTGTAATAACTGAAGGGAATGGTACCATGATGGTGTACTCGCCTTCAATGCTGGGTACCATGGGAGTGTAATAGTTGCCAGTACTGGGTACAATGATAATGTACTAGCTACCGGTACTGGATATTATGATAGTATACTAGCTTCCAGTACTGGGTACCACGGCAGTGTAGTAACGACCATTCCTGGGCAACATGATATTGTTGTAACTGCCAATGCTAGGAACCATAACTGACTACTAACTGTAAGTACTGGGTACAATTAGTGTGTGTTAACTACCATTACTAGGCACTATGATAGTATACTAGGTGCCAGTACTGGGCACCATGGGAGTTTACTACATGCCAACACTTGATAATATGATGGTGTACTAGTTCCAATGCTGGGTACCACGATAGTGTAGTAGTTACCAGTACTCGGTAACATGACAGTTTACTAACTGCTGGTACTGGGTAAAATTATAGTGTAACAGATGCCAGTACTGGATACTGTGATAGTATGATACTTGCCAGTAAAGAAAATCTGATGAAAATTAAATGCAATATACTGCTACACCTTCATTCTTTGTCGGCGAATTTTGAACAGTACTTTCCTAAAGAAAAGTTTCAAGATATGAGAGAAAAACACTGGGTAAATGACTCTTACGCTTTTGAAAAAGATTTTGAGCGATCGGGCCCTGAACATACAAGAGTGTAAAAGACGTGCAAGGAATAGAATGAATTTGAACGATGTGGTATACTGGAGTCGACGTGCTTTCAGTGGATTGAACCAGGGCATGTGGAGCATCTGGGGTAAACCATGGAAAATTCTGTGGGGCCTGGATATGGAAAGGGAGCTGTGGTTTCGGTGCATTACACATGAGAGCTAGAGACTGAATGTAAACGAGTGTGGCCTGTTTTGTCTTTTCTTAGCGTTACCCTGCCCGCTCCCACGCGGGGGGGGGGGGGGTTGAGAGAGAGAGAGAGAGAGAGAGAGAGAGAGAGAGAGAGAGAGAGAGAGAGAGAGAGAGAGAGAGAGAGAGAGAGAGAGGAGCAAATATGAATATGTACATGTGTCTATATGTCCATGTCTGTGTATGTATATATATTTATACGTTCAAATGTACAGGTATGCATGTGTGCGTGTGTGGGCATTTATATATGTACATGTGTGGGCGTTTATGTATGTAAATTTGGATATGCGTGAGTTGGGCCATTCTTTCGTCTGTTTCCTTGCACTACCTCGCTAACGCGGGAGACAGCGATTAGGTATAATACTAATAACAATGACAATAATAACAATGATAATAATTATGATAATAATAATAATAATCATAATAACAATAATAATAACAATAATGATAATAATGATAATAATAATGATGATGATAATAATGATAATAATGATGATAATGATAATAATAATTTTTTTTTTCTTTTTTTGCTTTGTCGCTGTCTCCCGCGTTTGCGAGGTAGCGCAAGGAAACAGACGAAAGAAATGGCCCAACCCACCCCCATACACATGTATATACATACGTCCACACACGCAAATATACATACCTACACAGCTTTCCATGGTTTACCCCAGACGCTTCACATGCCCAGATTCAATCCACTAACAGCACGTCAACCCCTATATACCACATCGCTCCAATTCACTCTATTCCTTGCCCTCCTTTCACCCTCCTGCATGTTCAGGCCCCGATCACACAAAATCTTTTTCACTCCATCTTTCCACCTCCAATTTGGTTTCCCTCTTCTCCTCGTTCCCTCTACCTCCGACACATATATCCTCTTGGTCAATCTTTCCTCACTCATTCTCTCCATGTGCCCAAACCATTTCAAAACACCCTCTTCTGCTCTCTCAACCACGCTCTTTTTATTTCCACACATCTCTCTTACCCTTACGTTACTTACTCGATCAAACCACCTCACACCACACATTGTCCTCAAACATCTCATTTCCAGCACATCCATCCTCCTGCGCACCACTCTATCCATAGCCCACGCCTCGCAACCATACAACATTGTTGGAACCACTATTCCTTCAAACATACCCATTTTTGCTTTCCGAGATAATGTTCTCGACTTCCACACATTCTTCAAGGCTCCCAGAATTTTCGCCCCCTCCCCCATCCTATGATCCACTTCCGCTTCCATGGTTCCATCCGCTGCCAGATCCACTCCCAGATATCTAAAACACTTTACTTCCTCCAGTTTTTCTCCATTCAAACTCACCTCCCAATTGACTTGACCCTCAACCCTACTGTACCTAATAACCTTGCTCTTATTCACATTTACTCTTAACTTTCTTCTTTCACACACTTTACCAAACTCAGTCACCAGCTTCTGCAGTTTCTCACATGAATCAGCCACCAGCGCTGTATCATCAGCGAACAACAACTGACTCACTTCCCAAGCTCTCTCATCCCCAACAGACTTCATACTTGCCCCTCTTTCCAAAACTCTTGCATTCACCTCCCTAACAACCCCATCCATAAACAAACTAAACAGCCATGGAGACATCACACACCCCTGCCGCAAACCTACATTCACTGAGAACCAATCACTTTCCTCTCTTCCTACACGTACACATGCCTTACATCCTCGATAAAAACTTTTCACTGCTTCTAACAACTTGCCTCCCACACCATATATTCTTAATACCTTCCACAGAGCATCTCTATCAACTCTATCATATGCCTTCTCCAGATCCATAAATGCTACATACAAATCCATTTGCTTTTCTAAGTATTTCTCACATACATTCTTCAAAGCAAACACCTGATCCACACATCCTCTACCACTTCTGAAACCACACTGCTCTTCCCCAATCTGATGCTCTGTACATGCCTTCACCCTCTCAATCAATACCCTCCCATATAATTTACCATATAATGATAATAATAATAATAATAATGATAATAATAATAATAACAATAACAACTATAATAATAATGATAATAATGATAATAATGATAAAAATGATAATGATGATAATGATAATAATAATAATAATAATAATAATAATAATAATAATAATAATAATAATAATAATAATAGTAAAAATGATAATAGTAATGATGATAGAATGATAATAATAATGATAATGATAATAATAATAATAGTAATAATAAAAATAATGATAATGATAATAATATAATAATAATAATAATGATAATAATAATAATAATAATAATAATAATAATTATAATAATAATAATAATAATAATAATAATAATAATAATAATAATAATAATAATGATAATAATAATAATAATAATGAATATTATCTGTGGAGATAGGGGAGAAAGAATACTTCCCACGTATTCCACGCGTGCTGTAACAAGCGACTACAGGTGGCGGGAGCGTGCGGGCTGGAAACCCTCTCCTCCTTGTATTTTAATTTCTAAAAGAGGAAACGGAAGGACTCAAGTGGGGAGACCTCACCCTCCTCAAAGGCTCAGATTTGGGTGCTTAAATGTGTGCGGATGTAACCAAAATGAGGAGAAAGGAGAAATAGGTAGTCGTTTGAGGGAACTTAGATGTTCTGGCTCTGAGTGAAACGAAGCTCAAGGGCAAAGGGGAAGAGTGGTGTGGGAAAATCTTGGGAGTAAAGTCAGGGGTTTGTTAGGGAACAAGTGCTAAGGAAGGGGTAGCATTACTCCTGAAGCAGGAGTTGTGGGAGCATGTGACAGAGCGTAAGAGAAGTAAATTCGATATTGAAGTGTATAAAACTGAAAATGGGTGGCGAGAGAGATGGGTGATTATTGGTGCCTATATACCTGGTCATGAGAAGAAAGATCAAGTGAGGCAAGTGTTTTGGGAGTAGCTGAGTGAGTGGGTCAGCAGCTTTGATGCACGAGACCGGGTTTCATGATGGGTGATTTAAACGCAAAGGTGAGTAATGTGGCAGTTGAAAGTGCTATTGGCGTACATAGGGTATTCAATGTTGTGAATGAAAACAGTGAAAACCTTCTGAATTTATGTGCTGAATAAAGACTGGTGATTGGGAAGACCTAGTTTGAAAAGAGAGATATGCATTTATGTATGTAAGTAGGAGAGATGGTAAAAGGGCATTATTGGATTACGTGTTAATTGATAGGTGTGTAAAAGAGAGACTTTTGGATGTTAATGTGCTGAGAGGGGCAGCTGGAGGGATGTCTGATCACTATCTTCTGGAGGCGAAGGTGAAGGTTTGCAGAGGTTTTCAAAAAAGAAGAGAGAATGTTGGGGAAAAGAGAGTGGTGAGAGTAAGTGAGCTTGGAAAGGAGACTTCTGTAAGGAAGTACCATGGGAAATTAGGTAATGAATGGCAAAAAGTGAGAGCAAATGACGTGAGGGGAGAGGGTGAGGAGTGTGATGTATTTAGGAAAGCAGTGATGGTATGTGCAAAAGATGCATATGGTATGAGAAAGGTGGGAGGTGGGCGGATTAGAAAGGGTAGCGAGGGGTAAGGTGAAGAAATAGATTTGTAAGTGAAAAAGAAAAGAGAGGCGTTTCGACGATACTTGCAAATGACTGGGAAATGTATAAAAAAAAAGCGGCAGGAGTTCAAGATAAGGGTGCAAAAAGTGGGCAAATGAGAGTTCGGGTGAGAGAATATCATTAAATTTTAGAGAGAAGAAAAATATGTGTTAGATGGAGGTGAATAACGTCCGCAAGACAAGAGAACAAATGGGAACATCGGTGAAGGGGGCTAATGGGGAGGTAATATGAGTAGCGGTGAAGTGAGAAGGAGATGGAGTGAGTATTTTGAAGGTTTTTTGAATGTGTTTGATGATAGAGTGGCAGATATAGGGTGTTTTGGTCGGAGTGGTGTGCAAACTGAGAGGATCAGTGAGAATGGTTTGATTAAGAGAGAAGATGAAATTCGGCAAGGAGACGGGTTTGGGTGGGATTGCAGTAGAATTTATTAAGAAAGGGGGTAACTGTGTTTTTGATTGGTTGGTGAGGATATCAAGTGTATGAATGAATTATGAAGTGCCTGAGGATTGGCGGAATGCATGCATAGTGCCATTGAACGAAGGGAAGGGGATAAAGGTGTGTTCAAACTACAGAGGCATAAGTTTCTTGAGTATCCCTGGGAAACCATATAAGAGGGTAAAGGCATGTATAGAGCATCAGACTGGGGAAGAGCAGCGTGGTTTCAGAAAGGTAGAGGATGTGTGGATCAGGTGTTAGCTCTGAAGAATGTATGTGAGAAATACTTAGAAAACAGATGGATTTGTATGGAGCATTTATGGATCTGGAGAGGGCATATGATAGAGGTGAGAGAGATACTTTGTGGAAGGTCTTGAGAGAATATCGTGAATGATGTACGTTGCTGGAAGCAGTGAAAAGTTTTTACCAAGATGTAAAGCATGTGTATGAGTAGGAAGAGAGGAGAGTGATTGGTTCACAGTGAATGTCGGTCTGTGGCAGTGATGTGTGAAGTCTCAATGTTGTTTGATTTGTTTATGGATGAGGTGGTTAGGGAAGTAAATGCAAGAGTTTTAGAGGGAGTGGCGAGTGTGCAGTCCGTTGAGATTGCCTGGGAAGTGAATCAGTTGTTCGCTGATGATGCAGCTCCGGTGGCTGCTTTGAGTGTCAAACTGCAGAAGCTGGTGACTGAGTTTGGTAAAGTGTGTGAAAGAAAAAAGCTGAGAGTAAATCTAAATATGCGCAAGGTAATTAGGTTCAGTAGGGTTGAGGGTCAAGCTAATTGGGATGTAAGTTTGAATGGAGAAAAATTAGAGCCAATGGATTTCTTTTTAGATATCTGGGAGTGGACTTAGCAGCGAATGCAACCATGGAAACGGAATGGAGTCACAGGGTAGGGGAGGGGGCGATGGTTCTGGGAGCGATGAAGAATGTGTGGAAGGAGAGAACGTTTTCTCGGAGAGCAAAAATGGGAATGTTTGAAGGAATAGTAATTCCAACTATGTTATATGGTAGTATGTAGGAGGGTGGATGTGTTGGAAATGAAATGCTTGAGGACAACATGTCATGTAAGGAGGTTTGATCGAGTCAGTAATGAAAGGGTAAGAGAGATGTGTGGAATAAAATTAGTGTGGTTGAAAGAGCAGAAGAGGTTGTGCTGAAATGGTTTGGTCATATGGAGAGAATGAGTGATGGAAGATTGACAAAGAGGATAATTGTATCAGAGGTGGAGGGAAGGAGAAGCGAGAGACCAAATTGTAGGTGGAAGAATAGAGTGAAGAGCATTTTGAGGGATCGGGGCCTGAACATGAAGGGGGGGTGGGTAAGAGGCGTACAAGGAATGGAGTGAATTGGAAGAATGTGGTATACCTGGGTCGACGTGCTGTCAGCGGACAGAACAAGGGCATGTGAAACGCCTGGGGTAAACCATGGAAAGGTCTGTGAGGCCTGGGTGAGGACAGGGAACTGTGGTTTCGTTGCATTAAACATGACAGCTAGAGACTGAGTGCGAACGAATGTGGCCTTTTTTTGTGTTTTCCTGGAGCTAACTCGGTGAAGCAAGGGTAGCGCCAGGGAATGGATGAAGGAAAGCAAGTATGAATATGTACATGTGTACATATGTATATGTCATTCTATTTGTATGTATACGTAAGTATATGTGCGTGTATCGGCTTTTTTGTATACTCATTTATTATACTTCGTTGCTGTCTCCCGCGTCAGCAAGGTAGCGCAAGGAAACAGACGAAAGAATGGCCCAACCAACCCATAAACACATGTATATTCATACACGTCCACAAACGCACATATTCATGCCTATACATTTCAACGCATGCGTATATATACATATACATATACACACACGTACATAATTCACACTTGATGCATTTATTCATTCCCGTCGCCACCAAGCCCCACATGAAATGACAACCCTCTCCCCCCGCATGCACGCGAGGTAGCGTTAAGAAAAGACAACAAAGGCCACATTCATTCACACTCAGTCTCTAGATGTCAGGTATAATGCACCGAAAACACTGATCCCTTTCCACATCAAGGCCCACAAAACTTTCCATGGTTTACCCTAAACGCATCACATGCCCTGGTTCAATCCATTGACAGCACGTCGACCCCGGTACACCACATCGTTACAATTCACTCTATTCCTTGCACGCCTTTCACCCTCCTGCATGTTTAGGCACAGATCGCTCAAAATCTTTCTAACTCCATCTTTCCACCTCCAATTTGGTCTCCCACTTCTGTTCGTTCCCTCCATCTCAGACACATATATCCTCTTTGTCAATCTTTCCGCACACATTCTCTCCATGTGACCAACCATTTCAAAACACCCTCTTCTACTCTTTCAACCACACTCTTTTTATTACCACATATCTCTCTTACCCTTTCATTACTTACTCGATCAAACCACCTCACACAACATATTGTCCTCAAAACATCTCATTTCTAACATATCCACCCTCCTCCGCAAAACACTATCTACAGCCCACGCCTCGCAACCATATAACATTGTTGGAACCACTGTCCCTTCAAGCATACCCATTTTTGCTTTCCAAGGTAATGTTCTCGCCTTCTACACATTTTTCAACGCACCAGAACTTTCGCCCCCTCCCCCACCCTGTGACTCATTTCCGCTTCCATGGTTCCATCCGCTGCCAAATCCACTCCCAGATATCTAAAACACTTGACTTCATCCGGTTTTTCTCCATTCAAACTGACCTCCCAACTGACTTGCACCTCAACCCTGCTGTACCTAATAACCTTCATCTTATTCACATTTACTCTCAGCTTTCTTCTTTCACACACCTTGCCAAACTAAGTCACCAGCTTCTGCAGTTTCTCACCCGAATCAGCCACCAGCGCTGTATCATCAGCGAACAACGGCTGACTCACTTCCCAAGCTCTTTTATCCACAACAGACTGCATACTAGCCCCTCTCTCCAAAACTCGTGAATTCACCTCCCTAGAAACCCCATGCCGCAAACCGACATTCACTGAAAACCAATCACTGTCCTCTCTTCCTACTCGTACACATATCTTACATCCTCGATAAAAACTTTTCACTACTTCTAACAACTTGCCTCCCACACCATATATTCTTGATACCTTCCACAGAGTATCTCTATCAACTCTATCATATGCCTTCTCCAGATCCATAAATGCTACATACAAATCCATTTGCTTTTCTAAGTATTTCTCACATACATTCTTCAAAGCAAACACCTGATCCACACATCCTCTACCACTTCTGAAACCACACTGCTCTTCCCCAATCTGATGCTATGTACAGGCTTTCACCCTCTCAATCAATGCCCTCCAATATAATTTCCCAGGTATACTCAACAAACTTATAACTCAGTAATTTGAGCACTCACCTTTTTCCCCTTTGCCTTTGTACAATGGCACTATGCACGCATTCCGCCAATCCTCAGGTACCTCACCATGAGTCATACATACATTAAATATCCTTACCAAGCAGTCAACAACAAAGTCACCCACTTTTTTAAGAAATTCCACGGCAATAGCATCCAAACCTGCCGCCTTGCCAGCTTTCATCTTCCGCAAAGCTTTTAGTACCCCTTCTCTGTTTACCAAATCATTCTCCGTAACTCTCCCACTTCGCACACCACCTCGACCAAAACACCCTATATCTGCCACTCTGTCATCTAGCACATTCATCAGACCTTCAAAATAATCACTCTATCTCCTTCTCATATCACTACTACTTGTTATTACCTTCCCATCAGCCCTCTTCACCGATGTTCCCATTTGTTCTCGTCTTACGCACTTTATTTACCTCCTTCCAAAACATCTTTTTATTCCCCCTAAAAACTGATGATTCTCTCCCCTACTCTCATTTGCCCTCTTTTCACCTCTTGTACCTTTCTCTTGACCTCCTGCCTCTTTCTTTTATACATTTCCTAGTCATCTGCACTAATTCCCTGCAAAACTCGTCCAAAAGCCTCTCTCTTCTCTTTCGCTAATAATCATACTTCTTCATCCCACCACTCACTACCCTTTCTAATCTGCCCACCTCCCATGCTTCTTATGCCATAAGACTTTTGTGCAAGCCATCACTGCTTCCCTAAATACATTCCATTCCTTCCCCGCTCCCCTTGCTCTCACGTTTTACCTTTCTGCATTTAGTTTCTCCTGATACTTCCTCATACAAGTCTCCTTCCCAAGCTCACTTACTCTCACCACTCTGTTCACCACAACATTCTCTCTTCTTTTTTGAAAACCTCTACAAATCTTCACCTTCACCTACACAAGATAATGATTGGACACCCCTCCAGTTACACTTCTCAGCACATTAACATCCAGAAGTCTCTCTTTCGCGCGCCTATCAATTAACATGTAATCCAAAAAGTCTCTCTGGACATCTCACCTACTTGTTGGGGAGGTGAATGCAAGAGTTTTGGAGAGGGGGCAAGTATGCAGTCTTTTGTCAATGAGAGAGCAGGGTAATTGTTGGCTGATGACACACCGCTGGTGGCTGATTCGGGTGAGAAACTGCAGCAGCTGTTGACTGAATTTGGTATATTGTGTGAAAGAAGAAAGCTGAGAGTAAATGTGAGTAAGAGCAAGGTTATTAGGTACAATAGGTTTGAGGAACAAGTTATTTGGTAGGTAAGTTTGGAGAAAAACTGGAGGAAGTGAAGTGTTTTAGATATCTGGAGTGGATTTGGCAGCGGATGGAACCATGGAAGCTAAAGTGAATCATAGGGTGGGGGAGGGACCGAAAGTTCTGGGATCGTTGAATAATGTGTATAAGGCAAGATCACTATCTCGGAAAGCAAAAATGGGTATGTTTGAAGGAATAGTGCTTCCGACAATGTTATATGGTTGCGAGGCGTGGGCTATACATAGAGTTGTGCGGAGGAGGATGGATGTGCTGGAAATGAGATGTTTGAGGCCAATATGTGGTGTGAGATGGTTTGATCGAGTAAGTAATGAAAGGGTATGAGAGATGTGTGGTAACGAAAAGAGTATAGTTGAGAGAAGAGAAGAGGGTGTTTTGAAATGGTTTCGTCACATGCAGAGAATGAGCGAGGAAATATTGAACGAGGAGAAGTGGGAGACCAAATTGGAACAAGATTTTGAGTGATTGTGTCCTGAACATGCAGGAGTGTGAAAGGCGTGCTAGGAATAGTGTGAATTGGAATGATATGTTATACCGGGTTCAACGTGCTGTCAATGGATTGAACCAGGGCATGAGAAGCGTCTGGGGTAAACCATGGAAATTTTTGTGGGGCCTGGATGTGGAAAGGGAGCTGTGGTTTCAGTGCAATATACATGACACCTGGAGACTGTGTGTGAATGAATGTGGCCTTTGTTTTCATTTCCTAGCACTACTTTGAGCACGTGCGGGGAAGGGGTTTGTCATTTCATGATTGGCGGTGTGGCGACGGGAATGAATAAGGGCAGACGGTACGAATTATGTACATGTGTATATATGTAAATATCTGTGCTTGTATATATACATATATGTATATATATATATATATATATATATATATATATATATATATATATATATATATATATATATATATATATATATATATATATATATATATATATATATATATATATATATATATATATATATGTATATATATATATATCCTCACCTAGCCCCACTCTATTCCTTCTTTTGGAAAATGAAAAAAAACGAGAGGGGAGGATTTCCAGCCCCTCGCTCCCTCCCCTTTTAGTCGCCTTCTACGACACGCAGGGAATACGTGGGAAGTATTCTTAATCCCCTGTCCCCAGGGATAATATATATATATATATATATATATATATATATATATATATATATATATATATATATATATATATATATATATATATATATATATATATATATATATATATATATATATATATATATATATATATATATATATACATATATATCATAGGGTGGGGGAGGGGGCGAAAATTCTGAGAGCCTTGAAGAATGTTTGGAAGTCGAGAACATTATCTCGGAAAGCAAAAATGGGTATGTTTGAAGGAATAGTGGTTCCAACAATGTATGGTTGCGAGGCGTGGGCTATGGATAGAGTTGTGCGCAGGAGGGTGGCTGTGCTGGAAATGAGATGTATAAGGACAATATGTGGTGGGAGGTAATTTGATCGAGCAAGTAATGTAAGGGTAAGAGAGATGTGTGGAAATAAAAAGAGTGTGGTTGAGAGCGGAAGAGGGTGTTTTGAAATGGTTTGGTCACATGGAGAGAATGAATGAGGAAAGATTGACCAAAAGGATATATGTGTCAGAGGTGGAGCGAACGAGAAGTTGGAGACCAAATTGGAGGTGGAAAGATGGAGTAAAAAAGATTTTGAGTGATCGAGGCCTGAACATGCAGGAGGGTGAGAGGCGTGCAAGGAATAGAGTGAATTGGAACGATGTGGTATACCGGAGTCGACGTGCTGTCAGTGGATTGAACAAGGGCATGTGAAGCGTCTGGGGTAAACCATGGAAAGTTCTGTAGGGCCTGGATGTGGAAAGGGAGCTGTGGTTTCGGTGCATTATTACATGACAGCTGGAGACTGAGTGTGAACGAATGGGGCCTTTGTTGTCTTTTCCTAGCGCTAACTCGCACACATGAGGGGGGAGGGGGTTGTTATTCCATGTGTGGGGAGGTGGCGATGGGAATAAATACAGGCAGACAGTATGAATTATGTGCATGTGTATATATGTATATGTCTGTGTGTGGATATATATGTGTACATTGAGATGTTTAGGTATGTATATTTGCGTGTGTGGACGTGTATGTATATACATGTGTATGTGGGTGGGTTGGGCCATTCTTTCGTTTGTTTCCTTGCGCTGACTCGCTAACGCGGGAGATAGCGACAAAGTCTAATAAATGATAATAAAAAATATAGGTATCTATATCTATCTATACATACACACACACACACATACAGACACACACACACACACACACACACACACACACACACACATGTACATACACACACACAAACACACACACACAGACACACACACACACACACACACACACACACACACACACACACACACACACACACACACATAAAAAGTAATATATATATCCCTGGGGATAGGGGAGAAAGAATACTTCACACGCATTCCTCACGTGTCGTATAAGGCTAAGGGCACGGGAGCGGGGGGGCTGGCAACCCCCCATCCTTGTATTTTAGCTTTCTAAAAGTGGAAACAGAAGAGAGTCACGCGGGGAGTGCTCATCTTCCTCGAAGGCTCAGATTGGGGTGTCTAAATGTTTGTGGATGTAACCAAGATGAGAAAAAGGAGAGATAGGTAGTATGTTTGAGGAAAGGAACTTGGATGTTTTGGCTCTGAGTGAAACGAAGCTCAAGGGTAAAGGGGAAGAGTGGTTTGGGAATGTCTCGGGAGTAAAGTCAGGGGTTAGTGAGTGGACAAGAGCAAGGGAAGGAGTAGCACTACTCCTGAAACAGGAGTGGTAGGAGTATGTGATAAAGTGTAAGAAAGTAAATTCTAGATTGATATGGGTAAAACTGAAAGTGGATGGAGAGAGATGGGTGATAATTGGTGCATATTACAGCTCGGTATGGGAAGAAAGATCATGAGAGGCAAGTGTTTTGGGAGCAGCTGAGTGAATGTGTTAGTAGTTTTGATGCACGAGACCGGGTTATAGTGATGGGTGATTTGAAGGCAAAGGTGAGTAATGTGGCAGTTGAGGGAATAATTTGTGTACATAGGGTATTCAGTGTTGTAAATGGAAATGGTGAAGAGCTTGTAGATGTATGTGCTGAAAAAGGACTGGTGATTGGGAATACTTGGGTTAAAAAGAGACATATACATAAGTATACGTATGTAAGTAGGTGAGATGGCCAGAGAGCGTTATTGGATTACACGTTAATTGATAGTCGCGCGAAAGAGAGACTTGGATGTTAATGTGCTGAGAGGTGCAACTGGAGGGATGTCTGATCATTATCCTGTGGAGGCGAAGGTGAAGCTTTGTAGAGGTCTTCAGAAAAGAAGAGAGAAAGTTGGGGTGAAAAGAGCGGTGAGAGTAATTGAGCTTGTGAAGGAGACTTGTGTGAGGAAGTACAAGTAGAGACTGAGTTCAGAATGGAAAAAGGTGAGAACAAAGGAGGTAAGGGGAGTAGGGGAGGAATGGGATGTATTTAGGGAAGCAGTGATGGCTTACGCAAAAGATGCTTGTGGCATGAGAAGCGTGGGAGGTGGGCAGATTAGAAAGGATAGTGAGTGGTGGGATGAAGAAGTGAGATTATAAGTGAAATAGAAGGGAGAGGCATTTGGACGATTTTTGCAGGGAAATAATGCAAAGGAGTGGAAGATGTATAAAAGAAAGAGGCAGGGGGTCAAGAGAAAAAGGGCAAATGAGAGTTGGGGTGAGAGAGTATCAATAGATTTTAGGGAGAATGAAAATATGTTTCGGAAGGAGGGAAATAAAGTGCGTAAGACAAGGGAACAAATGGGAACTTCAGTGAAGTGGGCTAATGGGAGGTGATAACAAATAGTGGTGATGTGAGAATGAGATGGAGTGAGTATTTTGAAGGTTTGTTGAATGTGTTTGATGATAGAGTGGCAGATATAGGGTTTTTTGGTCGAGGTAGTGTACAAAGTGAGAGGGTTAGGGAAAATGATTTGGTAACCAAAGAAGAGGTAGTAAAAGTTTTGCGGAAGATGAAAGCCGGCAAGGCAGCGGTTTTGGGTGGAATTGCAGTGGAATTTATTAAAAAAGGGGGTGACTGTATTGTTGACTGGTTGGTAAGGTTATTTAATGTATGTATGACTCATGTTGAGGTGCCCGAGCATTGGCGAAATGCTTGCATAGTGCCATTGTATAAAGGCAAAGGGGATAAAAGTGGGTGCTCAAATTACAGAGGTATAAGTTCGTGAGTATTCCTCGGAAATTATATGGGACGGTATTGATTGAGAGGGTGAAGGCATGCACAGAGCATCAGATTGGGGAAGAGCAGTGTGGTTTCAGAAGTGGTAGAGGATGTGTGGATCAGGTTTTGGGTTTGAAGAATGTATGTGAGAAATACTTAGAAAAGCAAATGGATTTGTATGTAGCATTTGTGGATCTGGAGAAGGCATATGATAGAGTTGATAGAGATGCTCTGTGGAAGGTATTAAGAATACATGGTGTGGGAGGCACGTTGTTAGAAGCAGTGAAAAGTTTTTATCGAGGATGTAAGTCGTGCGTACGTGTAGGAAGAGAGGATAGTGATTGGTATTCAGCGAATGTTGGTTTGCGTCAGGGGTGCGTGATTTCTCCATTGTTGTTTTATTTGTTTATTGATGGGGCTGTTAGGGAGGTAAATGCAAGAGCTTTGGAAAGAGGGGCAAGTATACAGTCTGTTGTGGATG
>NC_092229.1:33728598-33731683 GCF_036320965.1 Panulirus ornatus
CTGTATAAATATTTCAAATTCTTTCTGCTACATCTGCGGTGAATGGACCTTCATATCGCATAAACGTTCTTTCACACACCTCATTAAAATATGCAATGAGCTTTCCTTTGGTTGTAAAGTGGATGACCAGGATAAAAGTTGGCCCCCCCCCCCCCTCCCATATTTGTTGTGTCTCATGTGTGAGGCCTCTCACAACGTGGGCGAAAGCTTCAGCCGTATGCCTTGTACCATTCCTATGTTTTAGAGAGAACCCAAAGATCACGTTTCGGATTGCTATTTCTGCTTGACAGATATAGATGGTATAACATCAAAATCCAAGCATACTGTTAAACATCCTAATTTACCAACTTCTATAAGGCCAGTACCTCGCAGTCAGGAATTACCTGTGCCAGAGCCACCAAGAAACATGAAACTGAGTGACGATGAGTCTGGTGATGAGAAAGTAGAACAAGCAGAGGACACTATGGATCCATCAAGTAAACCACATTTGCTGAGTCAAGACCTTAGTGATCTCGTCCGCGATTTAAGGTTGTCTAAGAAGGTTAAACGGCTGGAATCTTCTCCAGAATGAAACAAAAGTTTGTTTATATGGTGATCACCATGTCGTATTGGAAGAATTTTTCTCCTTTGAAGATGATCTGGCGTTTTGCAATGATGTTTGTTCTGTTATGGATGCACTTGGCCTCGAATATAACACAGTTGGGTGGCGCTTATTCATTGACTCATCAAAAGTAAGCTTGAAAGCGGTTCTACCTCATAACGGAAATAAGTTCCCCATCGTTCCTCTGGAATGTATGTGATGAGCAAAAGATTGCAGCACTTTTACTCAGAATGCAACTTGGTTGCACGAAGTTATGTCGTTTCCTCTGTGAATGGGACAACATTGACAAGAAAAATCATTATGTAAAGAAAGTGTCGCCAAAACGAACATCACAGACTTCACTGAAGAGAATGTCATCACTCCTCCTGTTGTTGATCGTGAGAAAATTCATCTGTCTCCTTTGCACATTAAGCTCAGGTTGATGAAGAATCTCATCAAAGTTATGGATATAACTGGCCGTGGATTTACATATTTGAAGTATACATTCCCCAGAATCAATGATGCAAAAATTAAAAAGAGTACTTTTGTAGGACCACAGATCAAGAAATTGATTCGAGATGATAAGTTCGATGAAGAGCAAAATGTGGATGAAAAAACTGCCTGGCTGTCAGTTAAGCGAGTTTGCAAAATTTTTTTGGGGAGAATCGCAGATCAGAAAACCACTGTGATGTTGTAAAAGTTTTATTGTTTTCATATAGAGCTCTGGGATACAATACGAGTCTAAAATCTCACTTTTTGGACTTGCACTTCAGCTTTATCCCGGAAAATCTTGTGTCAGTCAGTGATGAGCAGAGGGAAAGATTTCACCAGGACATTTTGGACATGGAAAAGCGGTAACCAAGAAAGTGGCGTCCCTCTGTGTTGGCAGATTACTGCTGGACACTAAGGAGCGATGTTCCTGAGACCAAATATAGTCGAAATCGTGCACTTCTGTATTCTAAAGGTAAATTTTTTTTCAGTGTAATAGCAGCCTTATTTATAAGTGAATAATATACACACTGTAAAAAATTCAATTGCTCTGTTACTTATACACCACGCCTATGCTCTGTCACGTATAAACCATGCCTGGTCGAAAAAATCTAAAAAACAGATTCGAATTCAGCGTAAAGAGAAATATAACGTTCACCTATTTCAATTCGTAGGACAAAAAAGAAAATAAGAAAAATGTAAAAATTTTAGGTTGAGTCCAAGCCCTAAACTATTGGAAAAGGTTTCCCCCATTGAGATACTCTGGTATATGAGAATCTGTGCTCAGATGAAATAGACAGATAGACTGATGGATGCTTTTAATTTCTTTCCTGTGAACATAAAGATGCTTTTGTTCATGTGACTGTATTGTTTTTTGTGTTCATATAATCAAATCGATATTTTTCTTCAGATGTACATCTGTCGATGTTTGTGTTCATGTTGTGTATGAGTAATTTGATTTTGGGAATGTGTTGGCGTTTTTGTTGCCGTGGTTATAATTAATGTTTTTGTTTGTATTGTTACATTTTCTTTTCTTCATGTAGATGTAATGATGTTTTTGTTCACGATGCTGAGCTTTTGTTTTAGTATTAACGTGGGTGCATTAGTATTCATTTCTACATAGTTCATTTTGGTATTTGTACCGTATGAATATGTTGATATTTTCGTTGATAGGGAAGTAGTGATGTCTGTATTGAAGGTAATGTTCAGACAGGCACACACTAATGCACCGAAATCCTTCAGTCCTAAGAGATACGACGTAAGTTGATTTAAATATGTCTCTCTCCATGAACACCATCCCTCTTAAGTAAGGTATGTGGAGTGGACTGTCATGACGTGTCCATACCATGTACATACAAGCATAACACACAGGTACTGAACTCAAGAAATGAATGTTAAAGAAATTGATGTGGAATCACAGTTATGTTTTCATAGTAATAAAAGATGAAACATGAATGTATTGTGACAGAGAATCCAAGTTAAGAACTCGTTTTGCTTTAAATCTGCCTGGTATGAAGATCACTTGATCCACCATGTGCTTGTCTGGACGGACATACGACGTGAGCAGTTCTTCGTATTCTAAAAACTTTCTGTCATTATCTCAGTTCATCTGGAGACTTCATTGAAAAGTGTTCCCAAATTTCGTTAATCATTCGTGTTATGCGACCCGATTAAGGAATCACCTCTTGTAATATTTGAAATGTATAATGAAGCTCAGGCAAGTGAAGATTTCGTATGTAGTGAGCACTTGATTTTCAGTCATGCTGCAAAGTGGGTTGCCATAGATATATTAGTTATTTTGTACCGATTTTCTTATAGTACTATCAGTACTATTCGCCATTTCCCGCGACAGCGAGGTAGCGTCAAGAACAGAAGACTGGGCCGTTGAGGGAACATCCTCACCTGGCCCCCTTCTCTGTTTCATCTTTTGGAAAATTAAAAAAAAAAAAAAAAAAAACGAGAGGGGAGGATTTCCACCCACCGCTGCCCTTCCCTTTTAGTCGCCTTCTACGACAC
>NC_092229.1:33731783-33823894 GCF_036320965.1 Panulirus ornatus
CACTTGCCTCTTATGATCTTTCTTCTTATGCCCAGGTGCATATGCACCAATAATCACCCATCTCCCTCCATCCACTTTCAGTTTTACCCATATCAATCTAGAGTTTACTTTCTTACACTCTATCACGTACTCCCACCACTCCTGTTTCAGGAGTAGTGCAACTCCTTCCCTTGCTCTTGTCTTCTCACCAACCCCTGACTTTACTTCCAAGATATTCCCAAGCTACTCTTTCCCTTTACCCTTGAGCTTTGTTTCACTCAGAGCTCAAATATCCAGGTTCCTTTCCTTAAACATACTACCAATCTCTCCTTTTTTTACTCATCTTGATTACATCCACACACATTTAGACACCCCAATCTGAGCCTTCGAGGAGGATGAGCACTCCCCGCCTGACTCCTTCTTCTGTTTCCCCGTTTAGGAAGCTAAAACACAAGGAGGGGAGGGTTTCCAGCCCCTCGCTCCCATCCCCTCTAGTCGCTTTCTACGACACGTGAGGAATGCGTGGGAAGTATTCTTTGTTCTTTGTCCCCAGGTATATAAATATATATATATATATATATATATATATATATATATATATATATAGGGGTGAAAGAATACTTCCCACGCATTCCTCGCGTGTCGTAGAAAGCGACTAGAGGGGACGGGAGCGGGGGGCCAGAAATCCTCCCCTCCTTGTATTTTTTTAACTTTCTAAAATGGGAAACAGAAGAAGGAGTCACGCGGGGAGTGCTCATCCTCCTCGAAGGCTCAGATTGGGGTGCCTAAATGTGTGTGGATGTAACCAAGATGTGAAAAAAGGAGAGATAGGTAGTATGTTTGAGGAAAGGAAACAGGATGTTTTGGCTCTGAGTGAAACGAAGCTCAAGGGTAAAGGGGAAGAGTGGTTTGGGAATGTCTTGGGAGTAAAGTCAGGGGTTAGTGAGAAGACAAGAGCAAGGGAAGGAGTAGCAATACTCCTGAAACAGGAGTTGTGGGAGTATGTGATAGAATGTAAGAAAGTAAATTCTCGATTAATATGGGTAAAACTGAAAGTTGATGGAGAGAGATGGGTGATTATTGGTGCATATGCACCTGGGCATGAGAAGAAAGATCATGAGAGGCAAGTGTTTTGGGAGCAGCTGAATGAGTGTGTTAGTGGTTTTGATGCTCGAGACCGGGTTAAACTGATGGGTGATTTGAATGCAAAGGTGAGTAATGTGACAGTTGAGGGAATAATTGGTATACATGGGGTGTTCAGTGTTGTAAATGGAAATGGTGAAGAGCTTGTAGATTTATGTGCTGAAAAAGGACTGATGATTGGGAATACCTGGTTTAAAAAGCGAGATATACATAAGTATACTTATGTAAGTAGGAGAGATGGCCAGAGAGCGTTATTGGATTACGTGTTAATTGACAGGCGCGCGAAAGAGAGACTTTTGGATGTTAATGTGCTGAGAGGTGCAACTGGAGGGATGTCTTATCATTATCTTGTGGAGGCTAAGGTGAAGATTTGTATGGGTTTTCAGAAAAGAAGAGTGAATGTTGGGGTGAAGAGGGTGGTGAGAGTAAGTGAGCTTGGGAAGGAGACTTGTGTGACGAAGTACCAGGAGAGACTGAGTACAGAATGGAAAAAGGTGAGAACAATGGAAGTAAGGGGAGTGGGGGAGGAATGGGATGTATTTAGGGAATCAGTGATGGATTGCGCAAAAGATGCTTGTGGCATGAGAAGAGTGGGAGGTGGGTTGATTAGAAAGGGTAGTGAGTGGTGGGATGAAGAAGTAAGAGTATTAGTGAAAGAGAAGAGAGAGGCATTTGGACGATTTTTGCAGGGAAAAAATGCAATTGAGTGGGAGATGTATAAAAGAAAGAGACAGGAGGTCAAGAGAAAGGTGCAAGAGGTGAAAAAAAGGGCAAATGAGAGTTGGGGTGAGAGAGTATCATTAAATTTTAGGGAGAATAAAAAGATGTTCTGGAAGGAGGTAAATAAAGTGCGTAAGACAAGGGAGCAAATGGGAACTTCAGTGAAGGGCGCAAATGGGGAGGTGATAACAAGTAGTGGTGATGTGAGAAGGAGATGGAGTGAGTATTTTGAAGGTTTGTTAAATGTGTTTGATGATAGAGTGGCAGATATAGGGTGTTTTGGTCGAGGTGGTGTGCAAAGTGAGAGGGTTAGGGAAGATGATTTGGTAAACAGAGAAGAGGTAGTAAAAGCTTTGCGGAAGATGAAAGCCGGCAAGGCAGCAGGTTTGGATGGTATTGCAGTGGAATTTATTAAAAAAGGGGGTGACTGTATTGTTGACTGGTTGGTAAGGTTATTTAATGTATATATGACTCATGGTGAGGTACCTGAGGATTGGCGGAATGCGTGCATAGTACCATTCTACAAAGGCAAAGGGGATAAGAGTGAGTGCTCAAATTACAGAGGTATAAGTTTGTTGAGTATTCCTGGTAAATTATATGGGAGGATATTGATTGAGAGGGTGAAGGCATGTACAGAGCATCAGATTGGGGAAGAGCAGTGTGGTTTCAGAAGTGGTAGAGGATGTGTGGATCAGGTGTTTGCTTTGAAGAATGTATGTGAGAAATACTTAGAAAAGCAAATGGATTTGTATGTAGCATTTATGGATCTGGAGAAGGCATATGATAGAGTTGATAGAGATGCTCTGTGGAAGGTATTAAGAATATATGGTGTGGGAGGCAAGTTGTTAGAAGCAGTGAAAAGTTTTTATCGAGGATGTAAGGCATGTGTACGTGTAGGAAGAGAGGAAAGTGATTGGTTCTCAGTGAATGTAGGTTTGCGGCAGGGGTGTGTGATGTCTCCATGGTTGTTTAATTTGTTTATGGATGGGGTTGTTAGGGAGGTGAATGCAAGAGTTTTGGAAAGAGGGGCAAGTATGAAGTCTGTTGGGGATGAGAGAGCTTGGGAAGTGAGTCAGTTGTTGTTCGCTGATGATACAGTGCTGGTGGCTGATTCATGTGAGAAACTGCAGAAGCTGGTGACTGAGTTTGGTAAAGTGTGTGAAAGAAGAAAGTTAAGAGTAAATGTGAATAAAAGCAAGGTTATTAGGTACAGTAGGGTTGAGGGTCAAGTCAATTGGGAGGTGAGTTTGAATGGAGAAAAACTGGAGGAAGTGAAGTGTTTTAGATATCTGCGAGTGGATCTGGCAGCGGATGGAACCATGGAAGCGGAAGTGGATCATAGGGTGGGGGAGGGAGCGAAAATTCTGGGAACCTTGAAGAATGTGTGGAAGTCGAGAACATTATCTCGGAAAGCAAAAATGGGTATGTTTGAAGGAATAGTGGTTCCAACGATGTTGTATGGTTGCGAGACGAGGGCTATGGATAGAGTTGTGCGCAGGAGGATAGATGTGCTGTAAATGAGATGTTTGAGGACAATATGTGGTGTGAGGTGGTTTGATCATGTAAGTAACGTAAGGGTAAGAGAGATGTGTTGAAATAAAAAGAGCGTGGTTGAGAGAGCAGATGAGGGTGTTTTGAAATGGTTCAGGCACATGGAGAGAATGAGTGAGGAAAGATTGACCAAGAGAATATATGTGTCGGAGGTGGAGGGAACGAGGAGAAGAGGGAGACCAAATTGGAGGTGGAAAGATGGAGTGAAAAAGATTTTGTGTGATCGGGGCCTGAACATGCAGGAGGGTGAAAGGAGGGCAAGGAATAGAGTGAATTGGAGCGATGTGGTATACCGGGGTTGACGTGCTGTCAGTGGATTGAATCAAGGCATGTGAAGCGTCTGGGGTAAACCATGGAAAGCTGTGTAGGTATGTATATTTGCGTGTGTGGACGTATGTATATACATGTGTATGGGGATGGGTTGGGCCATTTCTTTCGTCTGTTTCCTTGCGCTACCTCGCAAACGCGGGAGACAGCGACTATCCAAAAAAAAAAAAAATATATATATATATATATATATATATATATATATATATATATATATATATATATATATATATATATATATATATATATATATTTATATATATATATATATTTATATATATATATATATATATATATATATATATATATATATATATATATATATATATATATATATATATATATACGAATAAAGTGTATATGAACGCGCACCTCCATAGAACATACAAAGCTCCATCAGCCAGGATCGAACCTGGGACCCCTTGTGCAAGAGGCAGGCATTTAACCGCTAGGCTATATATATATATATATATATATATATATATATATATATATATATATATATATATATATATATATATATATATATATATATATATATTTTTTTTTTTTTTTGCTTTGTCGCTGTCTCCCGCGTTTGCGAGGTAGCGCAAGGAAACAGACGAAAGAAATGGCCCAACCCACCCCCATACACATGTATATACATACGTCCACACACGCAAATATACATACCTACACAGCTTTCCATGGTTTACCCCAGACGCTTCACATGCCCCGATTCAATCCACTGACAGCACGTCAACCCCGGTATACCACATCGCTCCAATTCACTCTATTCCTTGCTCTCCTTTCACCCTCCTGCATGTTCAGGCCCCGATCACACAAAATCTTTTTCACTCCATCTTTCCACCTCCAATTTGGTCTCCCTCTTCTCCTCGTTCCCTCCACCTCCAACACATATATCCTCTTGGTCAATCTTTCCTCACTCATTCTCTCCATGTGCCCAAACCATTTCAAAACACCTTCTTCTGCTCTCTCAACCACGCTCTTTTTATTTCCTCACATCTCTCTTACCCTTACGTTACTTACTCGATCAAACCACCTCACACCACACATTGTCCTCAAACATCTCATTTGAGGACAATATGTGGTGTGAGGTGATTTGATCGAGTAAGTAACGTAAGGGTAAGAGAGATGTGTGGAAATAAAAAGATATATATATATCTTTTCTTTTCTTTCAAGCTATTCGTCATTTCCCGCGTTAGCGAGGTAGCGTTAAGAACAGAGGACTGGGCCTTTGAGGGAATATCCTCTCCTGGTCCCCTTCTCTATTCCTTATTTTGGAAAATTAAAAAGGAACGAGAGGGGAGGATTTTCAGCCCCCCGCTCCCTCCCCTTTTAGTCGTCCTCTACGACACGCAGGGAATACATGGGAAGTATTCTTTCTCCCCTATCCCCAGGTATAATATATATATATATATATATATATATATATATATATATATATATATATATATATATATATATATATATATATATATTTCACGTAGGTTACTAAATGGGGTGGGCGCAAGGGGTTGGAAACCCTCCCGTGTTCGTACTTCAGTTCTAAAAGAGGAAGCAGACTAACGAGTCAAATGAGTACTGTTCATCCTCCTCGAAGGCGTGTCTGAATGTGTGTAGATGGAAGTTGAGAAGAAGGGAGAGATAGGTAGTATGTTTGAAGAAAGACACCTGGATGTTCTGGTTCTGAAGGAAACGAAGCTTAAGGGTAAAGGGGAAGATTAGTTTGTAAACTTCTTGGGAAGAAAGGTAGGGGATTTTGAGAGAACAACAGCTAAGGAAGAAGTGTTGCTAATCCTGAAGCAGGAGTTGTGAAAGTGTGTGATAGATCATAAGAAAGTAAATCCTAGACTAATATAGGTAAAACTGAAAGTGGATAGCGAGAGATGGTTGACTGTGCACCTGGTCATGAGAAAAATCATGGGAGGCAATTGTTTTGGGAACAGCTGACTGAGTGTTTCAGTAATCTTTGTAATACATCAAATGTGTATCCGACATTACTCAGAACAGAGGGAAGGGGGTCAGTGAGTATCCAACCACCTTGCAGACAAATTTGCACAGCCTAGGGATCATAATGTTAACATCTACTAAGAATCCTGTTACACAGGATTTCTTTATAAAGTGTGCATGGCTCGTCCCTTATAAGGGTAACGAACCAATAATATGTCTGCAAGAGACATTGATAACTTCTATTTAAACAGGGCACCAGTAAGGGTCGACCAACAGAAGGAGCCGTGCGCCAGCTTGGGCCTCAAGAAAATATTAGCAGTGTTAGTATGAAAACACTGAGTTGTATCAAGAACGTACGCTGGGCATCGCGTTATATGTGAATAGTGCAAGTACACGCCGACTAGACTAGAGGAACGTTGGCCTTCGCATGACTGGGATTGCTGCACCTCCGGATCCACGTACAAGTACAGAACGAGTTGATCGGAGGGATAAGTGTAACCAGTTGATGCTCCTTTCAGTGAACTTTTACCACCAGTGACTAAGCGGAGCCGCTAGTCAAAATCATGCTGTTCGGCAGAATTTGCGGTGTATTGCTTATTTTCAAGTATTTATGTACAATAAACAGATTTCCATCACATTAGTGAATAAGAGTATTTCAAATACTGTTGGCAGGTGTGTTAAGATGGATGCCACATTATTTCTGATATTGTTAGTAGAGTTAGTTATTAAATGTAAGAATATTAGCGGCCTATCTTTACCCTAGAAGAAAGTAAATAGCCACATTATGCTTGGCAGTCAATTGGCATAGCTGGGTCATTAATGTTCTCATTAAGGAGTTTGAACTTAACAATGGCTTATGGGCCGTTATGGCAATCATATTTGATCATTAATTTCGAGGAGAGTTTCATCATATATATATATATATATATATATATATATATATATATATATATATATATATATATATATCATATAACATACAAACCTCCAACAACCAGGATCGAACCCGGGACCCCTGTGCAAGAGGCGGGATGCTAACCGCTAGGCTATGGGCCTGGCCCATAGCCTAGCGGTGAGCATTCCTGGCTGTTGGAGGTTTGAATGTTCTGTGAAGGTGCGCGTTCATATGCACTTTATTTGTATATATATATATATATATATATATATATATATATATATATATATATATATATATATATATATATATATATATATATATATAAATATAATATATTTTTTTTTTGCTTTGTCGCTGTCTCCCGCGTTTGCGAGGTAGCGCAAGGAAACAGACGAAAGAAATGGCCCAACCCACCCCCATACACATGTATATACATACGTCCACACACGCAAATACACATACCTACACAGCTTTCAATGGTTTACCCCAGACGCTTCACATGCCTTGATTCAATCCACTGACAGCACGTCAACCCCGGTATACCACATCGCTCCAATTCACTCTATTCCTTGCCCTCCTTTCACCCTCCTGTATGTTCAGGCCCCGATCACACAAAATCTTTTTCACTCCATCTTTCCACCTCCAATTTGGTCTCCCTCTTCTCCTCGTTCCCTCCACCTCCGACACATATATTCTCTTGGTCAATCTTTCCTCACTCATTCTCTCCATGTGCCCAAACCATTTCAAAACACCCTCTTCTGCTCTCTCAACCACGCTCTTTTTATTTCCACACATCTCTCTTATACTTACGTTACTTACTCGATCAAACCACCTCACACCACACATTGTCCTCAAGCATCTCATTTCCAGCACATCTATCCTCCTGCGCACAACTCTATCCATAGCCCACGCCTCGCAACCATACAACATTGTTGGAACCACTATTCCTTCAAACATACCCATTTTTGCTTTCCGAGATAATGTTCTCGACTTCCACACATTCTTCAAGGCTCCCAGGATTTTCGCCCCCTCCCCCACCCGATGATCCACTTCCGCTTCCATGGTTCCATCCGCTGCCAGATCCACTCCCAGATATCTAAAACACTTCACTTCCTCCAGTTTTTCTCCATTCAAACTAACCTCCCAATTGACTTGACCCTCAACCCTACTGTACCTAATAACCTTGCTCTTATTCACATTTACTCTTAACTTTCTTCTTTTACACACTTTACCAAACTCAGTCACCAGCTTCTGCAGTTTCTCACATGAATCAGCCACCAGCGCTGTATCATCAGCGAACAACAACTGACTCACTTCCCAAGCTCTCTCATCCCCAACAGACTTCATACTTGCCCCTCTTTCCAAAACTCTTGCATTCACCTCCCTAACAACCCCATCCATAAACAAATTAAACAACCATGGAGACATCACACACCCCTGCCGCAAACCTACATTCACTGAGAACCAATCACTTTCCTCTCTTCTTACACGTACACATGCCTTTCATCCTCGATAAAAACTTTTCACTGCTTCTAACAACTTGCCTCCCACACCATATATTCTTAATACCTTCCACAGAGCATCTCTATCAACTCTATCATATGCCTTCTCCAGATCCATAAATGCTACATACAAATCCATTTGCTTTTCTAAGTATTTCTCACATACATTTTTCAAAGGAAACACCTGATCCACACATCCTCTACCACTTCTGAAACCACACTGCTCTTCCCCAATCTGATGCTCTGTACATGCCTTCACCCTCTCAATCAATATCCTCCCATATAATTTACCAGGAATACTCAACAAACATATACCTCTGTAATTTGAGCACTCACTCTTATCCCCTTTGCCTTTGTACAATGGCACTATGCACGCATTCCGCCACTCCTCAGGCACCTCACCATGAGTCATACATACATTAAATAACCTTACCAACCAGTCAACAATACAGTCACCCCCTTTTTTAATAAATTCCACTGCAATGCCATCCAAACCTGCTGCCTTGCCGGCTTTCATCTTCCGCAAAGCTTTTACTACCTCTTCTCTGTTTACCAAATCATTTTCCCTACCCCTCTCACTTTGCACACCACCTCGACCAAAACACCCTATATCTGCCACTCTATCATCAAACACATTCAACAAACCTTCAAAATACTCGCTCCATCTCCTTCTCACATCACCACTACTTGTTATCACCTCCCCATTTGCGCCCTTCACTGAAGTTCCCATTTGCTCCCTTGTCTTGCGCACTTTATTTACCTCCTTCCAGAACATCTTTTTATTCTCCCTAAAATTTAATGATACTCTCTCACCCCAACTCTCATTTGCCCTTTTTTTCACCTCTTGCACCTTTCTCTTGACCTCCTGTCTCTTTCTTTTATACATCTCCCACTCAATTGCATTTTTTCCCTGCAAAAATCGTCCAAATGCCTCTCTCTTCTCTTTCACTAATACTCTTACTTCTTCATCCCACCACTCACTACCCTTTCTAATCAACCCACCTCCCACTCTTCTCATGCCACAAGCATCTTTTGCGCAATCCATCACTGATTCCCTAAATACATCCCATTCCTCCCCCACTCCCCTTACTTCCATTGTTCTCACCTTTTTCCATTCTGTACTCAGTCTCTCCTGGTACTTCCTCACACAAGTCTCCTTCCCAAGCTCACTTACTCTCACCACCCTCTTCACCCCAACATTCACTCTTCTTTTCTGAAAACCCATACAAATCTTCACCTTAGCCTCCACAAGATAATGATCAGACATCCCTCCAGTTGCACCTCTCAGCACATTAACATCCAAAAGTCTCTCTTTCGCACGCCTGTCAATTAACACGTAATCCAATAACGCTCTCTGGCCATCTCTCCTACTTACATAAGTATACTTATGTATATCTCGCTTTTTAAACCAGGTATTCCCAATCATCAGTCCTTTTTCAGCACATAAATCTACAAGCTCTTCACCATTTCCATTTACAACACTGAACATCCCATGTATGCCAATTATTTCCTCAACTGCCACATTACTCACCTTTGCATTCAAATCACCCAACACTATAACCCGGTCTCGTGCATCAAAACCACTAACACACTCATTCAGCTGCTCCCAAAACACTTGCCTCTCATGATCTTTCTTCTCATGCCCAGGTGCATATGCACCAATAATTACCCATCTCTCTCCATCAACTTTCAATTTTACCCATATTATTCGAGAATTTACTTTCTTACATTCTATCACATACTCCCACAACTCCTGTTTCAGGAGTATTGCTACTCCTTCCCTTGCTCTTGTCTTCTCACTAACCCCTGACTTTACTCCCAAGACATTCCCAAACCACTCTTCCCCTTTACCCTTGAGCTTCGTTTCACTCAGAGCCAAAACATCCAGGTTCCTTTCCTCAAACATACTACCTATCTCTCCTTTTTTCACATCTTGGTTACATCCACACACATTTAGGCACCCCAATCTGAGCCTTCGAGGAGGATGAGCGCTCCCCGCGTGACTCCTTCTTCTGTTTCCCATTTTAGAAAGTTAAAAAAATACAAGGAGGGGAGGATTTCTGGCCCCCCCGCTCCCGTCCCCTCTAGTCGCTTTCTACGACACGCGAGGAATGCGTGGGAAGTATTCTTTCACCCCTATCCCCAGGGATAATATATATATATATATATATATATATATATATATATATATATATATATATATATATATATATATATATATATATGTATATATATATATATATATATACACATACACACACACATACATACGCACATATACACACACACACACATACATATATACATATGAAAAATGTAAGAAACAATTTAGAAAACTGAAACTTCTAGCTTGAAATGCAATGAAAAAAAAAAAAAAATGGATGTCACATAATGGTTCAACCTCTGGCTATGGAAAAAGGAAAAGTATAATTTATTTACACAAACGTCAATAGTAGTTCTCATCAATTTGACCACTGTATCAATAAGCTTCAATATCTAAGCTACATTTTTTCCAGTTTCACTTCATTTTATCTTAACTTATTTGTTCTCAAGATACAAATATATGTATAACAGAGGAACTCCAACAAGAAACACTGCCCCTGCAAGGAAAATTTTCCACTAAGTAATGCCCCAATGCGAACCAGCACACTTGTCCTCTGTTTGATCTAGTGGACGGAAACGGGGGTTTGTTAGAACTGCAGCAACTTCATCTATATATATATATATATATATATATATATATATATATATATATATATATATATATATATATATATATATAGATATATATATATATATATATATATATATATATATATATATATATATATATATATATATATATATATATATATATATATATATATATATATATATATATATATATATATATATATATATATATATATATATATATATATATATATATATATATATATATAACTTGAAGGTTTGTTGAATGTGTTAGACAATAGAGTGGCAGATATAGGGTGTTATGGTCGAGTTGGTATGCGAGGTGAGAGGGTTAGGGAGAATGATTTGGTAAACAGAGAAGAGGTAGTGAAAGCTTTAGGAAAGATGGAAGCCGGCAAGGCGGCGGGTTTGGATGGTATTGCAGTGGAATTTATTAAGAATGGGGGTGACTTTGTTGTAGACTGGTTGGTAAGGATATATAATGTATGAACGGCTCATGGAGAGGTGCCTGAGAATTGGCGGAATGCACGCATAGTACCAATGTACAAAGGCAAAGGGGATAAAGGTGAGTGCTCAAATTACAGTGGTATAAGTTTGTTGCGTATTCCTGGGAAATTATATGGGAGGGTATTAATTGAGAAGGTGAAGGCATGCACAGAACATCAGATTGGGAAGAGCAGTGTGGTTTCAAAAGTGTTAGAAGATATGTGGATCAGGTGTTCGCTTTGAAGAATGTATGTGAGAAATACCTAAAAAAAACAAATGGATTTGTATGTAGCATTTATGGGTCTGGAGAAAGCATATGATAGAGTTGATAGAGATGCTCTGTGGAAGGTATTAAGAATATATGGTGTGGGAGACAAGATGTTAGAAGCTGTGAATTTTTTTTATCGAGGATGTAAGGCATGTGTACGTGTAGGAAGAGAGGAAACTGATTGGTTCTCAGTAAATGTTGGTTTGCGGCAGGGGTGCGCGATGTCTCCATGGTTATTTAATTTCTTTATGGATGGGGTTGGTAGGGAGGCGAATGGAAGAGTTTTGGAAAGAGGGGCAAGGATGCAGTCTGTTGTGGATGAGAGAGGTTGGGAAGTGAGTCAGTTGTTGTCCGCTGATGATACAGAGCTGGTGACTGATTCATGTGAGAAGCTGCAGAAGCTGGTGACTGAGTTTGCTAAAGTGAGTGAAAGAAGAAAGTTGAGAGTAAATGTGAATAAGAGCAAGGTTCTTAGGTACAGTAGGGTTGAGGGACAAGTCAATTGGGAGGTAAGTTTGAATGGAGAAAAACTGGAGGAAGTGAAGTGTTTTAGATATCTAGGAGTGGATCTGGCAGCAGATGGAACCATGGAAGCGGAAGTGAATCATAGGGTGGGGGAGGGAGCGAAAATTCTGGGAGCCTTGAAAAATGTGTGGTAGTCGAGAACATTATCTCGGAAAGCAAAAATGGGTATATTTGAAGGAATAGTGGTTCCAACAATGTTGTATGGTTGCGAGGCGTGAGCTATGGATAACGTTGTGCGCAGGAGGGTGGATGTGCTGGAAATGAGATGTTTGAGGACACCATGTGGTGTGAGGTGGTTCCATCGAGTAAGTAATGTAAGGGTAAGAGAGATGTGTGGTAATAAAAAGAGTGTGGTTGAGATAGCAGAAGAGGGTGTTTTGAAATGGTTTGGTCACATGGAGAGAATGAGTGAGGAAAGATTGCCCATATATGTGTCAGAGGTGGAGGGAACGAGGAGAAGTGGGAGACCAAATTGAAGGTGGAAAGATGGAGTGAAAAAGATTTTGAGTGATCGGGGCCTGAACATGCAGGAGGGTGAAAGGCGTGCAAGGAATAGAGTGAATTGGAACGATGTGGTATACCGGGGTCGACGTGCTGTCAATGGATTGAACCAGGGCATGTGCAGCGTCTGGGGTAAACCATGGAAAGTTGTGTGGGGCCTGGATGTGGAAAGGGAGCTGTGGTTTCGGTGCATTATTACATGACAGCTAGAGACTGAGTGTGAACGAATGTGGCCTTTGTTGTCTTTCCTAGCGCTACATCACACACATGAGGGGGGAGGGGGTTGGTTATTCCATGTGTGGCGGGGTGGCGATGGAAATGAATAAAGGCAGACAGTATGAATTATGTACATGTGTATATATGTATATGTCTGTGTGTGTATATATATGTATATATTGAGATGTATAGGTATGTATATTTGCGTGTGTGGACGTGTATGTATATATATGTGTATGTGGGTGGGTTGGGCCATTCTTTCGTCTGTTTCCTTGCGCTGCCTCGCTAACGCGGGAGACAGCGACAAAGCAAAATAATAATAATAATAATAATAATAATAATAATAATAATATTGACTGTATTGTTGACTGGTTGGTAAGGTTATTTAATGTATGTATGACTCACGGTGAGGTGCCTGAGGATTGGCGGAATGCGTGCATAGTGCCATTGTACAAAGGCAAAGGGGATAAGAGTGAGTGCTCAAATTACAGAGGTATAAGTTTGTTGAGTATTCCTGGTAAATTATATGGGAGGGTATTGATTGAGAGGGTGAAGGCATGTACAGAGCATCAGATTGGGGAAGAGCAGTGTGGTTTCAGAAGTGGTAGAGGATGTGTGGATCAGGTGTTTGCTTTGAAGAATGTATGTGAGAAATACTTAGAAAAGCAAATGGATTTGTGTGTAGCATTTATGGATCTGGAGAAGGCATATGATAGAGTTGATAGAGATGCTCTGTGGAAGGTATTAAGAAGATATGGTGTGGGAGGCAAGTTGTTAGAAGCAGTGAAAAGTTTTTATCGAGGATGTAAGGCATGTGTACACGTAGGAAGAGAGGAAAGTGATTGGTTCTCAGTGAATGTAGGTTTGCGGCAGGGGTGTGTGATGTCTCCATGGTTGTTTAATTTGTTAATGGATGGGGTTGTTAGGGAGGTGAATGCAAGAGTTTTGGAAAGAGGGGCAAGTATGAAGTCTGTTGGGGATGAGAGAGCTTGGGAAGTGAGTCAGTTGTTGTTCGCTGATGATACAGCGCTGGTGGCTGATTCATGTGAGAAACTGCAGAAGCTGGTGACTGAGTTTGGTAAAGTGTGTGAAAGAAGAAAGTTAAGAGTAAATGTGAATAAGAGCAAGGTTATTAGGTACAGTAGGGTTGAGGGTGAAGTCAATTGGGAGGTGAGTTTGAATGGAGAAAAACTGGAGGAAGTGAAGTGTTTTAGATATCTGGGAGTGGATCTGGCAGCGGATGGAACCATGGAAGCGGAAGTGGATCATAGGGTTGGGGAGGGGGCGAAAATTCTGGGAGCCTTGAAGAATGTGTGGAAGTCGAGAACATTATCTCGGAAAGCAAAAATGGGTATGTTTGAAGGAATAGTGGTTCCAACAATGTTGTATGGTTGCGAGGCGTGGGCTATGGATAGAGTTGTGCGCAGGAGGATGGATGTGCTGGAAATGAGATGTTTGAGGACAATGTGTGGTGTGAGGTGGTTTGATCGAGTAAGTAACGTAAGGGTAAGAGAGATGTGTGGAAATAAAAAGAGCGTGGTTGAGAGAGCAGAGGAGGGTGTTTTGAAATGGTTTGGGCACATGGAGAGAATGAGTGAGGAAAGATTGACCAAGAGGATATATGTGTCGGAGGTGGAGGGAACGAGGAGAAGAGGGAGACCAAATTGGAGGTGGAAAGATGGAGTGAAAAAGATTTTGTGTGATCGGGGCCTGAACATGCAGGAGGGTGAAAGGAGGGCAAGGAATAGAGTGAATTGGAGCGATGTGGTATACCGGGGTTGACGTGCTGTCAGTGGATTGAATCAGGGCATGTGAAGCGTCTGGGGTAAACCATGGAAAGCTGTGTAGGTATGTATATTTGCGTGTGTGGACGTATGTATATACATGTGTATGGGGGTGGGTTGGGCCATTTCTTTCGTCTGTTTCCTTGCGGTACCTCGCAAACGCGGGAGACAGCGACAAAGCAAAAAAAAAAAAAAAAAAAAATAATAATAATAATATATATATATATATATATATATATATATATATATATATATATATATATATATATATATATATATATATATATATATATATATATATATATATATATATATGTATATACATATATATATATATATATATATATATATATATATATATATATATATATATATATATATATATATATATATATATATATATATATATATATATATATATACGTTGAAATGTATTGCTATGTATATGTGCGTGTGTGGACGTGTATGTACATGCATGCGTATGTTGGTGGGCTGGGCCATTCTTTACACTGTTTCCTTGCGCTACCTCGCTAACGCGGGAGACAGCGACAAAGTATAATAAATGATATATATATATATATATATATATATATATATATATATATATATATATATATATATATATATATATATATATATGGAGACATCACACATCCCTGCCGCAAGCCTACATTCACTGAGAACCAATCACTTTCCTCTCTTCCTACACGTGCACATGCCTTACATCCTCGATAAAAACTTTTCACTGCTTCTAACAACTTGCCTTCCACACCATATATTCTTAATACCTTCCACAGAGCATCTCTATCAAGTCTATCATATGCCTTCTCCAGATCCATAAATGCTACATACAAATCCATTTGCTTTTCTAAGTATTTCTCACATACATTCTTCAAAGCAAACACCTGATCCACACATCCTCTACCAGTTCTGAAACCACAGAAGAGAAGTGGGAGACCAAATTGGAGGTGGAAAGATGGAGTGAAAAAGATTTTGTGTGATCAGGGCCTGAACATGCAGGAGGGTGAAAGAGGGTAAGGAATAGAGTGAATTGGATCGATGTGGTATACCGGGGTTGACGTGCTGTCAGTGGATTGAATCAGGGATGTGAAGCGTCTGGGGTAAACCATGGAAAGCTGTGTAGGTATGTATATTTGCGTGTGTGGACGTATGTATATACATGTGTATGGGGGTGGGTTGGGCCATTTCTTTCGTCTGTTTCCTTGCGCTACTTCGCAAACGCGGGAGACAGCGACAAAGAAAAATATATATATATATATATATACGAATAAAGTGTATATGAATGCGCACCTTCATAGAACATACAAAGCTCCAACAGCCAGGAACGAACGTGGGACCCCTTGTGCAAGAGGCAGTCATGCGAACCGCTAGGCTAAGGGACTGTATAATAGGAAACAACTATTCGAAATACTAAGTACTCGAATACCCTTCGTCTCACAATGGTGAGCAACGGGGTCTATCGGTTGTTTCAGAACAGAACACATAGCCAGCTGATAGCGTTTTACCGAACCTGACTGTACAACGCGGAGTTATATAAATACGAATAAAGTGTATATGAACGTGCACCTTCATAGAACATACAAAGCTCCAACAGCCAGGATCGAACCTGGGACATAGCACATAGCCTCTTGCACAAGGGGTCCCAGGTTCGATCCTGGCTGTTGGAGCTTTGTATGTTCTATGAAGGTGCACGTTCATATACACTTTATTCGTATTTATATAACTCCGCGTTGTACAGTCAGGTTCGGTAAAACGCTATCAGCTGGCTATGTGTTCTGTTCTGAAACAACCGATAGACCCCGTTGCTCACCATTGTGAGACGAAGGGTATTCGAGTAGTTAGTATTTCGAATAGTTGTTTCCTATTATACAGTCCCTTAGCCTAGCGGTTAGCATGCCTGCCTCTTGCACAAGGGGTCCCAGGTTCGATCCTGGCTGTTGGAGCTTTGTATGTTATATATATATATATATACATATACATATATATATATATATATATATGTATATATATTGGAAAGGATCACAATTTTGCGCGTGATCAAGTTATTCGTATGAGTCCACGGGGAAAATGAAACACGAAAAGTTCCCAAGTGCACTTTCGTGTAATAATCACATCATCAGGGGAGACACAAGAGAGAAATATAACAGTCAGTTGATATACATCGAAGAGACGAAGTTAGGACGCCATTTGGTAAACATGTGATTGTCGATTGTCACATTCTTTCGTCTGTTTCCCCTGCGCTACCTCGCTAACGCGGGAGACAGCGACAAAGTATAGTATATATGTGTATACATGCATATTCGATTATAGTGGATATGAACACGCTTTTCCATAGAACATACAAACCGCTATCAGTCAGGCTCGAACTCGGGACCCTTGCGTGGCAGGGGAGAGGTCTAATGCTAGGCTATGATCTCCTCTAACACGGAAATGATTGTTCGCATTCTATGCAGTCGAATACCCCTCGCCTCACATTTGTGAGCAATTTTGTCTAGACCGGTGAAATCCCATCAGGCTGACACAACCAGCAGATAGCATTTTACCCAACCTAAGTGAACATCTCAAAGGTATATGAATACAAATATAGTGCATATGAACGCGTATTTCCAAAGAACATACAATCCTGCAACAGCCAGGTTCGAACCCGGGACCCCTGTGTGGTAGGCGGGAACGTTACGGCTTGGCTATGGTCGTCCCTAATAAGTAGATGACTATTAGAATACTCTGTTGTCGAATACCCTTCGTCTCACGTTGGTGAGCAATGGGGTCTAGACCGGTCAAAGCTCATCAGGATCTAAATGATTGAGAATGGAGTTAAGTCCAAGAAATAGCTAAATTTACGGCAGAAGTGGTTGTAGGGTTAGAACCCAGTTAGTATAACTGTATATATGTGTTGTTTCAGAACCTGACTAGTGTTATTGTAGATGTAAGTGTAGTCACAAAACACAACTAGTATTACGGTAGATGTAAGTGTAATCCCAAAGCCTAGTTAAGATTAAGGTAAATGTAAGTGTATTCAATGAACCTAGCAGGTATTACGGTAGACGTAAGTGTGGTCCCAGCATCTAGCTATCATTACGAAGGAAGAAAGTTTTGTCCCACAACGTAGCTAGTATTAAGGTAGGTGTAAGTTTAAATCCAGAATCTAGCTAGTATTATGGTAGATGTAAGTGTAATCCCAAATCAGTTTTACGGTACACGTAAGTATAGTGCCAAAACCAAGCTAGTATTACCGTAGATGTAAGTGTAGTCCCAGAACGCAGCAAGTATTACTTTGTATGTTGATGTAGTCCAAGAATCTAGCTAGTATCACTGTGATGTCAGTGCAGTTGAAGAACCTACCAGATAGTACGGTAGACGCAAGTGTAACCCCAGAATCTAGGTTGTTTAAGAGTAGTTGTAATCATAATCTCAGTGGTAATATTGAGGTAGACGTAATTCTGCCCTAAAAGCTAGCAAGTATCATTGTATGTATAACTGTAGTTCGACAACATGGCTAGTATAAAGGTGAATATAAGTGTAGCCCTGGACCCTTAATAGTATTAAGGTGGATGTATGGGTAGTCCCAAAAGCTATCTAGCATTACGGTAGATGTAAGTGTAGTCCCAGAACCTATTTATTATCATGTTAGATGTAAGTGTAGTCTCAACACCTACTTAGTATCAAGGTACATATAGGCGTGATCCCAGTTCTAGCTAGTATTGCGGCAGGAGTAATCATAGTTCTAGAACATAGCTTGTATTACAGTAAAAGTGGGTGTAACCCCAGAAACTAGCCAGTATTAGGGTAGGTAAAAGTTTTATTCCAGAACCTAGCTGGTAATAGTGTGAATATAAGTGTAGTCCCTGAACATAGCTAGTATGACCGTAGATGTAAGTATGATCCCAGGACCAAGCCAATAATGCAGTAAATGTAAATGTAGTCCCAGAACCTAGCAGGTATTAGGGTAGATGTAAGAAAAGTCCCAAAACTAGCTAGGATTATGGTAGATGTAAGTGTAGTTCCTGAACCTAGCTAGTTTGATATTAAGGTAGACGTAATTTCAGTTCAAGAGCTAGTGATTAGGTAGATGTAAATGTAGTAAGTGAACCTAGCTAGTATTATAGGAGATGTAAGTGTAATCTCAGAAGCTAGCTAGTATAATGGTAAAAGAAAGTGTAGTCCCAGAAGGGAACTAGTATTACGATTAATGTAAGTGTAGTCTCAGAACCTAATTAGAATTATGGTAAATGTAAGTATAGTCCAAGAACGTGAATAGTATTACCATAGATGTAATTGTAGTCTCAAAACTTACTAATATTAATGTTAACAGTAGTATAGTCCCAGAACCTAGCCATTATCACGGGAGATGTAAGTGTGATCCTAGAAGCTGGCGAGTAGTACAGTAGGTGTAAGTGTAGTCCCAGAAGGTAGCTAACATTGTGGTAGATGTAAGTGAAGACTCAGAGGCTAGCTGGCATTGTGGTAGATGTGAGTGTAGTCCTAAAATCAAATATCATGGTAGATGTAAGTGTAATCCCGGAATCTATTGAGGTAAATGTAATTGTGTTCCCAGATCATGGCTGATATTACGGTAGATGTAAGTGTGGTCCCAGAAGCTAGGTAGTATTACGTAAATTTAAGTGTAATCCCTGAAGCTATGTAGTATTACGTTAGATGTAAGTGTGGTGCGAGAAGCTTGCCAGTGTTACGGTACATGTAACCTGTCACATAGATGTAACTATTATATGCTTGTCATCCATAATGAAAAAATTGTTTTCTAAATTAGCTGTTGTTCAGCTGCAGAACAACATAAAAAGCTGTGTATCTAAAGGACTGAAAACAAATCCAAGGAATCTATAGACGCACCATCATAGAATACAATGTACCGTAAGTCTGTAAGTTGATGTGATACTCGTAACTACATTATATGGTTTTTCCTTTTGACTTGTAGCTTTTATGGGATTTTTTGTGAATCACGAATGTGTAATTTTTATAAAGTAATCAAGAAGAATGAATAGAGCAGACATTTAGTTGTAACTGATTATATTTCTTGCTACAAATGATCAACTATCTTACATTCTATGATCAAATATCCTAGTATAACTAGTATTGTACTGGAATATCCCAGTATAACTAGTATTGTACTGGAATATCCCAGTATAACTAGTATTGTACTGGAATATCCCTGTATAACTAGTATTGTACTGGAATATCCCAGTATAACTAGTATTGTACTGGAATATCCCAGTATAACTAGTATTGTACTGGAATATCCCAGTATAACTAGTATTGTACTGGAATATCCCAGTATAACTAGTGTTGTACTGGAATATCCCAGTATAACTAGTGTTGTACTGGAATATCCCAGTATAACTAATATTGTACTGGAATATCCCAGTATAACTAGTGTTGTACTGGAATATCCCAGTATAACTAGTGTTGTACTGGAATATCCCAGTATAACTAGTATTGTACTGGAATATCCCAGTATAACTAGTGTTGTACTGGAATATCCCAGTATAACTAGTATTGTACTGGAATTGATTGTCTTGTATATTCTGTAGTAACTGATAAAGTATCCTTTAATGAATGATCATTACCTACTCTGATTTAGTGTCCTTGTAATGGATAAGATATCTTGATGTAAGCGACTGAATATTTCGTAGAAATATTTTGTTGCTTTGAGATGGTTACAGGTACATTTCATCATGATTAAGACTTTGTTATATGTAATGTTCACTTTGTTCCATGATGCACACACACCAGACATTTCTATCTGCAAGGTATATATGTATATAGAACTGAACGGAGGGTAGATTTTATTCACACTGTCATATCTCAGTACAGCAAATTGTAAGAAAGTCGAATTATGAGAAGATATTGAGAGAAGCCAACGTACAATAGAATGACGAAGATAATGGCAACGTTCAACACCTTCATCCGCTTACATCTTGAACTATAATCTGCATATAGCAATTTCTAGTCATTAGTGTGTTGTTTTGTTTGGCGTGATAAGAGTACACCGGTATCTCAGCTGACGACGGTACACAAAGGAGGAGTATGGCTAGCATTGCGTCACACCAATTTTGATGTCCTACTAACATATACCACGTATGTAGGGATCCAGGTAAAGCTCTGTAAGCTGGAGACGCACACTCGAGGTAGATGTGGCCAGAACTCGACCATACAATTTCCTGGATGCCAGAGGCTGAGTGCTCGATCCTCTCACATACCACGTCACTTGATTTTGTTTGACTTCAGATAAACTGTAATCACTGAATGGAGACACCCGTTACCAGAACACATCAAAAGAGATTGTAACAAATGGCAGAAGAAATGATAAACGAAACTGAAAGGAATTCTTTCGACACCAAGCATTTGGTTATCCTCCAACATCAGGTTAAATCAAAGATCTCCCAGGGATAAACAGAAGAACCTAAGATGCATAACATACAAAGTAACGTTGCTCAGTGCTGGGTGTGGTGGGAGGTTGGTGGGTTAGGACGTATAGGGGCAGTCGTCGCCCTGGTAGGTGGCGTGCATTAGACTGATGTCAATACCGTTTGCAAGAAAGACTTGGTGAGCGTAGTCCAGCGTGGTCTGGTCCAGGGTCATAGTGCGAGAGAGGATCCAGGCGTATTGAAACTGGAAAGTACAAAAGAGAAAGGTAAGATGCAGCCAGGGAGAGAACACACACACACACACACACACATACACACACACACACACACACACACACACACACACACACACACACACAAGATTCAGGCACAGGCCCGTCCGGGGCCGAATCCTGGGCGCAGAAGTCAGCCACACTTGACCTAGCCGTTCATTCTCGTCACAGGACTAGTCAGTAAATGAGTACCTGGTTTATGCTGATTTATGTGTTTGTGTGTGTTTCTTTTTTCTTTTTATCTATCTATATATCTATTCCTCTGCTTATTTATCCATCTATCTACTTATTCATTGTGTGTGTGTGTGTGTGTGTGTGTGTGTGTGTGTGTGTGTGTGTGAGGATTGACCACCGCGTGAGAAAGAACCAGCGTCGCCCCAGTCGACGACCAGTGCTGCCGTCTGCTTGCCAGGAACCAGAATATATGGCCTTATTTACTCTCATCCTCTCTCTAACTGTCTTGCACAACAGGCCGACTTCATAGCCCCCATGCATAGCAAAGTCCCACAGGCTGTTCCGTGACCGTTTCAAAGGACTTGGTTCAACCGACTGACAAACTGTTACCCCTCCTCTACCTAACAGTGCTCCAATTTGCTCTATCCTATGCACGCCTTCCACCTTCCTGATAAATCAAAAACTTTCTCACCCATTCCCTCCCCTTTCTTCTCGCTCTTCACCTTCTCCTTGGACCGTCCACCTCTGACACGTATATTCCTTTAGTTAGTCTTTCTTCACTCATCATCTCTATCACTCAAAACCATACATCTCTATTGCACAGTCATTCCTTACAAGATCCAGCATCTCTACAGGACAAATCACACCAATCCTTTCTCAAACAGTACACTTGGAAACACACAACAACCCTATGCAACACATAACTCACACAGCCCTATAACCTCCGATCCAGTGTTTACATTATTTTTCGTGAAGATAATGGCAGCAAGTGTTCATTAACATTCTCCTGTGCTGAACTAGAACGGCGCCACGAGTTGAAGAGTGTTGGATGGTTCCCACGGCCCTCTCAACCAACATCAAGTAAATGAAACTTGCCGGCACTTACTCATTGAGGTACAGTTCTCAGATTTTGGTCTTCTCTGATAATAACACCGATACTATAACTAGTATATGCAAAACAATCGGAAAGACGGAGGGGAACTACGGTTGTTAGTAAGATAAAAGATTAAGTAAATGAGGAAAGATGAAATAGAGATGATACTGGAAAGGGATTATCGAAGTGACTGAATATGGATATCTGGAGCAGGTAGGTAAATATGTGTAGATTGTACAGATGGCAGAGGAATGAATGAAGTTGTTCATCTGAGCTGGTGACGAGAAGATCCAAAGTAAGTTTACAGCTCTGGGAGGTGAGAGAGATACAAAGTACATAAATACTAGTAGACGCCTTGTTGGCGTAGTGGTTAGTGTCGTTGTTTTCTAATCCACTTGCATGGTTCAATTCACGTCCTGGGCAGATAGTGCTCATCCCATCCCGCTCTTCATCTTTTATTTAATTGCTAGACGATAGTTGCTCAGTTCGGCTGGGTTGAAGAACCACAGCCGCGACAAGCGTAGCTACCCTGATTAGAACGCTGTTCGAGATTCTCCAGAGGTGCCCATGTCGAGGAACACGGGGATTATCTAACAGGCCCAGTGAGGATGTCAAAAGGTTTGGTTTAGATATATTAGTTGGAAGTAGGTTGGCATATGATCTGCGGTCGTAGTGTTTGTTTGGAAAATATTCTGTATACATTTATACTAAATTTAGGAAGAAATAGCATTCTAGAAATGGATGGTTAGATAGATGGAAGAAGATGGGACGATGAACATAGCTTTGGAAAAACTACAGAGAGCGAAAGCGTGTGCATAACAAGAGGTTATGGTAAAGGTTCACGAAACAGAAACGTCAATGAGAGCTGCCAGAGACCCAGGCTACACCACCACTGACAGCCAGTTAAAAGGCCAGAGGAAGAACGCTAACACAAAAGAGAAGACCAACTATAACACTAGAAAAGGAAACTCAAGTAACAGAGATAATCAGCTAAAGCCTTGCTGAAGACCCACACAAGACCAGCCAGAATGCCTTATCGTCGTACCCAACATACCAGAGGGTCTTAGCAATGGCCGTTTCGTGTGCCACAGATGGCTAATGTGAGAACCAGTGAGGAACAACTTACGTGATATTCCCCTGCCTGAATGCAGTTGTATACGGCAGAGAAAGACTCGTAGTCTGTGTCCAAGACGTGGTACTCGCCCGGAATGTCTGTCGATATAGAGGGAAAAAATAGATCGCTGGAAGTTTTATCAAACTTGAATGTAGATGTGCTTTCGTCAGAAGTTGTTACAACACATTTTCACACACTATTGATGACCGAGCAAAGATTACAAATATCTTTTTCACTAAATGGTGAATCATATTCTAACTTCTGGGCTGATTATATAGTGACGCAAATGGGTGATTTGGTCAACCCTCCACACGTGGAGCGATGGATTAAGGAGAGATATACTATCACTGCAAGAGTGTTTCTTGATAAAAGAATTATTAAGTGATCATCAAGATAACAAGGAAACTGTTACTTCGATGATAAGTTTATGCTTATTTCTGACGTTGGTTGGGACGAACTAGGTAACTTACGACCATGAAATTCGACCAGGAGGACCCCAGGTGCGATGACGTGGGCCTTGCCAACGATGTCTGTGTACTTCCCGGAGGCCGTCCGTGCTGTGTTGTGTACCTCCACATACCCGTCACCTGAGGGGGGAAGGATGAGAGAAGTTAAAGGGTGGATACAGTCAGGGATGAGGTGTTATGATGCTGAGGAAGGCATTGTAGGGCAGGACAATATTGAATTGGAGGAAGACACAGTGTGGGTGGGAGTAATAGCTTTAGCGATGACAATGGACAGAGAACGGTGTGGTGAATATCACCGAGGGGGAGGCTAGCTTGTTGAAGAACAGTGTGTAGGTTGGTGTCGTAGAGGACCAGTGTGAAAGACCTGGTGTTTAATAAGATGCATATTAAGCCCTAAAAAGCCATAGTTTTTGTACGATGAATATGTAATAAACAAAGACATCTACGTAGCACAGAAACATTGACACAAACGTGTTCTAAATCGTTTGCCTCAACAAGCCAGAAAAATGAACTCATAAAAGCACAGTTAGCAAACATACAGAGAAAACCAGACAAGCATAAAAAGGAATGAAGACTAACAGACAGACAGAAAGGCAGACAACAGCCACTATCGATTATAAAAGTACCTGAAAAATGAGGATCGATGGGTGTCAAAATGAACGATATAATATGTTGCTTGGTCAGTGTTGCATTGGTAGGGTAGGTAAGTGTGAGTGGGCGTAGGTGCCACAACTGATCATAATTATGGTAGTTTATAATTACAAATAATCACCGATAAACTTATGCTTACACATTACAATATAGTACAACCTGTGTGACGGTATTGTAATCACCATACGTACCATATCTGATGCTCTATGTGAAACGTACTATCAACTACCGGGTAAAGTTGTCATCTTATTGACCCCAAACATTGTGCCATATACTATATAGTAACGGAACAGCGTGTAGCACTATGTTCTAGTTTGTAATATGACAAACACCCGAGATAATGAAACAATATGGGATATTTCTTTAATATATTCGTAGTAATGTCATTATCAAACGTCGTAGTAATGTCATTATCAAACGTGGTAACGTTTACAATCACAGTCTTCTTGGCCTCAACAACGGAAATACGCCTTTATCATTAGGAAGTTTGAGGTGTTTCAGGTAAGGTGTACGATGTGTCACCAAGGAGACGACACAGTATGCGTGATCATTGCCCTTAACATTGCGGGTTATTGTAAGACAGAAATTGCGAAGCGTATTAACGTATCCTATAGCACTGTGGCAATGTGGATAACTTTATACCTCTCTGATTATTATATACATATTGTAAAGTCGCACCAAAAACTCTCAGCCACCCAGGGTCCTGTGTATTTGGAAATGATCACATGTTAGAAATGTGTAGCAACTCGGTATAGCTGGCACGTCTGACTGTCAGCTTCATCCCATAAAGATATGATGATAACTGCATTATGTAATCTATTTGTCATAGAACAGAATGAGATTTGGTAGAATGTAACATCTTACGAAAAACTGGTGACGATTTGCTGCGATGGTGTTTGCAAATTGATTGTAAAAATGTGATAACTTGCAAATGAGACTGTGATGCATAATTTGCTGAGCTGAGGTGACACTAAAGCAGGCTCGAAAAAAATATGAACCTGACGAATCGGATATTGTGTTAATTTACAATGACAGTAACTTCGAATGACTTACTTTGTTATATGATTATACAATGACAGTGATCTTCATATCCATATCACCTAATGTGGTGAGGTGACAGACAGACATAGCTGATAGCGAAAAATGACGCAAAACATTCGAAACAATTTGGCTAAATCCTGTCATGGATCTGACACTAATCAGGCCAGTATTCAAGAATCAAACGACGCGCGGTTTACTTTGCGGAGGCGACGAAGCTTCACATCGTCGTATTCGAGAAGGTGGGAATGCGACGCAGGTCGACGCTGATTGGCTGGCTGGCATGACTAAGCGATGAATTATTGGAACATTGCAAATGTGGCCTTAGCAAGAGAACTCTCTTGCGACGAGACTTTACGACGGAAAATAATCGTTAACAAATACATATTTCATCTCTTAAATGATTATTTATGCATTAAACGCATTCGAAAATATTACCATCTTATGCTAAAGAAATGGGAACTCGAATAAAAGTTACAGGAAAAGATTTTTTCGAGACTGATGTGTCTTATCGCTACTTGAGAATGTTTTGACAAAACATCAGACTATATAACACAGCGTATAACTATATAACATAATGGTTCAAAGCTAAGGAGAGGTTGTCGGCCTACATCCAACCCAGTTATTCATCCTTCCCTCTCTGCTGATCGAAAAATGATTACGTAACTAAGGCGTGAGTACACAAGCATGCATATATACATAGAAATAAAGACATGAAATACATAAGAGGTGGGACAACATGGGCAACAAGGAAACAGGAAAAAAAAAGATTCACGTATATCGGACAGTGAGTTTCATCTTAAACAAAGACGAGGTTGGGTGGATTGTGTGTGCCTGGACTGGCAGAAAGCATATAACACCGTACCACACAGGAGGTTGGTAAAGCATATGCCACTGTACCACACAGGAGGTTGGTAAAGCATATAACATTGTACCACACAGGAGGTTGGTAAAGCATATAACACTGTACGCCACAGGAGGTTGGTAAAGCATATAACACTGTACCACACAGGAGGTTGGTAAATTATATAACACTGTAAAACACAAGAGGTCTTATATAAGGCATATAACACTGTACCACTGATAGAGTGGCAGATATAGGGTGTTTTGGTCGAGGTGGTGTGCAAAGTGAGAGGGTTAGGGAAAATGATTTGGTAAACAGAGAAGTAGTAAAAGCTTTGCGGAAGATGAAAGCCGGCAAGGCAGCAGGTTTGGATGGTATTGCAGTGGAATTTATTAAAAAAGGGGGTGACTGTATTGTTGACTGGTTGGTAAGGTTATTTAATGTATGTATGACTCATGGTGAGGTGCCTGAGGATTGGCAGAATGCGTGCATAGTGCCATTGTACAAAGGCAAAGGGGATAAGAGTGAGTGCTCAAATTACAGAGGTATAAGTTTGTTGAGTATTCCTTGTAAATTATATGGGAGGATATTGATTGAGAGGGTGAATGCATATACAGAGCATCAGATTGGGAAGAGCAGTGTGGTTTCAGAAGTGGTAGAGGATGTGTGGATCAGGTGTTTGCTTTGAAGAATGTATGTGAGAAATACTTAGAAAAGCAAATGGATTTGTATGTAGCATTTATGGATTTGGAGAAGGCATATGATAGAGTTGATAGAGATGCTCTGTGGAAGGTATTAAGAATATATGGTGTGGGAGGCAAGTTGTTAGAAGCAGTGAAAAGTTTTTATCGAGGATGTAAGGCATGTGTACGTGTAGGAAGAGAGGAAAGTGATTGGTTCTCAGTGAATGTAGGTTTGCGGCAGGGGTGTGTGATGTCTCCATGGTTGTTTAATTTGTTTATGGATGGGGTTGTTAGGGAGGTGAATGCAAGAGTTTTGGAAAGAGGGGCAAGTATGAAGTCTGTTGGGGATGAGAGAGCTTGGGAAGTGAGTCAGTTGTTGTTCGCTGATGATACAGCGCTGGTGGCTGATTCATGTGAGAAACTGCAGAAGCTGGTGACTGAGTTTGGTAAAGTGTGTGAAAGAAGAAAGTTAAGAGTAAATGTGAATAAGAGCAAGGTTATTAGGTACAGTAGGGTTGAGGGTGAAGTCAATTGGGAGGTGAGTTTGAATGGAGAAAAACTGGAGGAAGTGAAGTGTTTTAGATATCTGGGAGTGGATCTGGCAGCGGATGGAACCATGGAAGCGGAAGTGGATCATAGGGTGGGGGAGGGGGCGAAAATTCTGGAAGCCTTGAAGAATGTGTGGAAGTCGAGAACATTATCTCGGAAAGCAAAAATGGGTATGTTTGAAGGAATAGTGGTTCCAACAATGTTGTATGGTTGCGAGGCGTGGGCTATAGATAGAGTTGTGCGCAGGAGGATGGATGTGCTGGAAATGAGGTGTTTGAGGACAATGTGTGGTGTGAGGTGGTTTGATCGAGTAAGTAACGTAAGGGTGAGAGAGATCTGTGGAAATAAAAAGAGCGTGGTTGAGAGAGCAGAAGAGGGTGTTTTGAAATGGTTTGGGCACATGGAGAGAATGAGTGAGGAAAGATTGACCAAGAGGATATATGTGTCGGAGGTGGAGGGAACGAGGAGAAGAGGGAGACCAAATTGGAGGTGGAAAGATGGAGTGAAAAAGATTTTGTGTGATCGGGGCCTGAGCATGCAGGAGGGTGAAAGGAGGGCAAGGAATAGAGTGAATTGGAGCGATGTGGTATACCGCGGTTGACGTGCTGTCAGTGGATTGAATCAGGGCATGTGAAGCGTCTGGGGTAAACCATGGAAAGCTGTGTAGGTATGTATATTTGCGTGTGTGGACGTGTATGTATATACATGTGTATGGGGGTGGGTTGGGCCATTTCTTTCGTCTGTTTCCTTGCGCTACCTCGCAAACGCGGGAGACAGCGACAAAGCAAAAAAAAAAAAAAAAAAAAAAACACTGTACCACACAGGAGGCTGGTGAAGCACATAACACTGGACTATATAGGAAGTTGGTAAAGCATATTTCTTTATGTTTTTCTATTTTTACGATGTAGGTTCCAGCCTTAATCAAACTATAGAGAGAACTAAGAAAAGGAAAGAGAAGAGACGAAGGAAAAAATTTATAAATTTTGGGAAGTGAAAAACCTGTCTTTTCGAATGTGGCAGGTCATAGTTATTGGGAGAAACATGAGAAGGTAGAGCGTTCCAAAGCTTTGACGTGTAAGGAATTAAAATAATCTTCAAAACAGCCCACCCTTGAGTTGCCAACAGCCACACAATAATCATGTGACGCAGCAGTTTTCCGAATATTGTGTGGTCTAGCTAGTGGTGGGAGCATACAAGCAGCCAGCTCTCGGGGGCAGGGAAAGTGAACTCACATTGCGGCGTAAGGGAAGAGGATCAAGTTTGGAAATTAGCCTGGGAGAGTTTATAAGTCGAACCACTCTCAACTCACCTCAGTCAGGTATGGATGCAGAACTAGAACCACCCCAGAAGTGGGAGCTTTCCTCCATATAAAACCGAATCAATACTTAATATAAATGGAGCAACTTTTCAGAAAAATAGATGTTTTAACATCCAAATGGGACATCCAGTTTCCTAGAGCTTATTGCTATTTCCGCAATGTGGGGTTTCCAAGAAAGAGTGGATGTTACAGTAATACCAAGCATGTACATCGAGTCGGGAGCTGTAATCAGAGAACGTAAAAGGCGAGACAAGCGTTGTGAGGAGTTTTCGATAGATAGATGGGTAGAAACTGGGTCGTAGAGTCATTAAACTTAGCTAGATTTTGTGCGCCCCACTGAGATATTCTGTCCAAGTCTGACTTTATTGAGTAAGCTGTGTTAAGACGAGATGCAAATCGAGTGAGAAAAGAAGGAACAGAATCGAAGGATGTGGATGAGTCGTAAGCGCATGAATGCATTCACTTATTTGTGGAGGAGAGGAAACCGTTGAAACAAAGGGAGAAAAAGTTTAAGGGACGGAATAGAACCTTAAAGGACACCGCTTTTATTAGAGAGAAAGGGGAAGGTTGATCCATAAACAACCACAGAGACAGATTGGCCAAAGAGAAAGCTAGACATGAAGGAGCAAAGTGAAGGAGGGAATCCAAAAGAGAGGAGCTTAAAGATGAGACCCCGATGACACACAATGTCAAAAGCTTTGGAAATGTTACAGGCAACTATATATGACTTCCAAAAAACTTTCTGGGGTGATGGCCCTACATTAGTAAGATAGGAGAGAATATCACCAGTGGATCTCGCCTTACGGAAGCCATACTGGTGATCAAAAAGAAGAATGTGGGTTTTGATGTGTATAAGGCTATGAGAGTTGAGTAAGGATTCAGAGTCTTTGGAAATAGTAGATGGCGAACTTTGGCAATAGGACAATGGTTAGAGGGGTCAAAGCCGTTGCCATTCTTAGGAATGGGATGTATCAATGCATACTTTCAAGGAGAAGGAAAAGTTTGTCTTTAAACTGAAACAGAACACATGAACAAGCACAGGTGCAAGTCAGAGGCACACTCTTTCAGTACACAGGGAGGAATGCCATCAGGACCATAAACCTTGCTTGTGTCTAGAGAGACACGCGATTCTCGGACTGTCTGGAAAGAGATTACAGGGAGGGCATAGGTTTGCTAAAAGGAGAATCAGGTGATGAAGGAATATTGGGATCATCCAAGGTGGAATTAGAGGAGAAACGGAAACCAAATATAGCTGCTTTCTCTGCGGGAGAGACAATAATAGTACCGTTAGAACAGAAAAGTGAAGGTAAGGTAGAACAACAGTAGTTTGCGATGCCCTTACCTGAAGACCAGAGAGAGTTATCTCACTTCCTTTGAATAAAGAAGGAACGCTTCGTTAGACGGACACAGTGCTTACAATGATTACGGGCGGTCATGAAAGCAGAATGGGAGTTAAAGGAAAGAGTGTTTCTAAGCCTGATATGCCGCATCCCTCAGAGTGGCCTCAGAGCAGGAAGTGTTGAATTATAGACTGGAAGAAAAGGTAGTCTTGGAGGAAGAGGGGAGAAATGCTTGGTAAAACATATAACACTGTACCACACAAGGGGTTGGTAAATCATAAAACAATGTACCACACAGAAAGTTCGTAAAGCATATGACATTGTACCACCAAGGAGATGGGTAAAGCACATAACACTGTACCACACAGAGGATTGGTAAACCACACAACATTGTATCGCAGAGAAGGTAAAAGGATATAGTACTGCTCCACACAAGAGACTGGTAAAGCATATAACACTGCTACACAGGAGGTTGGTAAAGTATAAAACGTTGTACCACACAGAAGGTTGATAAAGCATATAACGCTATACCACACAGAGGATTGGTAAAGCACACAACATTCTAACACAGGAAGTGTTAAAAGATAAGAGTGCTGTTCCACACAAAAGGATGGTAGAGCATATAACACTGTTCCACAGGATGTTCATAACAATATAACTGTACCAAATAAAAGGTTGGCAAAGCATATAACACTATCCCACACAGGAGGTTGGTAAAGCAAATAACGCTGTACCACACAGGAGGCTGGTAAAGCATATGATATTGTACCCCGCATGCTGTTGGTAAAGCATATAATACTGTACCACACAGAGGACTAGTAAAGCATACAATATTGTACCACACAGATCAGTAAAATATATGATACTGTACCACACAGGAAGTTGGTAAAAAATATAGAACTGTCCCACAGAGGACGTTGGTATAACATGTAACACATATAAAACATATAAAACATATGTAAAACATATAAAACTGTATCACACAGGATTTTGGTAGGACATATAACACTGTACCACACAGGAGGCTGGTAATTCATATAGTAATGTATCACATAGGAGGTTGGTAAAGCTTATGATACTGTACCATAGAGGAGGTTAGTAAAGTATCTAATAGCGTTGTTGATTGTATGTATGGATCATGGAGAAGTGCCTAAGGATTGGCGGAATGCATGCATAATGCCATTGTACAAAGGCAAAGAGGATAAAGATGAGTGTTCATATTACAGATGCATAAGTTTATTGAGTATTCCTGGGAAATTGTATGGAAGGGTATTGAATGAGAGCATAAGGCATGTACAGAGCTTCAGATTTGGGAAGAACAGTGTGGTTTCAGAAGTGGTAGAGGATGTGTGAATCAGGTGTTTGCTTTGAAGAATGTGTGTGAGAAATACTTAGAAAAACAGATGGATTTGTATGTAGCATTTATAGATCTGGAGAAGGCATATGATAGGGTGGATAGAGACGCTTTGTGGAATGTTTTAACAGTATATGGTGTGGGAGGCAAGTTGCCAGAGGCAGTGAAAAGTTTTTAACAAGGATGTAATGTATGTGTACGAGTAGGAAGAGAGGAAAGTGATTGGTTCCAAGTAAATGTCAGTTTGCGGCAGGGGTGCGTGATGTCTTCATTGTTGCTTAATTTGTTTATGGATGGGGTGGTTAGGGAGGTGAATGCAAGAGTTTTGGAGAGAGGGGCAAGTATGCAGTCTGTTCTGGTTGAGATGGCTTGGGAAGTGAGTCAGCTGTTGTCCGATGATGATACAATGCTGATGGCTGATTCGGGTGAGAAACTGCAAAAGATGGTGACTGAGTTTGGTAAAGTGTGTGAAAGAAGAAAGTTGAGAGTAAATGTTAATAAGAGCAAGGTTATTAGGGTCAGTAGGGTTGAAGAACAAGTAAACTGGGAAGTAAGTTTGAATGGAGAAAAAATGGAGGAAGTGAAGTACTTTAGATATCTGGATGAGCAGCGGATGGAACCATGGAAGCGGAAGTGAGTCACAGGGTGCGGGTGGAGCGAAAGTTCTGGGAGCGTTGAAGAATGTGTGGAAGGCGAGAACGGTTTCTCGGAGAGCAAAAATGGGTATGTTTGAAGGAATAGTGGTCCCTACAATGTTATATGGTTGCGAGGCATGGGCTAAACATAGGGTTGTGCGAAGGAAGGGGGATGTGTTGGAAATGAAAAGTTTGAGGGAAATTGTGGTGTGAGGCGGTTGACCGAGTAAGTAATGAAATAAAAAGAGTGTGGTTTAGAGAGCAGAAGAGGGTGTGTTAGAATTGTTTGGACACATGGAGAGAATGAGTGAGGAAAGATTGACAAAGGGGAAATATGTGTCAGAGGTGGAGGAAAGAAGAAGCGGGAGGCCAAATTGGAGGTGGAACGATGGAGTGAAAAAGATTTTGATCGATCGGGTCCTGAACATACAGGAGGGTGAAAGGCATGCAAGGAATAGCGTGAACTGGAACGATGAGGTATATCGGGGTCGCCATGCTGTCAATGGATTGAACCAGGGAATGTGAAGCGTCTGGGGTAAACCATGGAAAGTTCTGTGGGGCCTGGATGTGGAAAGGGAGCTGTGGTTTCGGTGCATTACACATGACAGCTAGAGACTGAGCGTGAACCTATGTGGCTTTTTCTCTGTTCCTGGTGCTGCCTCGCTGGATGAGAGGGAGGGGGGGGGGAGATGCTATTTTGTGTGTGGCGGGGTGGCGACAGAATGGGTGAAAGCAGGAAATATGAATATGTACATGAGTATCTATGCATATGTCTGTTTATATATATGTATGTATACGTTGAAATGTATAAGTATGTATATGTGCGTGAGTGGGCGTTTATGGATATACATGCGTATGTGGGTGGGTTGGGCCAATCCTCGTCTGTTTCCTTGCGCTGCCTCGCTAACGAGGGAGACGGCGTTTAAGCATAATATAAAAGAAGTAATAACCACACAGGAGGTTGGTAAACTGTATGATACTGCACCGTGCAAGAAATTGGTAAAACACTTAACAATATACCACGCAGGAAGTTGGTTGAACATATGATACTGTACCACGAAGGAGTAATGTATAATACTTCACCATATAGGAAGTTGGTAAAACATATAACACTGCACCACAAATTGGGTTAGTAAAAGATATAACACTGTACAACACAGGAGGTTGGTAAAGCATATAACACTATACCACACGAGGGTTGATAAAGCATACAATATTGTAACACAGTAGAAGTTGTTAAAGGATATAGAATTCTTCAACACAAGGGGATGATAAAGTATATAACACTTTGCCACACAGGAGGCTGGTGATGTATATATTGCTGTACCACACAGGAGTGTGGTAAAACTTAGAATACTGTACCACAGAAGAGGTTTGTAAAGTATGTAATACTGTACCACACATGAGGTTGGTAAACTGCATATTACTGCTCCATTCAAGAAGTTGGTAAAACACATAGCTGTACCACACAGAAGGTTGGTTAAGCATATGACACTCTTAGGAGGTTGTTAAAGGATATGATACTGTACCACAACGGAGGTTGGTATTGCATAACACTGGTATTGCATAACACTGTACCCAACATGAGTCTGGTAAACCATATGAAGCAGTACCACACAGGAGCTTGGTTAAGCATACAAAATTGTACCACACATAATGATGATAAAACATATAATATTGTACCACGAGGGAGTTTGGTAGAAAATACAATAATCTAACCGCAGGGATGGTTGGTAAAGCATGTAAAACTGTACAACATTAGAGGTTGGTAAAGTATCTAACACTGTGCCACACAGGAGGTTGGTAAGCCACATAACATTGTATCACAGAGAAATTTGGTAAAGGATATAGTAATGTTCCACAGAAGAGGTTGGTGAAGCATATAACACTGTGCTGCACAGGAGGTTGGTAAAGCATATAACACTGTACCACACAGGAGGCTGGTAAAACATATGATGCTGTACCACAGAGGAGGTTGGTAATGCATATAATAATGTACTACACAGGAGGTTGGTAAAGTATATAACACTGTATCACAGAGGAGGTTGGTAAAGTATATAACACTGTATCACAGAGGAGGTTGGTAAAGTATATAACACTGTATCACAGAGGAGGTTGGTAAAGTATATAACACTGTATCACAGAGGAGGCTGGTAAAGTATATAACACTGTATCACAGAGGAGGTTGGTAAAGTATATAAAACTGCGCTGCACAGCAGGTCGGTAAAGTATGTAATGCTGTACCACAGAGAAGGCTGGTAAATCATGTATTACTGTACCTCTGAAGGAAGTTCGTAAAGCATATGGCACTGTACCACAAAGCAGGTTGGTAGAGCATCTAAGACTATACCTCACAGGAGGTTGATATAACATATAACACTTTACCTAACAAGGGGTTGGTAAAACATGTATCACACAGGAAGTTAGAAGGAGCTGGATCTTCAATAAAGTATAAGGGTAAGACTTCTTAAGTGAATGAAAATTACCTTGATGGAGGGGAATAATGGATGCGTCAGATTATACTTTCTGCAATTCTTCTGTCATGAGTGGCGTGTTTCAGTCTTGGGATCATTGGTTCTTTTAATCTACTTAAAGTACTTGGCAGAAGAATTGGACTACCACGTGAATATGTTTGTAGATGATGCCAAATTCATGAAGAAAATATAGTGAGGACGATTTTATCAATTTACAGGTGGACTTAGATAACCATCAAAGTTGATTTAATGCATGTTCAGTGAAGTTTAATCAGAGTACGGTGTGTGTGTGTGTGGGGGGGGGGGGGGACGCAGTAAAAAAACTAACCTCAACATGAATATTATTTAGCAGAAAACAGCTGTTGGAATCTGTGTGTGAATCGGATTTGAGACTCGACACCGTACCTAACCTGTCGTCAGAGTCCCATCTTGGGAAAATTGTAAAGGGGGTAAACTCTCTGCTGGCAAATATCAGAATCACACTTAAGTACATGGGTAACAGAGGCAATAGCATGAAAAAGCAAAAATTATGTCAGGAGAGATTTTCTTTTTCATACTTGATCGCTGTTTCACACGCTAGCGAGGTAGCGCCAGCAAAAGGCAAAGCAAAACTGCATCCGCTTACATCAATCTATAGCTTTCACATGTAATGCATCGAAACCACAGCTCTCTCTCCACAACCAGGCTCCACAGACCTTTCCATGGTTTACCCCAGACGCTTCACATGCTCTGATTCAGTCCATTCATAGAACATCGACCCCAGTATATTACATCGTTCTAATTCACTCTATTCCGTGCACGCCTTTCACCCTCTTGCATGTTCAAGCCCCAATCTCTCAACATCTTTTCACTTCATCCTTCCATTTCCAATTTGTTCTCCCCGATCTACTTGTTCATTTCACTTGTGACACATATGTCCTCTTTTGTCAACCCATTCTCACTCATTCTTTCCACGTGTCCAAACCATCTCAGCACAGCCCTTCAGCTCTCTCAACTATGCTCTTTCTATTACCACACATCTCTCTTACCCTTTCATTACTTACTCGATCAAACCATTTCACACCACATATTGCCCTTAATCATACCATTTATAACATCCATCTACCTCCCCACACCTTATCTATAGCCCATGCTTCGCACCCATATATTATTGTTGTGACAACTATTCCTTCAAACATACCCAATTCTATCTGAATTGTAACTGAATTAGAGTAGAACTCCCTCCCAAAACCCATTACGTAGGTAATCACCAATAGATGAACAGACACACGAGCCCCTGTAGTGCTGTGCTTAGCGATGCGAGTCATCCAGTCTAACAAGCCGTAGTTGGAGTCCCTGACATGGCAGCCGACTCACAACCAGTCCTGTTGCTCATCCAGTCTTTAACGGTTTGTCCTTGAATGGGTCCCTGGTGTAAGCTAGGATGTTTGTGCTTGTGTGTTTAAGATACTACATCTATACAAGGTGAAGAGATAGAGGAACACAAATATAAGATTCCTTCCCCGTAAACACGTAAATAGCAATCACGAACATTAATCAAAGATAACAATGGGACAACTTGCCAAGATCACTATAAATAGCGTTGACGCAGTCCATCCCAGCCTGGAAGACGACGTCAAATCTCTCCTGTTCATACCACCTCCCTAGGTACTGCAAATGGTAAGCAAGAGTGATGGAGGTTAAGTTGGAAATGATGGATAAGCAGTAGCGTTGATCGAGGTAAATTTGGAATGATATAGATGTATAGTGAGGGTGATGGTGATAAGCTGTGGCTATGGAGCGGTGAGCTGGGGTGATAAATGATTAGTTAAGGCGGTGGGGAGTGAGTTGGGGTGGCAGATGATCAGCTGACGGGTGAGTTAGGGTAGCTGATGGTTAGCAAAGGCGGTGAGAGAGATGTTTAGGATAATAGTGAAGTGGTAGGGGTGAAGGAGGGTGAGTTGCAGTGATGGAAAATTAGCAGTGGATGCGGAGCGTCAGCTGTGAAAAACAAGTCTGGTAAGTATGGACTGGGGTCATGAACAAGTACCAGGATCAATAGACAAGTACCAGGAATGATGGTGGATCACTTGAGGTGATGGTTCAGTACCAGTATTAGCTATAATGGTAAAGGATTATCATGAAATGAAGGAAGATCAATGACGATGATAATAATAATGATAATGATAATGATAACAATAATAATATGATAATAATAATGATATTAATAATAATACTAATAACAATAATAATAATAATGATAATAATAATAATAATAATAATAATGATAATAATAATAATAATAATAATAATAATGATAATAATAATAATGATAATAATAATAATAATGATAATAATGATAATAGAATAATGATAATAACAATATTATTTATCTATATGTATATCTTATTTATCTATTTTCCTTTGTCGGTGTCTCCCGCATTAGCGAGGTAGCGCAAGGAAACAGACGAAAGAATGGCCCAACCCACCCACATACACATGTATATACATACACGTCCACACACGCAAATATACATACCTATTCATCTCAACGTATACATATATATACACACACAGACATATACATATATACACATGTACATAATTCATACTGTCTGCCTTTATTCATTCCCATCGCCACCTCGCCACACATGAAATAACAACCCCCTCTCCCTGCATGTGTGCGGGGTAGCGCTAGGAAAGACAACAAAGGCCACATTCGTTTCAATAATAATAATAATAATAATAATAATAATAATAATAATAATAATAATAATAATAACAACAATAATAATAATGATAATAAAAACAGTAATAATAATGATAATGATAACAATAATGATGATAGTAATATTGATAGTAACAATGCAATGATAACAGCAATAATGATAATAGTAACGATAATGATATTGATAATACTAATCAGTGAGATACATTCGATATGGGTTAACAAGTCCAGAACTCACAGGGACGGGGTCAAAGTCATATTTTTCTGTGATGTTGGGACAGTTGCCCAGGCTGAAGTACCTCGTATGAGGCCTGCTTGCCTGGCCTACACCTGCAGTCACCACAAGCAACATCACCACCACCGTCCTCACCATCTGTGGGATGCATAGGTTCACAGGGTTATTAATTACAATACCAGCATGACCACCCCCCATCCTCGCCATCTGTGGAAAGACAGATTTAGATGGCTACAACATGAGCAAGATCACCATCATCCACACCATCTGTGGGAAGAACAAGTTAAGGTGGCAGTCAGATACAACTGTGACAACAGAAATTCTAATCATATCACATACATGACAACTCTTTTTTGTAGCTAGATGGTAAATAACTTCATTCCACACTGACGTTCGTTATGATGAAGTTCCGTAAGACCTACACGAAAGCTGGTAAGTAAAGTTTCGGTGACAAAACTCAATGATGAACATCTTAATCTGTATTTGGTACATTTAACGAAGCATAGATCAGATGATGGCAATATTCTAACCTTTTGATATACCCAAAATATATCCCCGAGTGAATTTAGCGCTATGGACACAGTTAATGAATAAGATCCCGTAAGAGGAGTCAAGGCCGTCGTTCATATTCCCAGCCCTGTAGTGAAGCAGACAGATGAGTATGTCAAACTTATGAATGAATGTGATACATACGCTGAACACACCCTGGTTGGTCAGCATGGCAGAACAGCCCAACATTGGATTCTGTGCGTGAAGCCGCTATGCTGGTGTGCTTCAGATGTCAGATGGTGAAGCCCTCTTAATCAGGCGTACTGCAGTCATTCTCACATCCTACTGTGGATATGACACTTGAACAGACCTTGAATGCTGATGCAGTGCATCCCTTGTAACTAGCGAAGTCTCACTCACGCTCTTAGGTTATGCAAGGAATTGCTGGATGGTGACTAGATCAATACGCAGCTCAGTGGCTGTGAACCTTTCAACACTAGCAGGGGTAGCCTCATCTGAAGATATTACTGGTAGGCATAGCCCGATATGATGACATTATTGGCAGGGGTAGCCTCATCTGATGACATTATTGGCAGGGGTAGTCTCATCTGATGACGTTATTGGCAGGGGTAGCCTCATCTGAGACATTATTGGCAGGGGTAGCCTCATCTGATGACATCATTGGCAGGGGTAGCCTCATCTGAAGATACTACTGGCAGGGATAGCCCCATATGATGACATTACTGACAGGGATAGCATTATCTAATAGCATTACTGGCATGGATAGCATCATCTGAAGACACTGATGGCAGGGGTAGCCTCATCTGATGACACGAAATATCTGAAGTTATATAAGATTCAGAAAGACCTTGATGATCTATCTAAACTTGTCTCGGATATTCAGTCTACAGTGAACACATTTACAGAGGATGTAGACGACAATTTCAAGCATCTTGCCTCTAGACAGGAAGTTGCAGATCCTGTCAAAGATGACCTCCTGGGTTAGGTTACACAGGGTGAAGCTTGATCTGCTGAATTCCGATAGGGTAAGACAGTTCCGGGGCGCAAAGTTAACAACTTTTTTGTTTGCTGAAGTAAAGACTAAAGTTCAAACAAAAGAGAAGAAAGAATTGTAAGAAGCAAGTGACCTTTTAGATCAGATACATCTGGTCAATACAGTGGAAAAGACCGATCGTTCGAAAGTTCTGAATTTTCTCTCACACCGATTCTACTGTCCTCGGCACACACGGATACATGATGCAACCCAGTAAGTAAATCAGAGGTGATACGAAGGCTAGAGACTATGGTGTTTGATTGTGCCAATCCTAGTAAAGGTAACCCCACCATTGTTGATGGAACATTTCTGCTACATACACAGCAGAAACTTCCACTACGTATGGTGGCATTACCAGATGCTACATACACAGCAGAAACTTCCACTACGTATGGTGGCATTACCAGATGCTACATACACAGCAGAACCTTCCAGTGACGTATGGTGGCATTACCAGATGCTACATACACAGCAGAACCTTCCACCGACGTATGGCGGTTTTATCAGAATGATACAATTTCACTCGTATCAAATGACGGGGCAAGTCCATTACGTCTGTGATACACGTGTTTCTCCCTTTATCAAGGACATCAAGAACACAGAAGGACAGTTTCACTGTTCGCAGGACAGCAACGTGGGTCCAGTTCAGATCGTCCAAGACTGGGCAGACTGCAGTGAAATCATCTTTATTTATAAGTGCACACTCCTCCAGGTCTGAGCCATAGAGTTATGCTGATGTGGTCACCAATTGTATCTTCCATTAGGCAACGACTAGTTCTATTTCACCAGTACCGATGGCATGGTGCGTCCGTCTGTGCCAGTCTTCACATAGCATCATGAAGGTGGTAACGGAATGGTGTTCCACTTACACAACCCTACACAGCATTGATAAGTAACCAATGTCATCATCAGAAGTATCATCACAGACGTGCTGGTCGCTCTCCAGTACTGCATGCCTCAGCAACATACTACTGCTAGATTGTCCCTGCATGCAGGTCTCACCAGCCAAACAACAACACATGACGTCACAGTGACGTAGAAGACTTGGTGGGTGTTATAGACAAGGGCGATCTGGAAGCCTTACCTGGACTACATGCTTTCACAGTCTGTGATTTCTCTGCCTCGTCCTTGAATAAAGGAAAGTTCAAACCCATGTGACTTCATGATAAAAAAAATGATGAATTCAAGGTCTATCTTCTTTCAGAACTGGGCACGTGAAATTTCGTCGGTAGAAACATTGTTGATATGCGCAATATTTGTGTACCAAGTATGTAGGAAGAATAAACTATAATGTGTTAATCATGCAAGATATGACCTAGACAGATATATGCAACATAATTTTGGAAACCAGCCGAAGTCTGTGAAGAGTGTTAACCCAAGTGCACTGTACAATGTGGCAAAGATGTAGAAGAATGCATAATCAAATAGGTCTTGTACACGAACATCAGCTGAAAGTGTGTGGATCCTGAGGAATAATTCATTCACATTTCATTAGTTTGATGATGACCAGTTAGGATGTGACATCAGAACACTCGGTCTGAACCAGCTGCCCACGATGAATGAGATAAGCTGATGATGCATTTAGAGCTTAGCCAGTGTTGACTTATGTTGAATTGTGGTAGTGGCTAACATTATCATGATTATAAACCACTGTTGTTACTCTTACATTGTCTCAAGCTTGTTGATACATCCACGTGGCACATGGATATAACATCCACGTGGCATATGGATATAACATCCACGTGGCACATGGATATAACATCCACGTGGCATATGGATATAACATCCACGTGGCACATGGATATAACATCCACGTGGCATATGGATATAACATCCACGTGGCACATGGATATAACATCCACGTGGCATATGGATATAACATCCACGTGGCACATGGATATAACATCCACGTGGCATATGGATATAACATCCACGTGGCACATGGATATAACATCCACGTGGCATATGGATATAACATCCACGTGGCACATGGATATAACATCCACGTGGCATATGGATATAACATCCACGTGGCACATGGATATAACATCCACGTGGCATATGGATATAACATCCACGTGGCACATGGATATGACATCCACGTGGCATATGGATATAACATCCACGTGGCATATGGATATAACATCCACGTGGCACATGGATATAACATCCACGTGGCACATGGATATAACATCCACGTGGCACATGGATATAACATCCACGTGGCATATGGATATAACATCCACGTGGCACATGGATATAACATCCACATGACGCATGGATATAACATCCTCGTGGCACATGGATATAACATCCACGTGGCATATGGATATAACATCCACGTGGCACATGGATATAACATCCACGTGGCATATGGATATAACATCCACGTGGCACATGGATATAACATCCACGTGGCATATGGATATAACATCCACGTGGCATATGGATATAACATCCACGTGGCACATGGATATAACATCCACGTGGCACATGGATATAACATCCACGTGGCACATGGATATAACATCCACGTGGCACATGGATATAACATCCACTTGGCACATGGATATAACATCCACGTGGCACATGGATATAACATCCACGTGGCACATGATATAACATCCACGTGGCACATGGATATAACATCCACGTGGCACATGGATATAACATCCACGTGGCACATGGATATAACATCCACGTGGCACATGAATATAACATCCACGTGGCACATGGATATAACATCCACGTGGCACATGGATATAACATCCACGTGGCACATGAATATAACATCCACGTGGCACATGGATATAACATCCACTTGGCACATGATATAACATCCACGTGGCACATGGATATAACATCCACGTGGCACATGGATATAACATCCACGTGGCACATTGATATAACATCCACATGGATATGACATCCATGTGTCACATGGATATAACATCCACGTGGCACATGGATATAACATCCACGTGGCACATGAATATAACATCCAAGTGGCACATGGATATAACATCCACGTAGCACATGGATATAACATCCACGTGGCACATGAATATAACATCCACGTGGCACATGGGTATAACATCCACGTGGCACATGGATATAACATCCACATGGCACATGGGTATAACATCCACGTGGCACATGAATATAACATCCACGTGGCACATGGATATAACATCCACGTGGCACATTGATGTAATATCCACATGGATATAACATCCATGTGGAACATGGATATAACGTCCACGTGGCACATGGATATAACATCCACGTGGCACATTGATATAATATCCATGGATATAACATCCATTGGCACATGGATATAACATCCACGTGGCACATGGATATAACATCCACGTGGCACATTGATGTAATATCCACATGGATATAACATCCATGTGGAACATGGATATAACGTCCACGTGGCACATGGATATAACATCCACGTGGCACATTGATATAATATCCATGGATATAACATCCATTGGCACATGGATATAACATCCACGTGGCACATGGATATAACATCCACGTGGCACATTGATATAATATCCACATGGATATAACATCCATGTGGCACATGGATATAACATCCACGTGGCACATGGATATAACATCCACGTGGCACATGGATATAACATCCACGTGGCACATGGATATAACATCCACGTGGCACATGGATATAACATCCACGTGGCACATGGATATAACATCCACGTGGCACATGGATATAACATCCACGTGGCACATGGATATAACATCCACGTGGCACATGGATATAACATCCACGTGGCACATGGATATAACATCCACGTGGGACATGGATATAACATCCACGTGGCACATGGATATAACATCCATGTGGGACATGGATATAACATCCACGTGGCACATGGATATAACATCCACGTGGCACATTGATATAACATCCACGTGGCACATGAATATAACATTGTTTTAGTATGATGGTAATTGTGTTGTAATTATGGCAGTGACGGGTTCATAATGCACAATGAGACTGGTGGTGCATGATGTGATAGTTTGTTTGCATCGTGGTGATAGTATGTTTGCATCGTGGTGATAGCATGTTTGCATCGTGGTGATAGCATGTTTGCATCGTGGTGATAGTATGTTTGCATCGTGGTGATAGTATGTTTGCATCGTGGTGATAGCATGTTTGCATCGTGGTGATAGTATGTTTGCATCGTGGTGATAGTATGTTTGCATCGTGGTGATAATATGTTTGCATCGTGGTGATAGTATGTTTGCATCGTGGTGATAGTATGTTTGCATCGTGGTGATAGCATGTTTGCATCGTGGTGATAGTATGTTTGCATCGTGGTGATAGTATGTTTGCATCGTGGTGATAATATGTTTGCATCGTGGTGATAGTATGTTTGCATCGTGGTGATAGTATGTTTGCATCGTGGTGATAATATGTTTGCATCGTGGTGATAGTATGTTTGCATCGTGGTGATAGTATGTTTGCATCGTGGTGATAGCATGTTTGCATCGTGGTGATAGTATGTTTGCATCGTGGTGATAGTATGTTTGCATCGTGGTGATAATATGTTTGCATCGTGGTGATAGTATGTTTGCATCGTGGTGATAGTATGTTTGCATCGTGGTGATAGTATGTTTGCATCGTGGTGATAGTATGTTTGCATCGTGGTGATAGCATGTTTGCATCGTGGTGATAGTATGTTTGCATCGTGGTGATAGCATGTTTGCATCGTGGTGATAATATGTTTGCATCGTGGTGATAGTATGTTTGCATCGTGGTGATAGTATGTTTGCATCGTGGTGATAATATGTTTGCATCGTGGTGATAGTATGTTTGCATCGTGGTGATAGTATGTTTGCATCGTGGTGATAGCATGTTTGCATCGTGGTGATAGTATGTTTGCATCGTGGTGATAGCATGTTTGCATCGTGGTGATAATATGTTTGCATCGTGGTGATAGCATGTTTGCATCGTGGTGATAGTATGTTTGCATCGTGGTGATAGTATGTTTGCATCGTGGTGATAATATGTTTGCATCGTGGTGATAGTATGTTTGCATCGTGGTGATAATATGTTTGCATCGTGGTGATAGTATGTTTGCATCGTGGTGATAGTATGTTTGCATCGTGGTGATAGTATGTTTGCATCGTGGTGATAGTATGTTTGCATCGTGGTGATAGTATGTTTGCATCGTGGTGATAGTATGTTTGCATCGTGGTGATAGTATGTTTGCATCGTGGTGATAGTATGTTTGCATCGTGGTGATAGTATGTTTGCATCGTGGTGATAGTATGTTTGCATCGTGGTGATAGTATGTTTGCATCGTGGTGATAGTATGTTTGCATCGTGGTGATAGTATGTTTGCATCGTGGTGATAGTATGTTTGCATCGTGGTGATAGTATGTTTGCATCGTGGTGGTAGGTTATGATCTCCAATCAAAGTTATATTTTCTTATTGTATTGTCAATGTTGGGGTTTGGTATGATGATTACTGTAAAGTTATGCGCTACGGTTATAGTATTCATGATATGAGGAGAACGGTGTAAGAGGAGTAGATGGTAGATGTGTCAGTCATCAACACAATATGGTTTGTGAGCATTTTCGTTTCTTGCAGACCATCAATAGCGAAAGTATCTTAAGAATAACTTGGTCATGTAACCACTTTTTCATCTGAAGACACTTCATTCTTTATCATCATCAGAGTGAATGAACTGCTATCAGGTATCACATTCTCAGCACAATACAAAATACCTATAAAGATAAGGTTTTTGTGATAGACAACAAATGAGTATGTCAACGATGATACACCTCACTATAACTACCATCACACACACACACACACACACACACACACACACACACACACACACACGTCATTTCATACAAGGAATTAATCATGTAGACGAAAGTGGAGAATGATACTAATGATATAACAGTCTTCTGCAGACATATGGCGGCCATCTTGGATTTCCATTATTGAAAATAGTCCTTGATGGTTGATGAGTGCATCTCGCATCTACCTACATACCTGATGCTAATGAGTTAAAATAATGCAGAGCAGACGTATAGATATTCATCTGGTGTGGCGATCATCAGAGAAAATTAACGTCATACTTGTTGAGATAAGGTCGCCCAGGACGTATTTGACAGTATGCCAGTTATGACGCAATTGGTATATAACTGCTCACCCTGATCATCATCACGAAGACTGGTTCAGGTTCTTGAGATAACTTACAAACAAAAAAATATCCTCAGAACTTTTGGCAAATGAAACTCAAGTAGGTGTGTCCGAGGTTGTGGAGTATTCATTTTAAACACCATTTTCACTACGTCATCATATTCACTACGCTGCTGCTATCTTCACTTCAGCCATATCTTCACTGCAATCTCATCTCATGACACAGGTGACACCTTGTTTAGGATGGTAAACTGACACATTGTTCGATTCTCTGGCTCTGAAAACCCTCATGAGATCCACACATTGTAGTGCAGCTGAGAAGATGTTAATGTGCGATGTAGACTTTTCCATGATCGCGTATTTAGTACGTATGTACGTGCCATAGAGAGAGCACACATTAAGGTCAGTTTCAAGTTACTTATGTTTTAAGTCTTATTGTTCAAATGTCAATAAAGTTCAAAGTTGTATACATCTCTCTGAAACTTCCTTTATGACAAAGTCAACAAGTATTAAGATCAAGGTCGTGTCTATACAAAATTGACAAAAATGAGTAAACGATTAGTTCGTTGTATCTTGTGTCAGGTCAGAGGGCAACTGCAACACATTAGATAAACCAGGTTGGGGGATCGTTCGGCGTCCTAGCTACGTCTTTTCGTTGTATATCAGCTGACTTATATTTCTCTCTTGTATCTCCCCTGATGATGTGATTACTACACGAAAGTGTACTTGGGAGCTTATCGTGTGTCATTTTCCCAGTGGACTCATAGGAATATATATATATATATATATATATATATATATATATATATATATATATATATATATATATATATATATATATATATATATATATATATATTTATATATATATATATATATATATATATATATATATATATATATATATATATATATATATTTTTTTTTTTTTTGCTTTGTCGCTGTCTCCCGCGTTTGCGAGGTAGCGCAAGGACACAGACGAAAGAAATGGCCCAACCCACCCCCATACACATGTATATACATACGTCCACACACGCAAATATACATACCTACACAGCTTTCCATGGTTTACCCCAGACGCTTCACATGCCTTGATTCAATCCACTGACAGCACGTCAACCCCGGTATACCACATCGCTCCAGTTCACTCTATTCCTTGCCCTCCTTTCACCCTCCTGCATGTTCAGGCCCCGATCACACAAAATCATTTTCACTCCATCTTTCCACCTCCAATTTGGTCTCCCTCTTCTCCTCGTTCCCTCCACCTCCGACACATATATTCTCTTGGTCAATCTTTCCTCACTCATTCTCTCCATGTGCCCGAACCATTTCAAAACACCCTCTTCTGCTCTCTCAACCACGCTCTTTTTATTTCCACACATCTCTCTCACCCTTACGTTACTTACTCGATCAAATCACCTCACACCACATACTGTCCTCAAACATCTCATTTCCAGCACATCCATATATATATATATATATATATATATATATATATATATATGTATATATATATATATATATATATATATATATATATATATATATATATATATCCCTGGGGATAAGGGAGAAAATACTTCCCACGCATTCCTCACGTGTCGTAGAAGGCGACTAGAGGGGACGGGAGCAGGGGGCCAGAAACCCTCCCCTCCTTGTATTTTAACTTTCTAAAAGGGGAAACAGAAGAAGGAGTCATGCGGGGAGTGCTCATCCTCCTCGAAGGCTCATTTTGGGGTGTCTAAATGTGTGTGGATGTAACCAAGATGAGAAAAAAGGAGAGATAGGTAGTATGTTTGAAGAAAGGAACCTGGATGTTTTGGCTCTGAGTAAAACGAAGCTCAAGGGTAAAAAGGGAAGAATGGTTTGGGAATGTCTTGGGAGTAAAGTCAGGGGTTAGTGAGAGGACAAGAGCAAGGGAAGGAGTAGCACTACTCCTGGAACAGGAGTTGTTGGAGTATGTGATAGAGTGTAAGAAAGTAAATTCTAGATTGATATGGGTAAAACTGAAAGTTGATGGAGAGAGATGGGTGATTATTGGTGCATATGCATCTGGGCATGAGAAGAAAGATCATGAGAGGCAAGTGTTTTGGGAGCAGCTGAATGAGTGTGTTAGTGGTTTTGATGCACAAGACCGGGTTATAGTGATGGGTGATTTGAATGCAAAGGTGAGTAATGTGGCAGCTGAGGGAATAATTGGTATACATGGGGTGTTCAATGTTGTAAATGGAAATGGTGGAGAGCTTGTAGATTTATGTGCTGAAAAAGGACTGGTGATTGGGAATACCTGGTTTAAAAAGCGAGATATACATAAGTATACGTATGTAAGTAAGAGAGATGGCCAGAGAGCGTTATTGGATTACGTGTTAATTGATAGGCGCGCGAAAGAGAGACTTTTGGATGTTAATGTGTTGAGATGTGCAAATGGAGGGATGTCTGATCATTATCTTGTGGAGGCGAAAGTGAAGATTTGTAGGGGTTTTCAGAAAAGAAGAGAGAATGTTGGGGTGAAGAGAGTGGTGAGAGTAAGTGAGCTTGGGAAAGAGACTTGTGTGAGGAAGTACCAGGAGAGACTGAGTACAGGATGGGGAAAGGAGAGAACAAAGGAGGTAAGGGGAGTGGGGGAGGAATGGGATGTATTTAGGGAAGCAGTGATGGCTTGCGCAAAAGATGCATGTGGCATGAGAAGCGTGGGAGGTGGGCAGATTAGAAAGGTTAGTGAGTGGTGGAATGAAGAAGTAAGATTGTTAGTGAAAGAGAAGAGAGAGGCATTTGGACGATTTATGCACGGAAAAAATGCAAATGAGTGGGAGATGTATAAAAGAAAGAGGCAGGAGGTCAAGAGAATGGTGCAAGAGGTGAAAAAGAGGGCAAACGAGAGTTGGGGTGAGAGAGTATCATTAAATTTTAGGGAGAATAAAAAGATGTTCTGGAAGGAGATAAATAAAATGCGTAAGACAAGGGAGCAAATGGGAACTTCAGTGAAGGGGGCTAATGGGTAGGTGATGACAAGTAGTAGTGATGTGAGAAGGAGAAGGAGTGAGTATTTTGAGGGTTTGTTGAATGTGTTTGATGATAGAGTGGCAGATATAGGGTGTTTTGGTCGAGGTGGTGTGCAAAGTGAGAGGGTTAGGGAAAATGATTTGGTAAATAGAGAAGAGGTAGTTAAAGCTTTGCGGAAGATGAAAGCGGCAAGGCAGCATGTTTGGATGGTATTGCAGCGAAATTTATTAAAAAATGGGGTGACTGTATTGTTGACTGGATGGTAAGGTTATTTAATGTTTGTATGATTCATGGTGAGGTGCCTGGGGATTGGCAGAATGCTTGCAAAGTGCCATTGTACGAAGGCAAAGGGGATAAAAGTGAGTGCTCAAATTACAGAGGTATAGTTTGTTGAGTATTCCTGTTAAATTGTATGGGAGGGTATTGATTGAGAGGGTGAAGGCATGTACAGAGCATCAGATTGAGGAAGAGCAGTGTGGTTTCAGAAGTGGTAGAGGATGTGTGGATCAGGTGATTGCTTTGAAGAATGTATGTGAGAAATACTTAGAAAAGCAAATGGATTTGTATGTAGCATTTATGGATCTAGAAGAGGCATATAATAGAGTTGATAGAGATGCTCAATGGAAGGTATTAAGAATATATGGTGTGGGAGGCAAGTTGTTAGAAGCAGTGAAAAGTTTTTATCGAGGATGTAAGGCATGTGTACGTGTAGGAAGAGAGGAAAGTGATTGGTTCTCAGTGAATGTAGGTTTGCGGCAGGGGTGTGTGAGGTCTCCATGGTTGTCTAATTTGTTTATGGATGGGGTTGTTAGGGAGGTGAATGCAAGAGTTCTGGAAAGAGTGGCAAGTATGCAGTCTGTTGTGGATGAGAGAGCTTGTGAAGTGAGTCAGTTGTTGTTCGCTGATGATACAGCGCTGGTGGCTGATTCATGTGAGAAACTGCAAAAGCTGGTGACTGAGTTTGGTAAAGTGTGTGAAAGAAGAAAGTTGAGAGTAAATGTGAATAAGAGCAAGGTTATTAGGTACAGTAGTTTTGAGGGTCAAGTCAACTGGGAGGTAAGTTTGAATGGAGAAAAACTGGAGTAAGTGAGGTGTTTTAGATATCTAGGAGTGGATTTGGCAACGGATGAAACCATGGAAGCGGAAGTGAATCATAGGGTGGGGGAGGGGGCGAAAATTCTGGGAGCCTTGAAGAATGTTTGGAAGTCGAGAACATTATCTCGGAAAGAAAAATGGGTATGTTTGAAGGAATAGTGGTTCCAACAATGTTGTATGGTTGCGAGGCATAGGCTATGGATAGAGTCGTGCGCAGGAGGATGGTTGTGCTGGAAATGAGATGTTTGAGTACAATATGTGGTGTGAGGTGGTTTGATCGAGTAAATAATGTAAGGGTAAGAGAGATGCGTGGTAATAAAGAGTGTGGTTGAGAGAGAATGGAGTGAGGAAAGACTGACCAAGAGGATATATGTATCAGAGGTGGAGGGAACGAGGAGAAGTGGAAGACCAAATTGGAGGTGGAAAGATGGAGTGAAAAAGATTTTGAGTGATCGGGGCCTGAACATGCAGGGGGGTGAAAGGCGTGCAAGGAATAGAGTGAATTGGAATGATGTAGTATACCGGGATCGACGTGCTGTCAATGGATTCAACCAGGGCATGTGAAGCGTCGGGGGTAAACCATGGAAATTTCTGTGAGGCGTGGATGTGGAAAGGGAGCTGTGGTTTCGATGCATTATTACATGACAGCTAGAGACTGAGTGTGAACGAATGTGGCCTTTGTTGTCTTTTCCTAGCGCTACCTCGCACACATGAGGGGGGAGGGGGTTGTTATTCCATGTGTGGCGAGGTGGCGATGGGAATAAGTAAAGGCAGACAGTATGAATTATGTACATGTGTATATATGTATATGTCTGTGTGTATATATATGTATACGTTGAGATGTATAGGTATGTACATTTGCGTGTGTGGACGTGTATGTATATACACGTGTATGTGGGTGGTTTGGGCCATTGTTTCGTTTGTTTCCTTGCGGTACCTCGCTAACGCGGGAGACAGCGACAAAGGAATATATATATATATATATATATATATATATATATATATATATATATATATATATATATATATATATATATATATATTTGTCGAGGTGGTGTGCAAAGTGAGAGGGTTAGGGAAAATGATTTGGTAAACAGAGAAGAGGTAGTAAAAGCTTTGCGGAAGATGAAAGCCGGCAAGGCAGCAGGTTTGGATGGTATTGCAGTGGAATTTATTAAAAAAGGGGCGACTGTATTGTTGACTGGTTGGTAAGGTTATTTAATGTATGTATGACTCATGGTAAGGTGCCTGAGGATTGGCGGAATGCGTGCATAGTGCCACTGTACAAAGTCAAAGGGGATAAGAGTGAATGCTCAAATTACAGAGGTATAAGTTTGTTGAGTATTCCTGGTAAATTATATGGGAGGGTATTGATTGAGAGGGTGAAGGCATGTACAGAGCATCAGATTGGGGAAGAGCAGTGTGGTTTCAGAAGTGGTAGAGGATGTGTGGATCAGGTGTTTGCTTTGAAGAATGTATGTGAGAAATACTTAGAAAAGCAAATGGATTTGTATAAAGCATTTATGGATCTGGAGAAGGCATGTGATAGAGTTGATAGAGATGCTCTGTGGAAGGTATTAAGAATATATGGTGTGGGAGGCAAGTTGTTAGAAGCAGTGAAAAGTTTTTATCGAGGATGTAAGGCATGTGTACGTGTAGGAAGAGAGGAAAGTGATTGGTTCTCAGTGAATGTAGGTTTGCGGCAGTGGTGTGTGATGTCTCCATGGTTGTTTAATTTGTTTATAGATGGGGTTGTTAGGGAGGTGAATGCAAGAGTTTTGGAAAGAGGGGCAAGTATGAAGTCTGTGTGGGATGAGAGAGCTTGGGAGTGAGTCAGTTGTTGTTCGCTGATGATACAGCGCTGGTGGCTGATTCATGTGAGAAACTGCAGAAGCTGGTGACTGAGTTTGGTAAAGTGTGTGAAAGAAGAAAGTTAAGAGTAAATGTGAATAAGAGCAAGGTTATTAGGTACAGTAGGGTTGAGGGTCAAGTCAATTGGTAGGTAAGTTTGAATGGAGAAAAACTGGAGGAAGTAAAGTGTTTTAGATATCTGGGAGTGGATCTGGCAGCGGATGGAACCATGGAAGCGGAAGTGGATCATAGGGTGGGGGAGGGGGCGAAAATTCTGGAAGCCTTGAAAAATGTGTGGAAGTCGAGAACATTATCTCGGAAAGCAAAAATGGGTATGTTTGAAGGAATAGTGGTTCCAACAATGTTGTATGGTTGCGAGACGTGGGCTATGGATAGAGTTGTGCGCAGGAGGATGGATGTGCAGGAAATGAGATGTTTGAGTACAATATGTGGTGTGAGGTGGTTCGATCGAGTAAGTAACGTAAGGGTAAGAGAGATGTGTGGAAATAAAAAGAGCGTGTTTGAGAGAGCAGAAGAGGGTGTTTTGAAATGGTTCGGGCACATGGAGAGAATGAGTGAGGAAAGATTGACCAAGAGAATATATGTGTCTAAGGTGGAGGGAACGAGGAGAAGAGGGAGACCAAATTGGAGGTGGAAAGATGGAGTGAAAATGATTTTGTGTGATCGGGGCCTGAACATGCAGGAGGGTGAAAGGAGGGCAAGGAATAGAGTGAATTGGAGCGATGTGGTATACCGGGGTTGACGTGCTGTCAGCGGATTGAATCAAGGCATGTGAGGCGTCTGGGGTAAACCATGGAAAGCTGTGTAGGTATGTATATTTGCGTGTGTGGACGTATGTATATACATGTGTATGGGGGGGGGGGGCCATTTCTTTCGTCTGTTTCCTTGCGCTATCTCGCAAACGCGGGAGACAGCGACAAAAAAAAAAAAAAAAAATATATATATATATATATATATATATATATATATATATATATATATATATATATATATATATATATACATATATGCATTTATCTATTCATCATACTTAATCGCCGTGAACCGCGTTAGCGAGGTAGCGCAAGGCAACAGACGAGGAATGGCCTAACCAACCCACATACACAATTATATACTCAAAGGCCCACACACGCACATATACATTTCTCCTTATACATACATATACATACACAGACATATACATATATACACATGTACATATTCATACTTGCTGCCTTCATCGAGGTAGCGCAAGGAAAGTCTCTAGCTGTCCTGTGTAATGCACCGAAACCACAGCTCCCTTTGCACATCCAGGCCCCACAGACCTTTCCAAGGTTTACCCTAGAGGCTTCATATGGTCTGGTTCAATCCAATGATAGCACTTCGACCCCGGTATACCACATGTCCAAACCATTTCAACTCGCCCTATTCTGCTCTCTCAACCACACTCTTTTTATTACCACACATCTCTCTTACCCTTTCATTACTTACCTGATCAAACCACCTCACACCCCATATTGTCTTTAAACATTTTATTTTCAACACATCCTCCTTCCTCTGCACAACCCTATCTATATCCCATCCTTTGCAGTAATATAACATTGTTGGAATCACTGTTCCCTCAAACATACCCATTTTTGCTCTCCGAGATAACGTTCTCGCCTTCCACACATTCTTGAATGCTCCCAGACCCTTCGCTCCCTCTCCCATCCTGTGACTCACTTCCGCTTCCATGGTTCCATCCGCTGCTAAATGTACTCCCAGATATCTAAAACACTTCACTTCCTCCAGTTTTTCTCCATTCAAACTTACCTCCCAATTGACTTGACCCTCAACCCTACTGTACCTAATAACCTTGCTCTTATTCACATTTACTCGCAGCTTTCTTGTTTCACACACTTTACCAAACTCACTCTCCAGCTTCTGCATGTATGATATATGCATAGAACCGCTAGGAAAATGAAAAACGATGAGTTACCAAGTGCGCTTTCGTGTAATGATCACATAGGGGAGATACAAGATTGAGAGAGAAGACGTAGAACAGTCAGTTGATATACAAGGAAGAGACGTAGCTAAGATGCCATTTGTAAACAAGTGTTACTGGATGATTGGTGTTCGTTTTGGTGTCATTTGTGTCTGGCGTCATGCATGTTATAAGATCTTTGATATGTGGACAAGAAAGGGAACTGTTTAAAAATTTTGCCTACGACAAAGCTATTCAGTTTATACAGATCTTCGCTAATATTAATGTTACTATTCTTTGTGTATTTGTATACACCTTCGCAAATATCAAGGTTACGATTCTTTGTGTATTCGATAATAGAAGATTCATTTATATTTTTCGTGGTAAAGTGTTACAGTTGATAACTGAATTGGCGTTACTCCAGTCAATACAATGATCACAATTTGTAAGATTGATTGAAGCAAAGCATCTGATTTTTGTCATTTTCTTATGTTATATTCATGTTGCTAAAACTAACATAAAGATCTTTACTATTCTGCCTAACATAAAACAAATTACACTTTTTACATGGTTTTCTGTAAACACAGCCAACAGAATTTTCTTGTTAGTTTCTGATTAAAATATTCTTTATAGTATTGTAATTGTTGAAAGCTACATTTACATTAAAGGATTTAAGCAATCTGGGAAGTAACGTATAATTATCACTAAAAGAGAGAGCTAAAAGATTCTCGGTATCAAGGAGAGGTTTCGGTTCAACAGTATAAAATGATTTCTTTTGCCAACTTAAGGGATTTATCAATGAAAGATCTAGGATACTTTAATTGAATCAAATAAAAAATATATTATCTCAAACTTACCGTCAATAACTTCCGGATATTCCCTAGTGCATTACGTTTATTTAATTTCCTCTTACTCTTGATAAGACATTACTTTGAGATGTAACTTGACATCCGTAAGATACTCTTTAGATTTCAGTATTAACGATTTTCTTTTAGGAATTACGATTTACAGAGTTATCGCCGAAATTTGAGTATGAAATGGGAAAAGGAATGAAGGCTAACGTTGAGGAAGATAAAGATGGTGCTATCATAACATAGTGGGAGGGAAAATTTTACATATTGTTCCTACAAAGAGACCGATGTTGCCTCATACATTTAACAAATGAATATTATGCGTTATTACTGGGTTGTTTGGTCTGAGATGTGACTAACAGATACCTTGGTTCCATGAGCCCAATATTTATGACTTTATCCTACTGAGGGTCATCCTTCACAGATCAAAGATCATAAGTAAATTTTTTTTTATCATAGAATTCGTTAGAACTGGCTTACTGAGGAAGAACACTTACATTCATTGGTAAAAGTTGATATTTTCATCTAATACAAATGTGCCAGTGGCAATATGACCAATCCATCTTCGTTCTTTATTAACAACAAAAGAATATTGCCAGAGCATTCGATATAAAGGATCGAACTGACCCGTTAACAGTTACCATAGGCAATATACATACTGGGAGAGCACATAGGTCTTAGAATTATGGTTGATATCTATAGGTGTTCAAAATTTTTCAGGTGATGTTTGAAAGTTGACGTTGACAACCTTAATGAGTCTGGCAGTTGAGAGTCCTAAGTTCAGCTCACTAACGAACCTATGAATAATGACATTTGGCAGCCATGCCGACGGAACTGGTAGAATCAGTCATTTCTTGGTAAGAATTATTAAAAAAATTCTGATTTCTTCTTACGGGCAAGTGATTAAACACAGGTGAGTTTTATACTTAAGTGCAAACGTATGACTAAATGTCACTGAACATGTTCTTTATATGCATACTATCTAGCAATCATTGGATGTAATAGTAAGCACTGACTAAACTGGTGTGTTGTTAAAGCCTTCACCACCACAGTTTGAACGTCATAGATGTATGGTAACTGGTTAACAATGTATACTTAAAACTACGTCGAGTGAAATTTTCGCTATGAATCTTATGTAACGCTTCTCTAGATCAAAGTATTCAGCTCACCTTGCCTCCTGATATGCAGTATTGCCGAATAAACAATGAATTTGAATGAACTTGGTGGAAGCATTTATACTGAAGGAACAACACTTTATATAAGAGTCCACGTGTGGCCACATGTTAGCTCTCCCAGCGGTATCAGTTGATGACTTGTGAGTCCATGTGTTCCTGAGTGATAATGTGATAGTCTCGTCTTACCAGTGGAAGGCGTATCTGGGTCACGATGATGAACAAACTGGTGTGTGAAGGTGACAGAGGCAGGTTATGGGCGTTTAGACTGTGAAGGTGATGGGAGAAAGTTATGGATATTTTGTGGGTTTGAAGGTGATAGAAAAAGGTAAAAGACGTTCTTTATTGGGAGTGAAGGTGATAGAAGAAAGCTATATACGTTCTTTGGGTGTGAGAGTGATGAGGTTGTATATGTTCTTTGGTTGTGAAAGTGATAAGGTTACAAACATTCTTTAGTTGTGAAAGTGATAAAGTTATAGACATTCTTTGGTTGTGAAAGTGATAAGGTTATAGATATTCTTTACGTGTGAAAATGACAGAAGAATATATACGTGCTTTTGGTGTAAAAGTTGTGGGAGAAGGCTATAGACGCTCTGTGGGTGTGAAGGTGATAGAAGGTTCTAGATTTTTTTGAATGTGAAGGTGAAGGAAGAAGGTTTTGGCGTTGTATGTTTGTGAAAGAGATGAAAAAAGATTGTAGACGTGATTTAGGTCTGAAGGTAATGGAAAAAGATCATAAACGTTTTGTGGGTGAGAAGATAATGAGGGAATATTATAGACGTTCTTTAGGTAAGACAATGATGGAAGAACGAATAGACGTTCTTTGACTATGAAGGTGATGAAACAAGGTTATGGACGTTCTGAAGGTGATGGAAGAAGGTTATATATACGTTTTGAGGTGTATGAGTAATGGTAGAAGATTATGGACATCTAATGGGTGTGAAGGTGATGGAAAAAAAATTATGGGCGTTCTTTGGATATGAGGGTGACCGGAGAAGGTTATAGGCGTTCTTTTAGTACAAAAGTGATGGAGGAGGGTTAGGGTAGATGAGGGCGTCTGGGTTAGATAAAGAAGATACTTGTTTTGAGAAGAGTAGAATGACTCAGGCAATTTGTTTCTCATGAGAATGAACGTAAACAACACAAAAAATGCCCGAGTGACTGATAGCAGGAGGAGGAGCAGGAGGGTGAGTGACAGTTTGTTCACAGGTGATTGTTACAAGGAATATTCGTGAGTTACGGTGGTGGATAATATTCATTTGGCAATGAATCTTGTGTGTGACGTTCACGTGCAACAGATGTGTGGGAGAGTGACGGGATGAATGTTGTTGTTGTGTGACGGTGAGGAAGAATCAGCTTGCGTCACAATACCAAGTGACAGAAGCTCAGCAAGTTGTTTCCTGAACTATATTCCTGAAGCTTAGATAATGAGGAGAGAGAGAGAGAGAGAGAGAGAGAGAGAGAGAGAGAGAGAGAGAGAGAGAGAGAGAGAGAGAGAGAGAGAGAGAGAGAGAGAGAGAGAGAGAGAGAGAGAGAGAGCCTCCGGCGCCTTTGTCCAGTACACGTACTTGGTCGTGTTCTAGAAAATTCATGGTTGTTTATCTTCGACTGACGCTGCTTTACTTACTATAGTGAAGAATGAGATTATAAGGTGTAGTGCAGAACTCATATACGAAGTTCTAGGACCAACAGGCGGTATGAAACAATAGTACTGGAATTCTGGGTGTAGATTAGAATTATGGAACAGAAAAACATTATTGTATGATACTCCTTCATGAGAACATTGCCAGTGAAGTAAAGAATTTGTTTCTCAAGTACACACACACACACACACACACACACACACACACACACAAACACACATACAAACACACCTAGCCTAGACTTGTGTGTGTGTGTGTGTGTGTGTGTGTGTGTGTGTGTGTGTGTGTGTGTGTGTATGTGTGTGTGTGTGCATACACACATAGAAAAGACATGGTACATACATATAAGGTCAGATGATGAGGCAGCACGAGTGTAAAACTTTCTCTCCGTAACACACAAATAACAAACCACAAACAGAACTTCCACACGACAACCATGACCAGTGAGTGAGGTGCGCTACTGCCACCTGGGAGGATTACCCGTGGCTGAGCAGTCAACTAGCAACGTGTGGTCCAGAATTTATGTCTTTCTTCTGCCTCTTTGTTCTGTTTTCATTGCTAGTCCCATCCCGTTGTTTGATCCCTCTCGTTCCTTGTCTGCTCACGTCCCTTGTCCCTGATCCTTCCATTTCCTCTGCCTACTCTAGGTGGGTGAATTAGGTGAGGTAACTGTGCTACTGTAGCCTGTTTTACACCTATTACACTCGGTCAGTATCTATGCATATAGGTGAACTGCATCCGAACATGTATTAATGTACCTGTAGCGTGTACCTTACTTATACATATAATGTAACTGTAGAGATATTATACTTGTACATGTGTCGTACATGCAAGTTTATTCTACTTCTTTGATTTTGTCTATTGGGACGCTGCGTGACCTTTGTATAAACTTCTCACTGCTTCTAGCAACTTACCTCCCACCCCGATACTCTGAAGACTTTCCACAAAGCATCTCTATCAACCCTATCGTATGCCTTCTCCAGATCCATAAATGCTACATACAAATACATCTGTTTTTCTAAGTATTTCTCACATACATTCTTCAAAGCAAACACCTGATCCACACGTCCTCTACCACTTCTAAAACCACATTGCTCTTCCCAAATCTGATGCTCTGTACATGCCTTTACCCTCTCAATCAATCCATCCCATAAAATTTCCCAGGAATGCTCGACAAACTTATGCCTCTGGAATTTGAACACTCACCTTGTTCCCTTTTGCCTTTGTACACTGGCACTATGCATGCATTCCGCCAATCCTCAGGCATTTCACCATAATCCACACATACACTGAATATCCTTGCTAACCAATCAACAACACAGCAATACCATCCAAACTCGCTGCTTTGCCGGCTTTCATCTTCCGCAACGCTTTTAGTACCGCTTTTCTGTTTACCAAACCATTCTCCCTAACCCTCTCATTTCGCACGCCACCAAACCAAAACACCCTATATCTGCCACTCTATCATCAAATACATTCAACAAACCTTCAAAATACTCACTACATCTCCTCACATCACCACTACTTGTTATTTCCGCCCCATTTAAATGTTCCCATTTGTTTTCTTGTCTTACGCACTTTATTAACCTCCTTCCTAAACATCTTTTTATTCTCCCTAAAATTTGATGATACTCTCTAACCCAAACTCTCATTTGCCCTCATTCTCACCTCTTGAACTTTTCTCTTGACCTCCTTCTGCTTTCTTTAATACAACTCCCAGTCACTTGCACTTCTTTCCTGCAAAAATCGTCAAAACGCCTCTCTCTTCTCTTTCACTTATAATCTTACTTCTTCAACCCACCACTCACTACCCTTTCTAATCTGCCCACCTCTCACCTTTCTCATGCCACATGCATCTTTTGCGCAAGCCATCACTGCTTCCCTAAATACATCCCATTCCTCCCTCACTCCCCTTACATCATTTACTCTCACCTTTTTCCATTCTGCCCTCAATCTCCTCTGGTACTTCCTCACATAAGTCTCCTTTCCAAACTCATCTACTCTCACCTCTCTCTTTTCCCCAACAGTCTCTCTTCTTTTCTGAAAACCTCTACAAATCTTAACCTTCGCCTAAACAAGATAGTGATCAGACATCCCTCCAGCTGCCCCTCTCAGAACATTCACATCCAAAAGTCTCTCTTTTACATGCTTATCAATTAGCACGTAATCCAATAATGCTCTTTGACCATCTCTCCTACTCACATATGTATGGATATGTATATCTTTTTAAACCAAACATTCCCAATCACCAGTCCCTTTCAGCATACAAATGCGCAAGTTCTTCACTCTTTCCTTTTACAAAACTTATCACCCCATGTACACCAATCATACCCTCAGCTGCCACATTACTCACCTTCGCATTCAAATCACCCATTGCTATAACCCGGTCTCGTGCATCAAAGCTGCTAACGCACTCACTCAGCAGCTCCATAAAATACTTGCCTATCATGATCTTTCTTCTCATCACCAGGTGCATAGGCACCAATAATCACCCATCTCTCTCAATCCACTTGCAGTTTTACCCACATCATTCTAGAATATACTTTTTTATACTCGCCTTCTACGATACGCGTGAAATACGTGGGAAGTATTCTATATATATATATATATATATATATATATATATATATATATATATATATATATATATATATATATATATATATATATATATATATAAATATTATACTTTGTGGCTGTCTCCCGCGCTAGCAAGGTAGCGCAAGGAAACAGACGAAAGAACGGCCCAATCCTCCCACATCCACATGTATATACATACACTTCCACACGAGCACATATACAACCCTATTCATTTCAACATATACATATATGTAAATACACAGACATACATACACATGTACATAATTCATACCTGCTGCCTTTATTCATTCACGTCGCCACTAATCCACACATGAAATGACAACCCCCTACCCCCGCATGCGCTCGAGTTAGCGCAAGGAAAAGACAACAAAGGCCACATTCGTTCACACTCAGTCTCTAGCTGTCATGTATAATGCACCGAAACACAGCTCCCTTTAGCCATCTAGGCCCCACAAAACTTTCCATTGTTTACCCCCGACGCTTCACATGCCCTGGTTCAATCCATTGACAGCATGTCGACCCCGGTATACCACATCGTTCCAATTCACTCTATTCCTTGCACGCCTTTCAACCTCCTGCATGTTCAGGCCCCGATCGCTCAAAATCTTTTTCACTCCGTCCTTCCACCTCAAATTTGGTCTCCCACTTCTCCTCGTTCCCTCCACCTCTGACACATATATCCTCTTGGTCAATCTTTCCTCATTCATTCTCTCCATGTGACCAAACCATTTCAAAACACCCTCTTCTGCTGTCTCAACCACACTATTCTTATTACCACATATCTCTCATATCCTTTCATTTCTCATTGGATCAAATCACCTCACACCATATATTGTCCTCAAACATCTCATTTCTAACAAATCCACCCTCCTCCGCACAACCCTATCTATAGCCCACGCCTCGGAACCATATAACATTGCTGGAACCACTATTCCTACAAACATACCCATTTTTGCTTTCCAAGATAACGTTCTCGACTTCCACACATTCTTCAAGGCTCCCAGAACTTTCGTCCCCTCCCCCACCCTGTGACTCACTTCCGCTTCCATGGTTCCATCCGCTGCTAAATCCACTCCCAGATATCCAAAACACTTCACTTCATCCAGTTTCTCTCCATTCAAACTTACCTCCCAATTGACTTGTCCCTCAACCCCACTGTACCTAATAACCTTCCTCTTATTCATGTTTATTTTCAGCTTTCTTCTTTCAAACACTTTACCAAACTCAGTCACCAGCTTCTGCAGTTTCTCACCCGAATCAACCACCAGCGTTGTATCATTAGCAAATGACAACTGACTCGCTTCCCATGCTCTCTCATTCACAACAGACTGCATACTTGCCCCTCTCTCCAAAACTCTTCCATTCACCTCCCTAACAACCCCATCCATAAACAGATTAAACAACCTTCACGCACCCCTGCCGTAAACCTACAATCACTGAGAACCAATCACTTTCCTCTCTTCCTACTCGTGCACATGCCTAACATCCTCGATAAAACATTTCACTGCTTCTAGCAACTTGCCTCCTACACCATATATTTTTAGCACTTTCCAAAGAGTATCCCTATCATCTCTGTCATATGCCTTCTCCAGATCCATAAATGCTTAATACAAATCCATATGTTTTTCTAAGTATTTCTCGCATACATTTTTGAAAGCAAACACGTGATCCACGCATTCTCTACAACTTCTGAAACCAGACCGATCTTCCCAGTCTGATGCTCTGTACATGCCTTCACCCTTTCAGTTAATACCCTCCCATATAATTTACCAGGAGTACTGAACAAACTTATATCTCTGTAATTTGCACACTCACTTTTATCCCCTTTGCCCTTGTACAATGGCACTAGGCATGCACTCTGCCAATCATCAGGCACCTCACCATGAGCCATACATATATGGGAGAAAGAATACTTCCCATGCATTCCTCACGTGTCCTAGAAGGCGACTAATGGGGACGGAAGCGGAGGGGGGGGATTCTATAAACCCTCCACTCCTTGTTTTTGAACTTTCTAAAAGGGGGAACAGAGGGAGTCACGTGGGGAGTGCTCATCATCGAAGGCTCAGATTTGGGCGTCTAAATGTGTGTGGATGTATCCAAGTTGAGAATAGGTAGTAAGTTTGAGGAAAGGAACCTGGATGTTTTGGCTCGGAGTGAAACGAAATTCAAGGTAAAGGGAAAGAGTGGTTTGGGAATGTCTTGGGAGTAGAGTCAGGGGTTAGGGAGACAAAGAGAGCGAGGGAAGGAGTAGCACTACTTAAACAAGAGTGGTGGGAGTACGTGATAGAGTGTAAGAAAGTAAACTCTAGATTGATATGGGTAATACTGAAAGTGGATGGAGAGAGATGGGCGATTATTGGTGCATATGCACCTGGGCATGAGAAAAAGATCATGAGAGGCAGGTGTTTTGGGAGCAGCTGAGTGAGTGTATTAGTAGTTTTGATGCACGAGACCGGGTTATAGTGATGGGTGATTTGAACGCAAAAGTGAGTAATGTGGCAGATGAAGGAATAATTGGTGTATATGGGGTGTTCAGTGTTGTAAATGAAAACGGTGAATAGGTTGTAGATTTATGTGCTGAAAGAGGACTGGTGATTGGGAATACCTGGCTTAAAAGGAGACATATACATAAGTACACGTATGTAAGTAGGAGAGGTGGGCAGAGAGCGTTATTGGATTACGTGTTAATTGATAGGCGCGCGAAAGAGAGACTTTTGGATGTTAATGTGCTGAGAGGTGCAACTGAAAGTGAAGATTTGTAGAGGTTTTCAGTAAAGAAGAGATAATGTTGGGGTGAAGAGAGTGGTGAGATTAAGTGATCTTGGGAAGGAGACTTGTGTGAGGAAGTACCAGGAGAGACTGAGTACAGAATGGAAAAAAGGTGAGAACAAAGGACTTAAGGGGAGTGGAGAAGGAATGGGATGTATTTAGGGAAGCAATGATGGCCTGTGGAAAAGATGCTTGTGGCATGAGAAGCGTGGGAGGTGGGCAGATTAGAAAGAGTAGCAAGTGGTGGGATGAAAAAGTAAGATTATTAGTGAAAGAGAAGAGAGAGGCATTTGGACGATTTTTGCAGGGAAATAAGGCAAATGAATAAGAGACGTAAAAAAGAAAGAGACAGGAGGTCAAGAGAAAGGTGCAAGAGGTAAAAAAGAGGGTAAATGAGAGATAGGGTGAGAGAGTATCATTAAATTTTAGGGAGAATAAAAAGATGTTTTGGAAGTGCGTAATACAAGGGAACAAATGGGAACATCACTGAAGGGGGCTGCTGGGGAGGTGATGATAAATAGTGGTGATGTGAGAAGGAGATGGAGCAAGTATTTTGAAGTTGTTGAATGTTTTTGATGATAGAGTGGCAGATATATTGTGTTTTGGTCGAGATGGTGTGCAAAGTGATAGGGTTGGGGTGAATGATTTGGTAAACAGAGAAGGGGTAGTAAAAGCTTTTCGGAAGATGAAAGCCGGCAAGGCAGCCGGTTTGGATGGTACTGCAGTGGAATTTATTTAAAAAGGGGGTGACTGTATTGTTGACTTGTTTGTAAGATTATTTAATGTATATATGACTCATGATGAGGTGCCTGAGGATTGGCGGAATGCTTGCATAGTGACATTGCACAAAGGCAAAGAGGATAAGAGTGAGTGCTCAAATTACAGAAGTATAAGTTTGTTGAGTATCCATGGGAAATTATATGGGAGGGTATTGATTGAGAGGGTAGAGGTATGTACAGAGCATCAGACTGGGGAAGAGCAGTGTGGTTTCAGAAGTGGTAGAGGATGTGTGGATCAGGTGTTTGCTTTGAAGAATGTATGTGAGACAAACTTAGAAAAACATATGGATTTGTATGTAGCATTTATGGATCTGGTGAAGCCATATGATAGAGTTGATATATGGTGTGGGAGGCAAGTTGTTAGAAGCAGTGGAAAGTTTTTATCGAGGATGTAAGTCATGTGTACGTGTAGGAGAGGAAAGTGAATGGTTCTCAGTGAATGTAGGTTTGCGACAGGGGTGTGTGATGTCTCCATGGTTGTTTAATTTGTTTATGGATGGGGTTGTTAGGGAGGTGAATGCAAGAGTTTTGGAAAGAGAGGCAAGTATGCAGTGTGTTGTGGATGAGAGAGCTTGGGAAGTGAGTCAGTTGTTGTTCGCTGATGATATATAGCGCTGGTGGCTGATTCATGTGAGAAATTGCAGAAGCTGGTGACTGAGCATGTTAAAGTGTGTGAAAGAAGAAAGCTGAAAAGAAATGTGAATAAGAGGAAGGTTATTAGTATAGTAGGGTTGAGGGACAAATCAATTGGGAGGTAAGCTTGAATGGAGAAAAACTGGAGGATGCGAAGTGTTCTGGATATCTGGGAGTGGATTTGGCAGTGGATGGCACAATGGAAGCGGAAGTGAGTCATCGGGTGGGGGAGGGGGAGAAAGTTCTGAGAGCGTTGAAGAATGTTTGGAAGTCGAGAACGTTACCTTGGAAAGCAAAAATGGGTATGTTTGAAGGAATAGTGGTTACAACAATGATATATGGTTCCGAGGCGAGGGCTATAGATAGGTTTGTACGGAGGAGGGTAGATGTTCTGGAAAAGAGATGTTTGAGGACAATATGTGGTGTGAGGTGGTTTGATAGAGTAAGTAATGAAAGGGTGAGAGAGATGTGTGGTAATAAAAAGAGTGTGGTTGAGAGAGCAGAGGAGGGTGTTTTGAAATGGTTTGGTCACATAGAAAGAATGAGTGAGGAAAGATTGATACAAAGGATATATGTGTCAGAGGTAGAGGGAAGGAGGAGAAGTGGGACACCAAATTGGAGGTGGAAAGAAGGAGTGAAAAAGATTTTGAGTGATCGGGGCCTGAACATCCAGGAGGGTGAAAGGCGTGCAAGGAATAGAGTGAATTGGAACGATATGGTATACCGTGGTCGACGTGCTGACAATGGATTGAATCAGGACATATGAAGCGTCTGGGGTAAACCATGGAAAATTCTGTGGGGCGTAGATGGCTTAAGGGAGCATTGGTTTTGGTGCATTATACATGACAGCTAGAGACTGCGTTTGAACGAATGAGATCTTTGTTGCCTTTTCCTAGCGCTACGTCGTGCACATGAGGGGGGAGGGGGTTGTTATTTCATGTTTGGCGGGGTGGCGACGGGAATGAATAAGGGCAGACAGTATGAATTATGTACATGTGCACATACGTATATATATATATATATATATATATATATATATATATATATATATATATATATATATATATATATATATATATATATATATATACATATATATATATATATATATATATATATTATCCCTGGGGAAAGGGGATTAAGAATACTTCCCACGCATTCCTCACGTGTCGTACAAGGCGACTAAAGGGGATGGTAGTGGGAGGCCAGAAACCCTCCCCTCCTTGTATTTTAACTTTCTAAAAGGGGAAACAGAAGAAGGAGTCACGTGAGGAGTGCTCATCCTCCTCGAAGGCTCAGACTGGGGTGTCTAAATGTGTGTTGATGGAACCAAGATGAGAAAAAAAGGAGAGATAGGTAGTATGTTTGAGGAAAGGAACCTAGATGTTGTGGCTCTGAGTTAAACGAAGCTAAAGGGTAAAGGGGAAGAGTGGTTTGGGAATGTCTTGGGAGTAAAGTCAGGGGTTAGTGAGAGGACAAGAGCAAGGGAAGGAGTAGCACTACTCCTAAATCAGGAGTTGTGGGAGTATGTGATAGAGTGTAAGAAAGTAAATTCTAGATTGATATAGGTAAAACTGAAAGTTGATGGAGAGAGATGGGTGATTATTGGTGCATATGCACCTGGGCATGAGAAGAAAGATCACGAGAGGCAAGTGTTTTGGGAGCAGCTGAATGAGTGTGTTAGTGGTTTTGATGCACGAGACCGGGTTATAGTGATGGGTGATTTGAATGCAAAGGTGAGTAATGTGGCAGGTGAGGGAATGATTGGTATACATGGGGTGTTCAGTGTTGTAAATGGAAATGGTGAAGAGCTTGTAGATTTATGTGCTGAAAAAGGACTGGTGATTGGGAATACCTTGTTTAAAAAGCGAGATATACATAAGTATACGTATGTAAGTAGGAGAGATGGCCAGAAAGCGTTATTGGATTACGTGTTAATTGACAGGCGCGCGGAAGAGAGACTTTTGGATGTTAATGTGCTGAGAGGTGCAACTGGAGGGATGTCTGATCATCATCTTGTGGAGGCTAAGGTGAAGATTTGTATGGGTTATCAGAAAAGAAGAGTGAATGTTGGGGTGAAGAGGGTGGTGAGAGTAAGTGAGCTTGGGAAGGAGACTTGTGTGAGGGAGTACCAGGAGAGACTGAGTACAGAATGGAAAAAGGTGAGAACAATGGAAGTAAGGGGAGTGGGGGAGGAATGGGATGTATTTAGGGAATCAGTGATGGATTGCGCAAAAGATGCTTGTGGCATGAGAAGAGTCGGAGGGGGGTTGATTAGAAAGGGTAGTGAGTGGTGGGATGAAGAAGTAAGAGTATTAGTGAAAGAGAAGAGAGAGGCATTTGGACGATTTTTGCAGGGAAAAAATGCAATTGAGTGGGAGATGTATAAAAGAAAGAGACAGGAGGTCAAGAGAAAGGTGCAAGAGGTGAAAAAGAGGGCAAATGAGAGTTGGGGTGAGAGAGTATCATTAAATTTTAGGGAGAATAAAAAGATGCTCTGGAAGGAGGTAAATAAAGTGCGTGAGACAAGGGAGCAAATGGGAACTTCAGTGAAGGGCGCAAATGGGGAGGTGATAACAAGTAGTGGTGATGTGAGAAGGAGATGGAGTGAGTGTTTTGAAGGTTTGTTGAATGTGTTTGATGATAGAGTGGCAGATATAAGGTGTTTTGGTCGAGGTTGTGTGCAAAGTGAGAGGGTTAGGGAAAATGATTTGGTAAACAGAGAAGAGGTAGTAAAAGCTTTGCGGAAGATGAAAGCCGGCAAGGCAGCAGGTTTGGATGGTATTGCAGTGGAATTTATTAAAAAGGGGGTGACTGTATTGTTGACTGGTTGGTAAGGTTATTTAATGTATGTATGACTCATGGTGAGATGCCTGAGGACTGGCGGAATGCGTGCATAGTGCCATTGTACAAAGGGAAAGTGGATAAGAGTGAGTGCTCATATTACAGAGGTATAAGTTTGTTGAGTATTCCTGGTAAATTATATGGGAGGGTATTGATTGAGAGGGTGAAGGCATGTACAGAGCATCAGATTGGGGAAGAACAGTGTGGTTTCAGAAGTGGTAGAGGATGTGTGGATCAGGTGTTTGCTTTGAAGAATGTATATGAGAAATACTTAGAAAAGCAAATGGATTTGTATGTAGCATTTATAGATCTGGAGAAGGCATTTGATAGAATTGATAGAGATGCTCTGTGGAAGGTATTAAGAAGATATAGTGTGGGAGGCATGTTGTTAGAAGCAGTGAAAAGTTTTTATCGAGGATGTAAGGCGTGTGTACGTGTAGGAAGAGAGGAAAGTGGTTCTCAGTGAATGTAGGTTTACGGCAGGGGTGTGTGATGTCTCCATGGTTGTTTAATTTGTTTATGGATGGGGTTGTTAGGGAGGTGAATGCAAGAGTTTTGGAAAGAGGGGCAAGTATGAAGTCTGTTGTGGATGAGAAAGCTTGGGAAGTGAGTCAGTTGTTGTTCGCTGATGATACAGCGCTGGTGGCTGATTCATGTGAGAAACTGCAGAAGCTGGTGACTGAGTTTGGTAAAGTGTGTGAAAGAACGAAGTTAAGAGTAAATGTGAATAAGAGCAAGGTAATTAGGTACAATAGGGTTGAGGGTCAAGTCAATTGGGAGGTGGATTTGAATGGAGAGAAACTGGAGGAATTAAAGTGTTTTAGATATCTGGGAGTGGATCTGGCAGCGGATGGAACCATGGAAGCGGAAGTGGATCATAGGGTGGGGGAGGGGGCGAAAATCCTGGGAGCCTTGAAGAATGTGTGGAAGTCGAGAACATTATCTCGGAAAGCAAAAATGGGTATGTTTGAAGGAATAGTGGTTCCAACAATATTGTATGGTTGCGAGGCGTGGGCTGTGGATAGAGTTGTGCGCAGGAGGGTGGATGTGCTGGAAATGAGATGTTTGAGGACAATGTGTGGTGTGAGGTGGTTTGATCGAGTAAGTAATGTAAGGGTAAGAGAGATGTGTGGAAATAATAAGAGCGTGGTTGAGAGAGCAGAAGAGGGTGTTTTGAAATGGTTTGGGCACATGGAAAGAGTGAGTGAGGAAAGATTGACCAAGATGATATATGTGTCGGAGGATGAGGGAACGAGGAGAAGTGGGAGACCATATTGGAGGTGGAAAGATGGAGTGAAAAAGATTTTGTGTGATCGGGGCCTGAACATGCAGGAGGGTGAAAGGAGGGTAAGGAATAGAGTGAATTGGATCGATGTGGTATACTGGGGTTGACATGCTGTCAGTGGATCGAATCAGGGCATGTGAAGCGTCTGGGGTAAACCATGGAAAGCTGTGTAGGTATGTATATTTGCGTGTGTGGACGTGTATGTATATACATGTGTATGTAGGTGGGTTGTGCCATTTCTTTCGTCTGTTTCCTGACGCTACCTCGCAAACGCGGGAGACAGCGAGAAAGCAAAAAAAAGAAAAAAAAAATATATATATATATATATATATATATATATATATATATATATATATATATATATATATATATATATATATTTATATTTATTTATTATACTTTGTCGCTGTCTCCCGCGTTTGCGAGGTAGCGCAAGGAAACAGACGAAAGAAATGGCCCAACCCCCCCCATACACATGTATATACATACGTCCACACACGCAAATATACATACCTACACAGCTTTCCATGGTTTACCCCAGACGCTTCACATGCCTTGATTCAATCCACTGACAGCACGTCAACCCCGGTATACCACATCGCTCCAATTCACTCTATTCCTTGCCCTCCTTTCACCCTCCTGCATGTTCAGGCCCCGATCACACAAAATCTTTTTCACTCCATCTTTCCACCTCCAATTTGGTCTCCCTCTTCTCCTCGTTCCCTCCACCTCCGACACATATATCCTCTTGGTCAATCTTTCTTCACTCATTCTCTCCATGTGCCCAAACCACTTCAAAACACCCTCTTCTGCTCTCTCAACCACGCTCTTTCTATTTCCACAGATCTCTCTTACCCTTACGTTACTCACTCGATCAAACCACCTCACACCACACATTATCCTCAAACATCTCATTTCCAGCACATCCATCCTCCTGCGCACAACTCTATCCATAGCCCACGCCTCGCAACCATACAACATTGTTGGAACCACTATTCCTTCAAACATACCCATTTTTGCTTTCCGAGATAATGTTCTCGACTTCCACACATTCTTCAAGGCCCCCAGAATTTTCGCCCCCTCCCCCACCCTATGATCCACTTCCGCTTCCATGGTTCCATCCGCTGCCAGATCCACTCCCAGATATCTAAAACACTTTACTTCCTCCAGTTTTTCTCCATTCAAACTCACCTCCCAATTGACTTGACCCTCAACCCTACTGTACCTAATAACCTTGCTCTCATTCACATTTACCCTTAACTTTCTTCTTCCACACACTTTACCAAACTCAGACACCAGCTTCTGCAGTTTCTCACATGAATCAGCCACCAGCCCTGTATCATCAGCGAACAACAACTGACTCACTTCCCAAGCTCTCTCATCCCCAACAGACTTCATACTTGCCCCTCTTTCCAAAACTCTTGCATTCACCTCCCTAACAACCCCATCCATAAACAAATTAAACAACCATTGAGACATCACACACCCCTGCCGCAAACCTACATTCACTGAGAACCAATCACTTTCCTCTCTACCTACACGTACACATGCCTTACATCCTCGATAAAAACTTTTCACTGCTCTTAACAACTTTCCTCCCACACCATATATTCTTAATACCTTCCACAGAATATCTCTATCAACTCTATCATATGCCTTCTCCAGATCCATAAATGCTACACACAAATCCATTTGCTTTTCTAAGTATTTCTCACATACATTCTTCAAAGCAAACACCTGATCCACACATCCTCTACCACTTCTGAAACCACACTGCTCTTCCCCAATCTGATGCTCTGTACATGCCTTCACCCTCTCAATCAATACCCTCCCATATAATTTACCAGGAATACTCAACAAACTTATACCTCTGTAATTTGAGCACTCACTCTTATCCCCTTTGCCTTTGTACAATGGCACTATGCACGCATTCCGCCAATCCTCATGCACCTCATCATGAGTCATACATACATCAAATAACCTTACCAACCAGTCAACAATACAGTCACCCCCTTTTTTAATAAATTCCACTGCAATACCATCCAAACCTGCTGCCTTGCCGGCTTTCATCTTCCGCAAAGCTTTCACTACCTCTTCTCTGTTTACCAAATCATTTTCCCTAACCCTCTCACTTTGCACACAACCTCGACCAAAACACCCTATATCTGCCACTCTATCATCAAACACATTCAACAAACCTTCAAAATACTCACTCCATCTCCTCACATCACCACTACTTGTTATCACCTCCCCATTTGCGCCCTTCACTGAAGTTCCCATTTGCTCCCTTGTCTTACGCACTTTATTTACCTCCTTCCAGAACATCTTTTTATTCTCCCTAAAATTTAATGATACTCTCTCACCCCAACTCTCATTTGCCCTTTTTTTCACCTCTTGCACCTTTCTCTTGACCTCCTGTCTCTTTCTTTTATACATCTCCCACTCAATTGCATTTTTTCCCTGCAAAAATCGTCCAAATGCCTCTCTCTTCTCTTTCACTAATAATCTTACTTCTTCATCCCACCACTCACTACCCTTTCTAATCAACCCACCTCCCACTCCTCTCATGCCACAAGCATCTTTTGCGGAATCCTTCACTGATTCCCTAAATACATCCCATTCCTCCCCCACTCCCCTTACTTCCATTGTTCTCACCTTTTTTCATTCTGTACTCAGTCTCTGCTGGTACTTCCTCACACAGGTCTCCTTCCCAAGCTCACTTACTCTCACCACCCTCTTCACCCCAACATTCACTCTTCTTTTCTGAAAACCCATACAAATCTTCACCTTAGCCTCCACAAGATAATGATCAGACATCCCTCCAGTTGCACCTCTCAGCACATTAACATCCAAAAGTCTCTCTTTCGCATGCCTGTCAATTAACACGTAATCCAATAAAGCTCTCTGGCCATCTCTCCTACTTACATAAGTAAACTTATGTATATCTCGCTTTTTAAACCAGGTATTCCCAATCATCAGTTCTTTTTCAGCACATAAATATACAAGCTCTTCACCATTTCCATTTACAACACTGAACACCCCATGTATACCAATTATTCCCTCAACTGCCACATTACTCACCTTTGCATTCAAATCACCCATCACTATAACCCGGTCTCGTGCATCAAAACCACTAACACACTCATTCAGCTGCTCCCAAAACACTTGCCTCTCATGATCTTTCTTCTCATGCCCAGGTGCATATGCACCAATAATCACCCACCTCTCTCCATCAACTTTCAGTTTTACCCATATTAATCGAGAATTTACTTTCTTACATTCTATCACATACTCCCACAACTCCTGTTTCAGGAGTATTGCTACTCCTTCCCTTGCTCTTGTCCTCTCACTAACCCCTGACTTTACTCCCCAGACATTCCCAAACCACTCTTCCCCTTTACCCTTGAGCTTCGTTTCACTCAGAGCCAAAACATCTAGGTTCCTTTCCTCAAACATACTACCTATCTCTCCTTTTTTCACATCTTGGTTACATCCACACACATTTAGGCACCCCACTCTGAGCCTTCGAGGAGGATGAGCACTTCCCGCGTGACTCCTTCTTCTGTTTCCCATTTTAGAAAGTTAATACAAGGAGTGGAGGATTTCTGGCCCCCCGCTCCCGTCCCCTCTAGTCGCTTTCTACGACACGCGAGGAATGCGTGGGAAGTATTCTTTCACCCCTATCCCCAGGGATAATATACATATATATATACATATACACATACACACACATACACATACATACGCACATATACACACACACACACACACATACATATATATACATATGAAAAATGTAAGAAACAATTTAGAAAACTGAAACTTCTAGCTTGAAATGAATGAAAAAATGAATGTCACATAATGGTTCAACCTCTGGCTATGGAAAAAGGAAATGTATAATTTATTTACACAAACGTCAATAGCAGTTCTCATCAATTTAACCACTGTATCAATAAGCTTCAATGTCTAAGCTACATTTTTCTCCAATTTCACTATTTTCTTGTCAAAACACCATGTATGAAAACTATCACTCCAGTAACACAACTATAAACATTTACTTCCCCTTTAAAAAAGTTCTGGGGAAGTCTGTCTCGATACACTGCGGGAAACTCTACCACCTGGCGAGGTTTGTGTTGCAATGGTTCCCGATTCACAAATGTAGTAGCATCACTGGTGGGCCAAGGTAGTTCCGTTTGCGAAGAGGCGCTTTATATGATGTTTTAATGCCACTTTGGGGATGCCTAAGGGCAAGAGAGTTGCGGTGAGGCATCCAAAAATTTATATATATATATATATATATATATATATATATATATATATATATATATATATATATATATATATATATATATGTCTTTTTCCTTCAAACTATTCGCCATTTCCCGCGTTAGCGATGTAGCGTTAAGAACATAGGACTGGGCCTTTGAGGGAATATCTTCACCTGGCCCCTGTCTCTGTTCCTTCTTTTGGAAAATTAAGAAAATAATGAGAGGGAAGGATTTCCAGCCCCCCGCTCTCTCCCCTTTTTGTCGCCTTCTACGGCACGCAGGGAATACGTGGGAAGCATTCTTTCTCCCCTATCCCCTGGGATAATTATATATATATATATATATATATATATATATATATATATATATATATATATATATATATATATATATATATATATATATATATATATATACTTTTTTTTTTCTCTTTTTTTGCTTTGTCGCTGTCTCCCGCGCTTGCGAGGTAGCGCAAGGAAACAGACGAAAGAAATGACCCAACCCACCCCCATACACATGTATATACATACGTCCACACACGCAAATATACATACCTACACAGCTTTCCATGGTTTACCCCAGACGCTTCACATGCCCTGATTCAATCCACTGACAGCACCACGTCAACCCCGGTATACCACATCGATCCTATTCACTCTATTCCTTGCCCTCCTTTCACCCTCCTGCATGTTCAGGCCCCGATCACACAAAATCTTTTTCACTCCATCTTTCCACCTCCAATTTGGTCTCCCACTTCTCCTCGTTCCCTCCACCTCCGACACATATATCCTCTTGGTCAATCTTTCCTCACTCATTCTCTCCATGTGCCCAAACCATTTCAAAACACCCTCTTCTGCTCTCTCAACCACGCTCTTTTTATTTCCACACATCTCCCTTACTCTTACGTTACTTACTCGATCAAACCACCTCACACCACACATTGTCCTTAAACATCTCATTTCCAGCACATCCATCCTCCTGCGCACAACTCTATCCATAGCCCACGCCTCGCAACCATACAACATTGTTGGAACCACTATTCCTTCAAACATACCCATTTTTGCTTTCCGAGATAATGTTCTCGACTTCCACACATTCTTCAAGGCTCTCAGGATTTTCGTCCCCTCCCTCACCCTATGATCCACTTCCGCTTCCATGGTTCCATCCGCGGCCAGATCCACTCCCAGATATCTAAAACATTTTACTTCCTCCAGTTTTTCTCCATTCAAACTTACCTCCAAATTGACTTGACCCTCAACTCTACTGTACCTAATTACCTTGCTCTTATTCACATTTACTCTTAACTTTCTTCTTTCACACACTTTACCAAACTCAGTCACCAGCTTCTGCAGTTTCTCACATGAATCAGCCACCAGCGCTGTATCATCAGCGAACAACAACTGACTCACTTCCCAAGCTCTCCCATCCCCAACAGACTTCATACGTGCCCCTCTTTCCAAAACTCTTGCATTCACCTCCCTAACAACCCCATCCATAAACAAATTAAACAACCATGGAGACATCACACACCTCCGCCGCAAACCTACATTCACTTAGAACCAATCACTTTCCTCTCTTCCTACACGTACACATGCCTTACATCCTCGATAAAAACTTTTCACTGCTTCTAACAACTTGCCTCCCACACCATATATTCTTAATACCTTCCACAGAGCATCTCTATCAACTCTATCATATGCCTTCTCCAGATCCATAAATGCTACATACAAATCCATTTGCTTTTCTAAGTATTTCTCACATACATTCTTCAAAGCAAACGCCTGATCCACACATCTTCCACCACTTCTGAAACCACACTGCTCTTCCCCAATCTGATTCTCTGTACATGCCTTCACCCTCTCAATCAACACCCTCCCATATGATTTACCAGGAATACTCAACAAACTTATACCTCTGTAATTTGAGCACTCACTCTTATCCCCTTTGCCTTTGTACAATGGCACTATGCACGCATTCCGCCAATCCTCAGGCACCTCACCATGAGTCATACATACATTAAATAACCTTACCAACCAGTCAATAATACAGTCACCCCCTTTTCTTATAAATTCCACTGCAATACCATCCAAACCTGCTGCCTTGCCGGCTTTCATCTTCCGCAAAGATTTCACTACCTCTTCTCTGTTTACCAAATGATTTTCCCTAACCCTCTCACTTTGCACACAACCTCGACCAAAACACCCTATATCTCCCACTCTATCATGAAACACATTCAACAAACCTTCAAAATACTCACTCCATCTCCTTCTCACATCACCACTACTTGTTATCACCTCCCCATTTGCGCCCTTCACTGAAGTTCCCATTTGCTCCCTTGTCTTACGCACTTTATTTACCTCCTTCCAGAACATCTTTTTATTCTCCCTATATATATATATATATATATATATATATATATATATATATATATATATATATATATATATATATATATATATATATATATATATATATATATATATATATATATATTTATATATATATATATATATATATATATATATATATATATATATATACCTTTCTATAGGGGACAAAGAGTACTTCCCATGTCTTCCCTGCTTGTCGTAGAAGGCGACTAAAAGGAGAGGGAGCCGGAGGCTGGAAATCCTCCCCTCTCCTGTCTAGATTTCCAAAAGAAGGAACAGGAAAGGGGCCCAAGAGAGGATATTCCTTCACAGGCTCAATCCTGTTTTCTTAACGCTACCTCACTAATGCGGGAAATGGCGAATAGTATTAAAAAAAAGAAATATATATATATATATATATATATATATATATATATATATATATATATATATATATATATATATATATATATATATATATACGAGCATAGGAACGCGCACCTTCATAGAACATACAAACCTCCAACAGCTATGGTCGAACCCGGGACCCCTGTGTAACAAGCTGGAATGCTACCGCTAGGCTCTAGGCCTGGCTAATACGAAATAACTATTGGAATACTATGTACTCGAATACCCTTCGTCTCACGCTGGTGAGGAACGGGGTCTACACCAGTCATTTCCCAACAGGTGCACATAGCCAGCAGATAGCATTTTGCCGAACCTAACCGTACAACGCGGAGGTATATGAATACGAACAAAATGCATAGGAACGCGCATCTTCATAGAACATACAAACCTCCAACAGCCAGGATCGAATCCGGGACCCCTGTGTAACATGCGGGAATGCTACCGCTAGGTTATGGGCCTGGCTAATAGGAAATAACTATTCGAATACTATATACTCGAATACCAATCGTCTCACTTTGATGAGCAACGGGGTCTTCATATACCTCCGCGTTGTACAGTTAGGTTCCGTAAGATGCTATCTGCTGGCTATGTTCGCCTGTTGGGAAATGACCGGTGTAGACCCCGTTCCTCACCAGCGTGAGACGAAGGGTATTCGAGTACTTAGTATTCGAATAGTCATATCCTATCAGCCAGGCCCAGAGCCTAGCGGTAGCATTCCCGCCTGTTACACAGGGGTCCCGGGGTCGACCATAGCTGTTGGAGGTTTGTATGTTCTATGAAGGTGCGCGTTCCTATGCACATTGAAGCTTATTGATACAGTGGTTAAATTGATGAGAACTACTATTGACGTTTGTGTAAATAAATTATACATTTTCCATTTTCCATAGCCAGAGGTTGAACCGTTATGTGGCATTCATTTTTTCATTTCATTTCAAGCTAGAAGTTTCAGTTTCTAAATTATTTCTTACATTTTTCATATGTATATATATGTACATGTGTGTGTGTGTGTGTATATGTGCGTATGTATGTGTATGTATATATATATATATATATATATATATATATATATATATATATATATATATATATATATATATATATATATATATATATATATATATATATATATTATTCCTGGGGATAGGGGTGAAAGAATACTTCCCACGCATTCCTCGCGTGTCGTAGAAGGCGACTAGAGGGGACGGGAGCGGGGGGCCAGAAATCCTCCCCTCCTTGTATTTTTTTCTACTTTCTAAAATGGGAAACAGAAGAAGGAGTCACGCGGGGAGTGCGGGGAGAAAGTAAATTCTCGATTAATATGGGTACAACTGAAAGTTGATGGAGAGAGATGGGTGATTATTGGTGCATATGCACCTGGGCATGAGAAGAAAGATCATGAGAGGCAAGTGTTTTGGGAGCAGCTGAATGAGTGTGTTAGTGGTTTTGATGCACGAGACCGGGTTATAGTGATGGGTGATTTGAATGCAAAGGTGAGTAATGTGGCAGTTGAGAGAATAATTGGTATACATGGGGTGTTTAGTGTTGTCAATGGAAATGGTGAAGAGCTTGTAGATTTATGTGCTGAAAAGGGACTGGTGATTGGGAATACCTGGTTTAAAAAGCGAGATATACATAAGTATACGTATGTAAGTAGGAGAGATGGCCAGAGAGCGTTATTGGATTAGGTGTTAATTGACAGGCGTGCGAAAAAGAGACTTTTTGATGTTAATGTGCTGAGAGGTGCAACTGGAGGGATGTCTGATCATTATCTTGTGGAGGCTAAGGTGAAGATTTGTATGGGTTTTCAGAAAAGAAGAGTGAATGTTGGGGTGAAGAGGGTGGTGAGAGTAAGTGAGCTTGGGAAGGAGACTTGTGTGAGGAAGTACCAGGAGAGACTGAGTACAGAATGGAAAAAGGTGAGAACAATGGAAGTAAGGGGAGTGTGGGAGGAATGGGATGTATTTAGGGAATCAGTGATGGATTGCGCAAAAGATGCTTGTGGCATGAGAAGAGTGGGGGGTGGGTTAATTAGAAAGGGTAGTGAGTGGTGGGATGAAAAAGTAAGATTATTAGTGAAAGAGAAGAGAGAGGCATTTGGACGATTTTTGCAGGGAAAAAATGCAATTGAGTGGGAGATGTATAAAAGAAAGAGACAGGAGGTCAAGAGAAAAGTGCAAGAGGTGAAAAAGAGGGCAAATGAGAGTTGGGGTGAGAGAGTATCATTAAATTTTAGGGAGAATAAAAAGATGTTCTGGAAGGAGGTAAATAAAGTGCGTAAGACAAGGGAGCAAATGGGAACTTCAGTGAAGGGCGCAAATGGGAGGTGATAACAAGTAGTGGTGATGTGAGAAGGAGATGGAGTGAGTATTTTGAAGGTTTGTTGAATGTGTTTGATGATAGAGTGGCAGATATAGGGTGTTTTGGTCGAGGTGGTATGCAAAGTGAGTGGGTTAGGGAAAATGATTTGGTAAACAGAGAAGAGGTAGTAAAAGCTTTGCGGAAGATGAAAGCCGGCAAGGCAGCAGGTTTGGATGGTATTGCAGTGGAATTTATTAAAAAAGAGGGTGACTGTATTATTGACTGGTTGGTAAGGTTATTTAATGTATGTATGACTCATGGTGAGGTGCCTGAGGATTGGCGGAATGCGTGCATAGTGCCATTGTACAAAGGCAAAGTGGATAAGAGTGAGTGCTCAAATTACAGAGGTATAAGTTTGCTGAGTATTCCTGGTAAATTATATGTTAGGGTATTGATTGAGAGGGTGAAGGTGATTGGTTCTCAATGAATGTAGGTTTGCGGCAGGGGTGTGTGATGTCTCCATGGTTGTTTAATTTGTTTATGGATGGGGTTGTTAGGGAGGTGAATGCAAGAGTTTTGGAAAGAGGGGCAAGTATGAAGTCTGTTGGGGATGAGAGAGCTTGGGAAGTGAGTCAGTTGTTGTTCGCTGATGATACAGCGCTGGTGGCTGATTCATGTGAGAAACTGCAGAAGTGGTGACTGAGTTTGGTAAAGTGTGTGAAAGAAGAAAGTTAAGAGTAAATGTGAATAAGAGCAAGGTTATTAGGTACAGTAGGGTTGAGGGTCAAGTCAATTGGGAGGTAAGTTTGAATGGAGAAAAACTGGAGGAAGTAAAGTGTTTTAGATATCTGGGAGTGGATCTGGCAGCGGATGGAACCACGGAAGCGGAAGTGGATCATAGGGTGGGGGAGGGGGCGAAAATTCTTGGAGCCTTGAAGTATGTGTTGAAGTCGAGAACATTATCTCGGAAAGCTAAAATGGGTATGTTTGAAGGAATAGTGGTTCCAACAATGTTGTATGGTTGCGAGGCGTGGGCTATGGATAGAGTTGTGCGCAGGAGGATGGATGTGCTGGAAATGAGATGTTTGAGGACAATATGTGGTGTGAGGTGGTTTGATCGAGTAAGTAACGTAAGGGTAAGAGAGATGTGTGGAAATAAAAAGAGCGTGGTTGAGAGAGCAGAAGAGGGTGTTTTGAAATGGTTTGGGCACATGGAAAGAATGAGTGAGGAAAGATTGACCAAGAGGATATATGTGTCGGAGGTGGAGGGAACGAGGAGAAGTGGGAGACCAAATTGGAGGTGGAAAGATGGAGTGAAAAAGATTTTGTGTGATCGGGGCCTGAACATGCAGGAGGGTGAAAGGAGGGCAAGGAATAGAGTGAATAGGATCGATGTGGTATACCGGGGTTGACGTGGTGCTGTCAGTGGATTGAATCAGGGCGTGTGAAGCGTCTGGGGTAAACCATGGAAAGCTGTGTAGGTATGTATATTTGCGTGTGTGGACGTATGTATATACATGTGTATGGGGGTGGGTTGGGCCATTTCTTTCGTCTGTTTCCTTGCGCTACCTCGCAAACGCGGGAGACAGCGACAAAGCAAAAAAAAAAGAAAGTATATATATATATATATATATATATATATATATATATATATATATATATATATATATATATATATATATATATATATATTTTTTTTTTTTTTTTTTATACTTTGTCGCTGTCTCCCGCGTTTGCGAGGTAGCGCAAGGAAACAGACGAAAGAAATGGCCCAACCCCCCCCATACACATGTACATACACACGTCCACACACACAAATATACATACCTACACAGCTTTCCATGGTTTACCCCGGACGCTTCACATGCCTTGATTCAATCCACTGACAGCACGTCAACCCCTGTATACCACATCGCTCCAATTCACTCTATTCCTTGCCCTCCTTTCACCCTCCTGCATGTTCAGGCCCCGATCACACAAAATCTTTTTCACTCCATCTTTCCACCTCCAATTTGGTCTCCCTCTTCTCCTCGTTCCCTCCACCTCCGACACATATATCCTCTTGGTCAATCTTTCCTCACTCATTCTCTCCATGTGCCCAAACCATTTTAAAACACCCTCTTCTGCTCTCTCAACCACGCTCTTTTTATTTCCACACATCTCTCTTACCCTTACGTTACTTACTCGATCAAACCACCTCACACCACACATTGTCCTCAAACATCTCATTTCCAGCACATCCATCCTCCTGCGCACAACTCTATCCATAGCCCACGCCTCGCAACCATACAACATTGTTGAAACTACTATTCCTTCAAACATACCCATTTTTGCTTTCCGGGATAATGTTCTCGACTTCCACACATTTTTCAAGGCTCCCAAAATTTTCGCCCCCTCCCCCACCCTATGATCCACTTCCGCTTCCATGGTTCCATCCGCTGACAGATCCACTCCCAGATATCTAAAACACTTCACTTCCTCCAGTTTTTCACCATTCAAACTCACCTCCCAATTGACTTGACCCTCAACCCTACTGTACCTAATAACCTTGCTCTTATTCACATTTACTCTTAACTTTCTTCTTCCACACACTTTACCAAACTCCGTCACCAGCTTCTGCAGTTTCTCACATGAATCCGCCACCAGCGCTGTATCATCAGCGAACAACAACTGACTCACTTCCCAAGCTCTCTCATCCCCAACAGACTTCATACTTGCCCCTCTTTCCAAGACTCTTGCATTTACCTCCCTAACAACCCCATCCATAAACAAATTAAACAACCATGGAGACATCACACACCCCTGCCGCAAACCTACATTCACTGAGAACCAATCACTTTCCTCTCTTCCTACACGTACACATGCCTTACATCCTCGATAAAAACTTTTCACTGCTTCTAACAACTTGCCTCCCACACCATATATTCTTAATACCTTCCACAGAGCATCTCTATCAACTCTATCATATGCCTTCTCCAGATCCATAAATGCTACATACAAATCCATTTGCTTTTCTAAGTATTTCTCACATACATTCTTCAAAGCAAACACCTGATCCACACATCCTCTACCACAGTTATCTCCCCTATTTACCCATAAATATTATAGTTACCCATTATATCCTATTCAATTTTCTTTGAGAAATTGCACAGGAACTGGAAGATAGCCAAGTCAAGCCCTCTCTCAGAAATGACCATAAGAGGAAGATGTGATACAAAGCTGTTGGTAAATGAATAATTTAATCTGTGCACATCTCAGTCATCTCAAACCCTTATGTTAAATAACTAAGGCCAGTGAATTTGCCAGATTGATGTTAATTAAGGGAATATAGAGAGAAATCTATGTATCAAGATAAATTGTATTATCTATATTACGAGAGAGCCATGTTTATTTTGCTATCATAGATATATTCTTATAGGTTTTTAATCTGTGTTTAGTATTTGACCAACTTGAGAAGAAGGGAAAGAGTAAGTATATTTACGGCCGTCAGCTGTCAGATGTTAGCCAGATTGTAAGGGAATCTGTGTCTAGCTCAAATCTCTCTGTTAACAGAAGCTGTTATTCCAGAGTTATCTGTTCTAATGGGCCTATGAGCTGATTATGCACCCTTTAATGTGTACGGGGTGGAGGCAGAACGTAACATGGGGGCCTGAATATGTGGAAGCCTGTTGTCCAGGATATGAATATTTGAACACAGTCCAGTGAGCTGAAATTGTGAAACCATGTAATTCAAGCTGGCCGAAGTGTTGTGGGTTAGTACTCTACTGTGCTCTCTTGAAATATATGGAGAAGATTTCTCTAAACAAGTAAGTGTTCATGCTTGTAAATATAGTGTGTTTAAACATGGCAGATAACGTTAAGAATTTAGTGAAACCCAGGATATACATTTTCTGTACCAGTGTAATAAAGATGAACTGAACCAGGTGGAAGTTGATTATGGAATTTCGTGCTAACACATGTCAAAAGTGACATGCAAAGAAAATTATTTAATCAGTTGGTGTCCTTATCAGTATTGAGGGAACCTCAAGATGTTGATAGTAGTGAAAACGTTGTAGTGGAGAAATTAAGATTAAAATTTGAGCATACAAATAGAGGATGAAAAGGAGAGAATACGTGCCGAAACAGAAAAACAGAGAATCTAGACTGATAAAGAAGTAAGGCTTAAATAATTGGAAACAGAAGAAATGACAGGTTCTAAGAGAAGAATTGGGGATAAAGATGATAGGGTAAGTCAGTTATCTGAGTTTATAGAAAAAGAAGCAGAGGACTTCTTTATTCAGTCTGAAAAACTTGCAACTATTAAAGAATGGGATGAAATTGACTGGGCTATGTTGGTGCAGAGTAAATTTAAGGTAAGACTAGAGAGGCGTATGCATGTCTTAATCTAATGGAACAGTAGATCATAAGGCTGTTAAGGAAGCAGAATTAAAAACTCTGGAATTGGACGAAGAAGCATACAGGTGAAGATTTAGGGACGTCAAGAAAATTAGCGGACAAACTCATCTGGAGATGACCAGAGAATGTGGAATGACATTTAATAGGATGTGTAAATTAGAAAAAGTAGAAACAATGGAGGAGCAGAGGCAACTAATCCTGTTGAAACAGATCAAAAGTGGCTTACAACCTGAAATATATTATGAAATATGGAAGAGTAGAGTGAAAGATGTGACGGAAGTAGCCAGGATGGCTGACTAGTTAGAATTAGCTAACAAATATTGTAAGAAAGAAATAACATGTAAACAAAGTATAATAAGACAGAGTAATAGACAGAATTATGATAAACTTTATAAATATCCACATTATTCCAATGTTCAACAGCCTCGTCAGCATTATTTTGTGGGAGGTTTGCATAACTGTGAGCCACAAAACAATGCAGGAAATAGATTCTCAAGACATACACAATACAGGTATTCAAGACCTCAGTTTAGTCATACCCCTTATGTTAGTAAACAGAAGAGACCAGTAATGAAATGTTCGGGATGTGGAGAATTTTGTCATGGTACATATCAGTGTAAAAAAATTACCAAAGACTATAGAACAGAATGTTACTTGGGAACAGAAACATGATATTATTAAGGTAAGAAGTAATGAAGATAATGTGAGTAAACCAAAATGTGCTATTTATGAGCCATTTATTACTGAGGGAAAGGTTGGAATTAAAGGTAGTCCTGGGAAGAAAATATCAATATTGAGGGATACTGCAGTAAGTCAGAGTTTAATTCTGAAAGATGTATTAGAATGGACAAAGGAGTCTTACTCTGGGGAAAAAATAGATATAAAGGGCTTATGGCTAGGCAAGCCTATCCCATTGCATTATATAAATCTTGAGAGTGGCTTTGTGAGTGACCGTGTAAAGGTTGGGATATGTGAGGAATTTCCTATGCCTGGAGCACACATAGTGTTAGGGAATGATTTGACTGACAAATGAGTCCCAGAGCTTATTATGAGCAGCAATCCATTTGAATCAGGCTGATAGTAATGTACAGTGTAGTGAAATTGTTTAACCAGCTTGTGTTGTGACCAGGTCAATGTTAAAGAGAGGAGAACTGATTATGATTTAGGTGAACTATTTAATGAAGAGTATGTAACTAGAAATAATGCAATAGAAAATGAGAAGAGCACCGTAGAATTAGAAATTGATGTATTTCCAGATTTTGTTGTGGGCAAGAAAGAGTTGATAAAGTTACAGAAGGGTGATGAGAGTTTGAAAGAATGTTGGAGTGAAGCTGCTAGAAATGGGAATGAGAGTGATGTGTCAGTTGGATTTTGTGTACAAAATGGTGTTAATGAGAAAATGGAGGCCTGCTCATTTTCCAGCATCTGATCACTGGGAGGTCAGAAAGCATATTGTAGTTCCAAAGAATCATAGGGTTCATGTAATTGCTCTGTCATAATTCTCGTTTGTCCGGACATTTGGGAGTCAGGAAGACAGATGACAGAATATTAACTCATCTTTATTGGTCACACATGAAGAAAGATGTGTCAAAGTATTGTAAGACATGTGAATTATGTCAGAGAGTAGGTAAACCCAACCAAACTATACAGCCAACACCACTGCAGCCAATTCCTGCTTTTTGTGAACCTTTTAGCAAAATTGTAATTGATTGTATAGGTCCTCTACCTAAAACACGTAAAGGAAATCAGTATATATTAACAATAATGTGCACATCTACCAGATTTCTAGAAGCAGTACCATTACGTAGCATCCATTCTAAAAATACTGTAAGAGAGTTAGTGAAAGGTTTCTCCCGGATGGTTATACCTGAAATTATACAGTCAGACTAGGGAAGTAATTTCATTTCAGGAATGTTCAAGAAAATATTAAAAGGGTTACATATGACACATAAGATGTCAAGTTCTTATCAACCACAGAGCCAAGGAGTTCTGAAGAGATTCCATCAGACTTTGAAAAATACTTTGAGAATGTATTGTGAGGAATTGCCAGTAGACTGGTATGACGGTCTGCCTTTAGCATTGTTTGTCAGTAGAGATTCAGTACACGAGTCTACACGTTTTAGTCCATTTGTGTCAGAGTATGAACATGAAATAAGAGGTCCATTGAGTATGTTAAAAGAGAAATGGTTAGGGAAGAGTGATTCTCCTGGATTATTGAAGTATGTACCAGATTTTGAAAGCAGATTGTGTAGAGCTGGAGAAATTGCTGCACAAAATTTGAAAGAGTGTCAAGAAGATATGAAAGTATGGTATGACAAAAAAATCTAGAGGCAGAGAGTTCAAACCAGTTGATCGAGTGTTGGTATCATTGCCTCAGACAGGAAATCTTCTGAGAGCAAGGTTTTATGGTCTCTGGGTTATTGAGAAAAGAGTGGATGATTTGATCTATATTATGGATACTCCAGAAAGACGCAAGCCAAGCCAATTGTGTCACATAAACATGATAAAACCTTATGATAGAAATTCTGCAAAGGATGATGAGGTTACAAATGTGCATTGTGTGTGTGTTATGTCTGATGATGCAGAGGATGTGGATGAAAATGAGACTGTAAAGTTGGAGAGATGTGAAGACAAATTATTAAAAAATTCAGATGTGTTAGATAATTTGATAAAGAAGCTTGATCATTTAGAGACTGAGAGAAGAGATGAGGTCATACGAACAATGAATGAGTTTAAGTGTTTGTTTTCTGATGTTCCTATGAGAACTGATGTATTACTGCATGACGTCGAAATTGACAATGCAACACCTATTAAGCAGTACCCTTATAAAGTGAATCCTAAAATGAGAGAAATAATGAAAAAAGAAGTACAGTATGTGCTTGACAATGATCTGACTGAAAAAAGTAATAGTCCTTGGAATTCACCTCATGGGTTAATAACTAAAACTGATGGCATTTCCTACAGATTTTGTATTGATTTCAGAAAGGTAAAAGAAATAACTCGTATCCTATTCCAAGAGTAGACGCTGTGCTGATCAGATAGGAGATGCTAAATTTGTAACTAAGTTAAACTTATTGAATGGGTATTGGGAAGCTCCTTCGACTGAAAGAGCAAAAGAAATTTATGCATTTGTAACTAGGGATGGTTTACATCGAATAAAGTGATGCCCTTTGGTATGGAAAACAGTGGTAAAGAAAGTAAATAACGAAAAGGTAAGAGAGATGTGGGGTAAAAAAAAGAGTTTGGTTGAGAGAGCAGAAGAGGGTGTTTTGAAATGGTTTGGTCACATGGAGAGAATGAGTGAGGAAAGATTGACAAAGATGATATATGTGTCAGAGGTGGAGGGAACGAGAAGTGGGGGACCAAATATGAGGTGGAAACACGGAGTGAAAAAGATTTTGAGTGATCAGGGCCTGAACATGCAGGAGGGTGAAAGGCATGCAAGGAATAAAGTGAATTGGAATGAAGTGATATACCGGGGTGTACATGCGGTCAATGGATTGAACCAGGGCATGTGAAGCGTCTGGGGTGAACCATGGAAAGTTTTGTGGGGCCTGGATGTGGAAAGGGAGCTGTGGTTTCGGTGCAATATACATGACAGCTAGAGACTGAGTGTGAACGAATGTGGCGGAGTGGCAACGGAAATGAATGAAAGCAGCAAGTATGAATTATGTATATGTGTATATATGTATATGTCTGTGTATGTATGTATATGTACACGTTGAAATGTATCGGTATGTATATGTGCGTGTTTGGACGTGTATGTATAAACATGCGTATGCGGGTGGGTTGGGCCATTCTTTCGTCTGTTTCCTTGCGCTACCTCGCTAACATTGGAGACAGCGACTAAAAGGGACAAGAGCGGGGGGCTAGAAACCATTCCCTCCTTGTGTTTTATCTTTCTAAAAGGGGAAACAGGAAAAGGAATCACGCGGGGAGTGCTCATCCTTCTCGAAGGCTCAGACTGGGGTGTCTAATTGTGTGTGCATGTACCCAAGATGAGCAAAAAGGAGAGATAGGTAGTATGTTTGAGGAAAGGAACCTGGATGTTTTGGCTCTGAGTGAAACGAAGCTCAAGGGTAAAGGGGAAGAGTGGTTTGGGAATGTCTTGGGAGTAAAGTTAGGGTTTAGTGAGAGGACGAGAGCAAGGGAAGGGATAGCACTATTCCTGAAACAGGATGGTGGGAGTATGTGATAAAGTGTAAGAAAGTAAACTGAAAGTTGATGGAGAGAGATGGGTGATTATTGGTGCATATGCTACTGGACATGAGAAGAAAGATCATGAGAGGCAAGTGTTTTGGGAGCAACTGAGAGAGTTTGTTAGTAGTTTTGATGCACGAGACCGGGTTATAGTGATGGGTGATTTGAATGCAAAGGTGAGTAATGTGGCAGTTGAGAAAATAATTGGTGTACATGGGGCGTTCAGTGTTGTAAATAGAAATGATGAAGAGCATGCATATTCATATGCTGAAACTTGACTGGTGATTGGGAATACCTGGTTTAAAAAGAGAGATATATATAAGTATACGTATGTAAGTAGGAGAAATGGCCAGAGAGCGATATTGCATTACATGTTAATTGATAGGTGCGCGAAAGAGAGACTTTTGGATGTTAATGTGCTGAGAGGTGCAACTGGAGAGATGTCTGATCATTATCTTGTGGAGGCAAAGGTGAAGATTTGTAGAGGTTTTCAGAAAAGAAGAGAGAATGTTGGGGTGAAGAGAGTGGTGAGAGTAAGTGAGCTTGGGAAGGAGACTTGTGTGAGGAAGTACCAGGAGAGACTGAGGACAGAATGGGAAAAGGTGAGAACAAAGGACGTAAGGGGAGTAGGGGAGGAATGGGATGTATTTAGGGAAGCAGTGATGGCTTGCGCAAAAGATGCTTGTGGCATGAGAAGTGTGGGAGGTGGGCAGATTAGAAAGGGTAATGAGTGGTGGGATGAAGAAGTAAGGTTATTAGTGAAAGAGAAGAGAGAGGCATTTGGATGATTTTTGCAGGGAAATAATGCAAATGACTGGGAGATGTATAAAAGAAAGAGGCAGGAGGTCAAGAGAAAGGTGCAACAGGTGAAAAAGAGGGCAGATGAGAGTTGGGGTGAGAAAGTATCATTAAATTTTAGGGAGAATAAAAAGATGTTCTTGAAGGAGGTAAATAATGTGCGTAGGACAAGGGAACAAATGGGAACTTCAGTGAAGGAGGTTAATGGGGAGGTGATAACAAGTTTTGGTATTGTAAGAAGGAGACGGAGTGAGTATTTTGATGGTTTGTTGAATGTGTTTGATGATAGAGTGGAAGGTATAGGGTGTTTTGGTGAAGGTGGTGTGTAAAGTGAGAGGGTTAGGGAGAATGATTTAGTTGGTAATGATATTTAATGTATGTATGACTCATGGTGAGGTGCCTGAGGATTGGAGGAATGCTTGCATAGTGACATTGTACAAAGGCAAAGGGGTTAAAAGTGAGTGCTCAAATTACAGAGGTATAAGTTTGTTGAGTATTCCTGGGAAATCATATGGGAGGTTATTGATTGAGAGGGTGAAGGCATGTACAGTGCATCAGATTGGGGAAAAGCAGTGTTATTTCAGAAGTGTTTGAGGATGTGTGGATCAGGTGTTTGCTTTGAAGAATGTATGTGAGAAATACTTAGAAAAGCAAATTGATTTGTATGTAGCATTTATGGATCTGGAGAAGGCATATGATAGGATTGAGAGAGATGCTCTGTGGAAGGTATTAAGAATATATGGTGTGGGGGGAAAGTTGTAAGAAGTGAAAAGTGTTTATCGAGGATGTAAGGCATGTGTACGCGTAGGAAGAGAGAAAAGTGATTGGTTTTCAGTGAATGTTGGTTTGGGGCAGGGGTGTGTGATGTCTCCATGATTGTTTAATTTGTTTATGGGTGGGGTTGTTAGGGAGGTGAAAGCAAGAGTTTTGGAAAGAGGCGCAAGTATGCAGTCTGTTGTGGATGAGAGAGCTTGGGAAGTGAGTCAGTTGTTCGCTGATGATACATCGCTGGTGGTTGATTCGTGTGAGAAACTACAGAAGCTGGTGACTGAATTTGGTAAAGTGTGTGAAAGAAGAAAGCTGAGAGTAAATGTGAATAAGAGGAAGGTTATTAGGTACAGTAGGGTATATATATATATATATATATATATATATATATATATATATATATATATATATATATGTGTGTGTGTGTGTGTGTCTGTGTGTGTGTGTGTGTCTGTGTGCGTATGTATATGTATATTTTAAAATTCTAAAAGGGGAAGCAGAAGGAGTCACGCAAGGAGTGCTCATCGTCCCAGAAGGCTCAGACTGGGGTGTCTAAATGTGTGTGCATGTACCCAAGATGAGCAAAAAGGAGAGATAGGTTGTCTGTCTGAGGAAAGGAACCTGGATGTTTTGGATCCGAGTGAAACGAAATTCAAGGGTAAAGGGGAGGAGTGGTTTGGGAATGTCTTGGGAGTAAAGTCTGGGGTTAGTGAGAGGACAAGAGCAAGGGAGGGAGTAGCACTACTCCTGGAACAGGAGTGGTGGGAGTATGTGATAGAGTGTAAGAAAGTAAACTCTAGATTGATATGGGTAAAACTGAAAGTGAATGGAGAGAGATGGGTGATTATTCGCGCATATGCACCTGGGCATGAGAAGAAAGATCATGAGAGGCAAGTGTTTTGGGAACAGCTGAGTGAGTGTGTTAGTAGTTTTGATGCACGAGACCGGGTTATAGTGATGGGTGATTTGAATGCAAATGTGAGTAATGTGGCAGTTGAGGAATAGTTTATGTACATGGGGTGTTCAGTGTTGTAAATGGAATTGGTGAAGAGCATGTAAATTTATGTGCTGAAAAAGGACTGGTGATTGGGAATGCCTAGTTTAAAAAGAGAGATATATATAAGTATACGTATGTAAGTAGGAGAGATGGCCAGAGAGTGATATTGGATTACGTGTTAATTGATCGGCGCGCGAAAGAGAGACTTTTGGATGTTAATGTGCTGAGAATTGCAACTGGAGGGATGTCTGATCATTATCCTGTGGAAGCGAAGGTGAAGATATGTAAAGGTTTTCAGAAAAGAAGAGAGAATGTTGGGGTGAAGAGAGTGGTGAGAGTAAGTGAGCTTGGGAAGGAGACTTGTGTGAGGAAGTACCAGGAGAGACTGAGTACAGAAGGGAAAAAGGTGAGAACAAAGGACGTAAGAGGAGTAGGGGAGGAATGGGATGTATTTAGGGAAGCAGTGATGGATTGCGCAAAAGATGCTTGTACACCTTTCACCCTCCTGCATGCTCAGGACCCGATCAATTAGAATCTTTTTCACTCCATCTTTCTACCTCCAATTTGGTCTCCCACTTCTCTTTCCCTCCACCTCTGAGACATGTATCCTCTTGGTCAATCTTTCCTCACTCATTCTTTCCATGTGACCAAACCATTTCAAAACACCCTTTTCTGCTCTCTCAACCACACTCTCTATATTACCACATATTTCTCTTACCCTATTATTACTCACTCGATCAAACCTCCTCACACTATATATTGTCCTCAAACATCTCATTTCCAGCACATCCACCCTCCTGCGCACAACGCTATTTATAGCCTACGCCTCGCAACCATATGAGATTATTGGAACCACTATTCCTTCAAACATACCCATTTTTGCTTTCCGATATAATGTTCTCGACTTCCACACATTCTTCAACGCTCCCAGAACTCTCACTCCCTCCCCCACCCTATGATTCACTACCGTTTCCGCGGTTCCATCCGCTGCCAAATCCACTCCCAGATATCTAAAACACTTCACTTCCTCAATTTTCTCTCCATTCAAACTTATCTTCCAATTGACTTGTCCCTCAACCCTACTGTACCTAATAACCTTCCTCTTATTCACATTTACTCTCAGCTTTCTTCTTTCACACACTTTACCAAATTCAGTCACCAGCTTCTGTAGTTTCTCACACGAATCAACCACCAGCGATGTATCATCAGCGAACAACTGACTCACTTCCCAAGCTCTCTCATCCACAACAGACTGCATACTTGCGCCTCTTTCCAAAACTCTTGCTTTCACCTCCCTAACAACCCCACCCATAAACAAATTAAACAATCATGGAGACATCACACACCCCTGCCCCAAACCAACATTCACTGAAAACCAATCACTTTTCTCTCTTCCTACGCGTACACATGCCTTACATCCTCGATAAACACTTTTCACTTCTTACAACTTTCCCCCCACACCATATATTCTTAATACCTTCCACAGAGCATCTCTCTCAATCCTATCATATGCCTTCTCCAGATCCATAAATGCTACATACAAATCAATTTGCTTTTCTAAGTATTTCTCACATACATTCTTCAAAGCAAACACCTGATCCACACATCCTCAAACACTTCTGAAATAACACTGCTTTTCCCCAATCTGATGCACTGTACATGCCTTCACCCTCTCAATCAATAACCTCCCATATGATTTCCCAGGAATACTCAACAAACTTATACCTCTGTAATTTGAGCACTCACTTTTAACCCCTTTGCCTTTGTACAATGTCACTATGCAAGCATTCCTCCAATCCTCAGGCACCTCACCATGAGTCATACATACATTAAATATCATTACCAACTAAATCATTCTCCCTAACCCTCTCACTTTACACACCACCTTCACCAAAACACCCTATACCTTCCACTCTATCATCAAACACATTCAACAAACCATCAAAATACTCACTCCGTCTCCTTCTTACAATACCAAAACTTGTTATCACCTCCCCATTAACCTCCTTCACTGAAGTTCCCATTTGTTCCCTTGTCCTACGCACATTATTTACCTCCTTCAAGAACATCTTTTTATTCTCCCTAAAATTTAATGATACTTTCTCACCCCAACTCTCATCTGCCCTCTTTTTCACCTGTTGCACCTTTCTCTTGACCTCCTGCCTCTTTCTTTTATACATCTCCCAGTCATTTGCATTATTTCCCTGCAAAAATCATCCAAATGCCTCTCTCTTCTCTTTCACTAATAACCTTACTTCTTCATCCCACCACTCATTACCCTTTCTAATCTGCCCACCTCCCACACTTCTCATGCCACAAGCATCTTTTGCGCAAGCCATCACTGCTTCCCTAAATACATCCCATTCCTCCCCTACTCCCCTTACGTCCTTTGTTCTCACCTTTTCCCATTCTGTCCTCAGTCTCTCCTGGTACTTCCTCACACAAGTCTCCTTCCCAAGCTCACTTACTCTCACCACTCTCTTCACCCCAACATTCTCTCTTCTTTTCTGAAAACCTCTACAAATCTTCACCTTTGCCTCCACAAGATAATGATCAGACATCTCTCCAGTTGCACCTCTCAGCACATTAACATCCAAAAGTCTCTCTTTCGCGCACCTATCAATTAACATGTAATGCAATATCGCTCTCTGGCCATTTCTCCTACTTACATACGTATACTTATATATATCTCTCTTTTTAAACCAGGTATTCCCAATCACCAGTCAAGTTTCAGCATATGAATATGCATGCTCTTCATCATTTCTATTTACAACACTGAACGCCCCATGTACACCAATTATTTTCTCAACTGCCACATTACTCACCTTTGCATTCAAATCACCCATCACTATAACCCGGTCTCGTGCATCAAAACTACTAACAAACTCTCTCAGTTGCTCCCAAAACACTTGCCTCTCATGATCTTTCTTCTCATGTCCAGTAGCATATGCACCAATAATCACCCATCTCTCTCCATCAACTTTCAGTTTACTTTCTTACACTTTATCACATACTCCCACCATCCTGTTTCAGGAATAGTGCTATCCCTTCCCTTGCTCTCGTCCTCTCACTAAACCCTAACTTTACTCCCAAGACATTCCCAAACCACTCTTCCCCTTTACCCTTGAGCTTCGTTTCACTCAGAGCCAAAACATCCAGGTTCCTTTCCTCAAACATACTACCTATCTCTCCTTTTTGCTCATCTTGGGTACATGCACACACAATTAGACACCCCAGTCTGAGCCTTCGAGAAGGATGAGCACTCCCCGCGTGATTCCTTTTCCTGTTTCCCCTTTTAGAAAGATAAAACACAAGGAGGGAATGGTTTCTAGCCCCCCGCTCTTGTCCCTTTTAGTCGCTGTCTCCAATGTTAGCGAGGTAGCGCAAGGAAACAGACGAAAGAATGGCCCAACCCACCCGCATACGCATGTTTATACATACACGTCCAAACACGCACATATACATACCGATACATTTCAACGTGTACATATACATACATACACAGACATATACATATATACACATATACATAATTCATACTTGCTGCTTTCATTCATTTCCGTTGCCACTCCGCCACATTCGTTCACACTCAGTCTCTAGCTGTCATGTATATTGCACCGAAACCACAGCTCCCTTTCCACATCCAGGCCCCACAAAACTTTCCATGGTTCACCCCAGACGCTTCACATGCCCTGGTTCAA